>NC_057889.1:20696067-21003650 GCF_019740435.1 Gambusia affinis | reverse complement strand
TTAGCTTATTCTGTGCGCATCTTGTGCTTCTAGATTATTAGTACCGTCTTTTTTTTATTGTATCTTTTAGTGACTAAATGAAGGGTTTATATACAACTTTATGTCTGATTCTGTTCATATTTAATTTCTCTACAGAAGCATAATGTTCACAGCACTGCTGGTTGCCATGGTGATCGGAGGATTGATTATCTTCCTGGTTCAGAGGCGCAAGAACCAGGTTCTGAAGACCGAGGATGGCTGGTGGGGGGCTGGAGCGCCCCCTGATGGTGAGGAAGACCTCACCATCCGGTCTTTTAAAGTAACCACCAGTGATGAGGAGCTGGAGGTGAGCTAATCAAACGCACCCGAGACCCCGCAGTATCTTCTCCAGATCTTCATCCTGTCCTCCCTCTTTCTGTTGTCCCTGTTGTCTCCTAGGATCTGTACAGGAGGATGGACCAGACCCGTCCTGTTCCCTCGCTGGAGGACAGCCAGTTTCACTACGGCTTCAACTCCCACTACCTTCAGCAGGTGGTCTCTTACTGGAGAAATGACTTTGACTGGAGGAAACAAGTGGACAAACTGAACCAGTACCCACATTTTAAAACCAACATTGAAGGTGAGGCTTCACAGCTGACACGTTTATGAGGAAGCTACACAGATAACTTTCACCTCTTTCAACTTCTATCCAGGCATTGACGTTCATTACGTGCACGTAAAGCCCAAGACGGTGCCTGAAGGGACAAAAGCCATTCCCCTCATAATGGTCCATGGCTGGCCCGGCTCATTCTATGAGTTCTATGGGATGATCCCCATGTTAACAGAGCCTTCGGATCCCGGTCAGCTTGTGTTTGAGGTGGTGTGTCCGTCCATTCCAGGCTACGGCTTTTCTGAAGCACCACGGAAGAAAGGTCAGTTTGGAAGGACTCATGCAGAATGTTGGCTCTTAATCAGTGTTAGAGAACTAAAAGTATTGTGGTAGATGGGGCAGTACACCAGGAAAGGTAAAGGTAATGCAGTTGCCATGTCAGTTTCATGTCAATAAAAACAAGGTAAAAGTACTGCTGGGCCTGATCACTCTGGTACAAACCAGATGGTGTGGAAATAGGTTTTCAACCTTTTTGTTTGACCTACAAACACTCAGCCAGTGTTTGTGGGTCTGGGGGACCTGCTACATTTTATTGTTGTTATTAAACACAAACAAAAAATTTTTACCATACAAAATACTTTTTAAAATACAAAATATATGAGGATGAGGACTGTTCACTTTACTTCAATTGCATCAATGTAAACATGCTTGGTTTTTGTCTTCTAACTTTGACATAAAAACATTTTGTTTAGAAAGAGCCAGTTCCTGTTTATTATGACTAAAAGCTGTAAATTAGAAGAAGAGCAAAATGTCTATTCAATATGCAAGTAAACAATTATGTTTTCCTTTAAATGTGTCCGTAAGGCTTTATAATAAGTTATTTTTTTAATCTTATTTTTACTTTTATTAGAAATTCCACCGATAAAGAACACAAGTTGAACATATCACCCTAGGAATGTGAATGTATCAGCTGCGATGCGTCTGGCACATGCACATAGCATCAATGTTTCAACTTTATCCAGAATACCAGGTGCAGATAAGAGGATTCACAAACACACAAACATCCTTGTACTTCAATCAGTCTCATGTCTTTTTATTGACTCTCATTCATTTTAGTTATTACATTTATGCCTAACCCAGACATTGCCCATAACCCTAAACATTACAAGTCTATTCCTAACCCTGACCTTAACCAAAACGTCATTCACCCTATTCCTCTAAATCTAACTAGTACTAGGAGGGTTGTAGTTCTCAGAAGTTCTCAGTAGAGTTTGCAGTAACTGTAAAGTTTCTCCCTCTGCCCTCGTATGAACAGGTTTCGATTCCATTTGTGCTGCACGCATCTTCCACAAGCTGATGAAGCGTCTCGGTTTCCAGCAGTTCTATGCTCATGGAGGAGACTGGGGCTGGCTGGTCACCACTAACATGGCTCTGCTGGAGCCCAAGTATGACTCAACACCCCTGTTTAATGACAGCTCCAGCTTAACTACGGTTCACACAACTCTTCAACGTCTTATTTATTTCGCTCCCCTTAGAACTGTTAGAGGTCTGCACGTGAACTTTGCTCCGCCCTCCAAGCTGGGGCTGCTCGTGACTTTGTCCATCATCCTCGGCCGCCACTTCCCTAAGCTGTTCGGATTCACCGAAACAGACGTAGAGCGACTCTACCCCTGCATGGAGAAGCTGGTGTTGGAATCCATCAAAGAGTCCGGCTACATGCACATCCAGGCGACCAAACCAGATACAGCTGGTAAGAACTGATCATTCAGCGCATTTTCTTCTCCCTCGTGTCAAATGTTCTTGAAGTCTTTTGTTTTAAATTGCAGTGATTGTTTTGTTCTGTCAGGTCGTGGGCTGAATGACTCTCCTGTCGGTCTGGCTGCCTACATTCTGGAGAAGTTTTCCACTTGGACAGATCATGACTTCAGGAACCTGGAAGACGGAGGACTCACCAGGTTAGGAATAGGTGCTAAAGGGAGACATTTTTCTCATGTTGAGTTAAGGCTGGAACAGTAAATGTCCAGTACATCCCTGTCAAATCGGCACCAAACATGTAAAGCCTTGTTGCTTACCTGAACTCCTGAAGAAGCTTTATGTGTGGAAGGAGTCCAACTTCAAAAAGTGACACCTAGGCTAGAAACATTGCACATCTTTCAACAGCAAAATGTATCGTATCTTTCTCTGCACTAAACTATTACTATATTACTCACCTGAAACATCGTCAAGCTGAACGTAAACGCCACGATACTGGAGAAAAATTAGGTTATGTCCAAATCCAGCTGTAATAGAGCATCCAGTCAGGCCAAACTTCATATAAGTAGATGAATCTCTTGATGTTTGATGAGACAGCAGACGCTCTGCATTCAGAAACCAATACAAAGGTTCCGGCTCAGGACTTTTATTTAGTTTACAGTTTCTGTTACTTGCATAAGAAAAAGAAAATGCAATTAATTGTAATAAAATATAATATCTATGTAATTAATTAAAGTCTTACACCTACTAAGTACCAAACAATGATAAAGTGACTTAAATATGAGCCCAGTCTGATTTAAAGATTTCCAAACAACAGCTCACTATATTGCTGTATAATCTATCTGTCCAAGCATTGCAGATGTCTGCATTTTATTCATCAAAAGAAGTTCAATCAAATTTCCAGTCAGTTCTACACTCTTCTGGTTTTTAGAACAAATTAAAATAAAATTTATTTCAGATCTGTTTATTCTGACTAGTTGTTGTTGTTTTTTTGAATGAATGAATGAATGAATGTCTGGGCACCATTTCACCTCCAGATGCTGCTATCTGAGTAAAATCCTGATCCATTCCTTACAGGAAGTTCTCTCTGGATGACCTGCTCACCAACATTATGATCTACTGGACTTCAGGCTGCATCGTTTCCTCAATGAGGTTCTATAAGGAAAACTTTGGTAAAGGTCTGGACGTGCCCCATGCTAAGTGAGTGATAATTCATCCTGGATTCTCTCCAGTCCTTACATTTTCAACAGACCACTGCATTCCTTCCTGAAATTGATGTAGAGAAAATCCAGTAAGATATATCAAATCAGAGAAATCATGAACGCTTTTAATGTTCAAACTATAAAGTAATTCTCTGCTTTGCTGTTGCTATTATTTGATCGCTTTCTGTTCCCAGGATGCCGGTCTTTGTTCCCACGGGCTTCGCCTGCTTCCCCAACGAGCTGATGCATACGCCTAAGCTTTGGGTCAAACAGAAGTACCACAACCTCGTCAGCTTTTCTCCCATGCAGCGCGGCGGCCATTTTGCTGCCATGGAGGAGCCCCGGCTGATGGCGGAGGACATCCAGCAGTTCGCAAGATCAGTGGAGGAGATGAAGAAGAAGAAGGAGTAGAAGATTGATGGATAAGATGCCAAATGTTTTCTCCTGCATTTAGCCAATAGAGGAGGTGATTTCTTTTTTTTTCTTAGTGGAATTTTAGTGGATTATAATAACACATATTTGGGGCATGCAATATTCAAATACCCACACACATCACACACCTAGCTGTCAGATGAAAGCAGCTAAATAACTAGAGGCAACATATTACAGTTAATTATTGTGGGGTACCCCAAGGTTCAATCCTAGGACCCCTCTTATTCAATATCTATATGCTCCCACTAGCTCAGGTTATAACAGGAAATAATATTAGCTACCATAACTATGCAGATGACACACAGCTCTACATTATGATGTCAGCAGGTGACTCAGAACCCATCCAATCACTGAACAGATGCTTAGAACAGATAAATGTGTGGATGTGCCAAAACTTCCTCCAGCTGAACAAAAACAAAACTGAAGTTATTATTTTTGGACCTAAAGAGGAACAATCTAGAGTCAGTGCACAGCTTCAGTTATTACAACTAAAAACCAGCGATCAGGCCCAAAACCTGGGAGTAGTGAGGGACTCTGACCTGAACATAAAAACAGTTACAAAGTCGGCCTTCTATCACCTGAAGAACATTTCCAGGATTAAAGGACTAATGTCTCAGCTAGATCTAGAGAAACTCATCCATGCATTTATCTTCAGTCGTATTAATTATTGTAACGGCGTCTTCACAGGTCTGTCCAGCAAATCAAACAGCTGCAGCTGATCCAGAATGCTGCTGCTCGCGTTCTCACTAAAACCAGGAAGATAGAGCACATAACACCAGTTTTAAAGTCCCTCCATTGGCTCCCTGTCGCTCAAAGAATAGACTTTAAAATACTGTTGTTAGTTTATAAATCACTGAATGGTTTGGCACCACAATATATTAAAGATCTGCTGCTGTTGTATCAACTTTCCAGAACCTCTCAGGTCTTCTGGTTCTGGTCTGCTCTGCATCCCCAGAACCAAACGAGGAGAAGCAGCATTTAGCATCTATGCACCAAAAATCTGGAACAAACTTCCAGAAAACTGTAAAACAGCTGAAACACTGACTTCCTTTAAATCTCAACTAAAAACCCACTTGTTTAGAGTTGTATTTGAAACGTAATCAATTGCAAATTTATTGACAGAATCTGACTTGATGTTGTGTTTTTATTGTTGATTCTATTTTGCATTGTGTTTTTGTGTTTGATTTGATGTAAAGCACTTTGAAATGCCTTGCTGCTGAAATGTGCTATACAAATAAAGTTTGATTTGATTGCATAAAGCATGTATTTCAGAAAAAATGTTACATAAATCAAAGACAATCAAATCAAAGTTTTCCTGTTCTCCTTCAAACACAGCGCAGTAAAACTGACTGCTTTTAGAGATGGTTTGTGTTGGTAGTCCAACTGTTTTATGAATATCTAGGCACTTCACTCACTACAGCCTGGAGTGTTGAAAAGAGTAGAGTGAACAGCTGCAGATGGGATGTCAGGGGGCAGCCAGTGTTATTGTGTTGACAGCATAGACAAGGTGCCAAGCATTCCTCTGACTGATAGCAGAAGTCCTCCACACTCAGCCCACAGCCGTGATAACACTTGCTGACCAGTCAGGTTTAATATTCAGCCGTGTTGTCGTTTACACGCATTTCGATCTTCCTGGAGTTAATTAGAAAATAGGAGTGGCTCTTACTTTACTTTTGCTTTTTATGATTTGACCAGGAATTAGTGACGTGAGTAATTGATTAAATGGGCCGTATTATGCAAACTGTACTTTTTTTTAGCTTTACATCATGTTATAGTGTTATTCCCTTATCAAACCATATTTGGAGTGTTACTTAGATTCTTTCTTGCATGTTTCAGAAATAGTTTAGTCTCCATGGCAACCATTCAGCTGTGCAAAACGTCATGTTGGCCCTAGCTCTGCCTTCGAGATGCAACTCCTCCTCAGAGCTGCAGTTTCCACGTTTCCATCTCACAGAGCAGCCACACGTTCCCCACTCAGCTCCTTCAGACCAGCCAGCAGCAATTAGCAAACACCTGTTGAAACTCATCTGAGTGAAGCGCTGGTAAAAATGTTGTTAAAGGGCTAATAGGGGAGGGTTGCTGTGATGACTTCCGGAAGGCGGAGTTTCAGAAACAGCAGGAGGTTTTAAAGAAACAAAGGCCCAATTTCAAGGCATGAAATAACAAAGTCAAATTTCTGAAGTCACATTTGATATATGTAGCATTTTCATAACAACTGAAAGTGACAGTATATTTTTATAGTACAATCAAGTGACTATGTGTCTGGAAAATTCATAATACTGAATGTTTAATGAGTCAAACAGAAGTAGATAGATCTTATCAATCCACTAATGATTAAATGATAAGCGACCACTTTCTTAAAAACCTGAGTTTTTGATTGTACCAAGAAGACCAACCATCTTTGAATAACAAGAAGGGCTAAACCTTTCATAATAAATAAGCAATTAAACTTTAACATTATTTGGTGTAAAATGTATTAAATGCTGACTGAGTAAACTGTTTTTTGTTACTGTTCTGGAATGGCCCTGCCATCTTTATTTCTGTCTCTGGCTTTGCTTATGGATGACCAGCAGCGCCCTCTGCTGGATGGTGACCACAGCACAACCTCTAAGTGGACGTTATTAGTTAACCATTTAGCAGCAGTTTCAATTGATTATCAGGAATGTCTTATTGAAAAATAGTATCTCTTCTACCAGAGAATATTCATTGTGATAAGTGATAAAAATCCCTGACATAAATTTACACATAAACACAATAATCATGATTAATTTTATGTAGTTTATCTATGTAGTTTATCACAGCAAATGTCGACTCGAGACACTTTACCAAAAAATATTTTAATTGAATCATACATTCCAATTGATCCTAGTTAAATAATATGAAGGTATAAATAATCATACAATTATTTCACAATAATTACTATATTTGCTGCACAGCACATCTGCTGAGTTATTCTTATCTATTGACAAGTCCATTTCACAATAGATCTACATGATCTTTAAAGTAACATAAGCTTGTAATGGTAGAAGATACAGTGATGAAGTTTAGAGTTTGATGAAGATTTGGATATGCAAGTATTGATCACTTATTGGAAACAGAAGAGTCTTACATGAAGATGGTGGAGACACTTTATGTTGTTAAATGACATATTTAGATGATTTACTTGAAAGTAAATCAAGGCTTTTTTTTTGTTTTTCTTTATCAATGAAGAGTGCAAAAAGTTTCCAACATCAGCATTTTTTTACAGTAGAAATATATTGGAAATATTCAGCAGATGTTAAGATGTGAGGTTTACTATTTCAGTAGTTTTATGCGAGTCTAACCCAGACTTTTAGCAATGTGTTGTATACCTTCAGATATAATAAACTAACAGTGTATTACTGCTTTGTTTTCACTATTTCTTTTTGTCTCTCAACAAAACTTACAGCTGAGTGTTACAGTCTGACCTCAGGTAACCATCCATCAATTTTCTTACACCCTTGTCCCTAATGGGGTCAGGAGGGTTGCTGGTTCCAATCTCCAGCAACGTTCCGGGCGAGAGGCGGGGTTCACCCTGGACAGGTCACTAGTCTGTCGCAGGGCAACACAGAGACATTCAGGACACACAACCATTCACACACACACACACACACACACACACACACACACACACACACACACACACACACACACCTAGTGAGAATTTAGAGAGACCAGTTAACCTGACAGTCATGTTTTTGGACTGTGGGAGGAAGCCGGAGAACCCGGAGAGAACCCACCATGCACAGGGAGAACATGCAAACTCCACGCAGAAAGACCCCGGGCCGGGAATCGAACCCAGGACCTTTTTGCTGCAAGGCAACAGCTCTACTGTGCAGGCTTCCTCAGGGAACCTCAGCAGACATTTAAAGAGACCCCCCCCAACAGAAAAGTCATTAAAATACCTCCAGCATTAACCCCTTAATGCACTGACACAGCTGTATACTTGCAGTAAATACAGAATTATCACATTTTAAAATGGCACAACAGAGCATTGGACTTTTTAAGTTTGTTATGTGGCCAAAACAAAGAACAAGAATAATGGAATAAACATGAACTGGCACTGCTTAATGTGGCAATTAACTGAGCAGAAAAGTCCTGGTGAAATCCAAATTTAAATCTGGAAAATCTTCAATATGGCCTCTTCTAGTATGGAAATGAGTGAGTCACTTGCTGTTGGTGTTTAGTAGCTCTACGTCTCAGTTAATGAGGTTACATTTACTGTGTAAGTAACAAACTTAGGTCCAAGTTCTTAGAAGGGCATCCAGAAAACCACCAGTGGGACCCAAGACTCCATTTTTTTCCAGTAATATAATTTACATGGGAAAGCAAAAACTATTTTAAAACAGAACAATCACTGTTAACTAATTCATCACAGAGCTCATGGATGTTTAAATTTATCAGCTGAAAGTAAATCCAGATCTGACTGCATCCATAAATATCTTCTCTGAAGTCACTAAATCTTTATCTTCATTCCTTTCAGTTCAAATAGTCAGTATTCTTGAAAATATAAATGGAAATAACATTATTGCCATATTCTCCGAAAAAATCTGGGTGATGAAGTTTGTACTTCAACAAGCTCCTGTCAACACAGTTTTAAAAAGTCAAATAAATTGAAATAACAATAATAAACAACAACAAAAACCATAAATCCCATTGAGTTTAAAAGCCTGACAGCCTGGGGATAAAAATTGCTTGTTACGTCGGCGTAATGTTGCTATATTAGATAGAAATAGGAGTTTATTTTTGCCAAAAAACTCAGATATTTTGAGATTAACCTCTGAAATTTTCTTGTAAAATCATGGAAATTTCTGATCTTGAAAAGTCAAAAAAAAATTTTACTTATGGAAATCTCCTGCATTTCAAAAGTTGAAAACGTTCAACTTTTCAAACTCATAAATTTACAAGTTTTTCTAGAATTTTTTTTGTTTGTTTTTTAACAAATGTTTTCCTTTTTTTCCCCCCCATCTACCATGTCCGACATAGCCTGTCGTATTCATTCTTGTGTAATTATAATTCTCAGCTGGTTAAATGTAGATTTTAACAGAATACTTCACCCCTTCAGGCTAAACTCTGATGTTCGATGGTTAGAGGATTCTCCGTCTCCCCAGACAGGATATACAGGTCTGTTATACAGATATCAAATCATACATAAATTCTTCTTCTTTAAACTTTCCATCTGCAGTGGTGACTAGCAGAGCATCACTGCTGGAACACTTTATTCTGATCTTGTTCATCTTCCAAACGCTTGACTCTAACTTTTCTATGTCCTTAAATCAGGGTGAAAAACCACACAAATGTTAAGCAAACTACTCTCCACTCCTGCCCGTGTTTGGTGAGGTTTAATGTCGCGCTGCCCCGCGCCTCAGCTCCCACCCCTGTCCAGCTGCTAGCAGAGCTCTGAGTTTCCCAAGGCCCCCCAGAGCCCCCGACCCGGGACACCCTCCCAGCGCTGCACTCCCCCAGGCCCTGACTGCCTGCCCGCCTGCTCCTCTTGGCAACCGAACGGCTAGGGGAGGATCAGGATGACCGGGCGGCCGAGATAAGGACCACATGAAGTTTCCCGCATTACCTCACCCGATTAGGAAAGGAGCAGAGAGAGACGCAGAGCGAGGGAGAGAGGGGTCATGCTGGGAGGAACTGAGCGTACGGTCGGGGAAGAGCCCAGAGCCTGCAGTGTTTGCCAGCGGCCTGATGGGTCTGGGTGGATGCGGGGCTTCCTACTGAGGAGCTTCGGATTAGCCAGACAGAACCAAGCCGGACCAGGAAGAGACGTGATGAGTACTTTCAACTGTTTGAGTCAGTAGCTTCTTTTGAGATCCAAATCAGGCTTTAAAGATGAGAAGATGAAAAGATGACCTCGGGTCAGGTGCTTTGTTGTGCTTTCACTGAATTACCTACTAGACAGTATGAACTTTCCTCACAGCAGCCTGCTGCGGTCTAAAGCAAACCTCCATCCGGCCAATGAAAACACACCGAGCCACAGTGATTTAAGTCCTCCCGACGCGCTGGGAGTCTGCTGCGGCTCTCCAGCAGAACCCATAGCGGTCAACCCTCTGGAAGGGCTCATGTCGGTGACCGTGAACCAGCAGCTGGTGCATCAGAGCCCCGCTGCAGCAGCCGACCACCCAGCAGCCCCACAGGGACACAGGGAGAGCGCCACCAGCAGCCGCCAGGAGCCCAGGAAGTGGGTCAGTTCCTTTTCTCTAGTTTAACTAAAACATTACCCTGGTTTCTAAGAGAAACTATGGCAGAACAACAGAGCACAATTTAATAAGTTATGATCTAGTCATCACAACCATCCTATTAGTATTATTTCCTCCTGTAGGACTAGTTGAAAGATATTGGATGTGCTGATAATGTGAACTATTTGGTTATAGATTCAAACTATTTATATATTTATATACAGCTCTGAAAAAAAATGAAGAGACCTGTTGAAATGATCAGTTACTCCGATTTTGCTTTTTATAGTTCTATATCTGAGTAAAATGAACATCGTTCTTTTATTTCTATGAACTACTGACAACATGTCTCAGAAATTCCAAGCAAAGTTCAGTATTTATTTATTTGCAGAAAATGTGAAATGGTCAAAATAACAAAAAAGATGCAGTGCTTTCAGACCTCAAATAATGCAAAGAAAATAAGTTGATCTTCATTTAGAAACAACAATACTAATGTTTGAACTCAGGAAGAGTTCAGAAATCAGTATTTGGTGGAAGAACCAGGAGGTTTTCAATGCAGCAGGCTCTTCATTTTTTACAGAGCTGTGTTATCTATATTTTTTGTTACTAAATCTGATTAATCTACACTACAAAAACGTAAAAAATTGTTAAAAGTATTTTTTTATCTAGTTCAGAGTGCAACTATCTTTAGACTTATTTAAAGAGTACTAACTTCCAAGTTACTTTTCAACAAGATATAGGAGTTTGTTTAAAGTCAATATCAATAAAAACTGGCACTGGCAGATTATTTCTCTTACATCATTGGAAATAAGCCTTGTTATAATGAAACAATCTGCCAGAGAAAAAGGAATTTTTAAATCAATATCTAGATATTATTGACGTCTAATAAGTTACGATATTTATCTTATTTTTTTATTTATTTTTGATTTTTAATTCATAATATTTTGCTGAAAAGTTATTTCTACTTTCACTTTGCGACTGAATAAATCGAAATTCACAAATCAAACGCTTCTTCATATTCATAATAATAATAATAATAATAATAATAATAATAATAATAATAATAATAATAATAATAATTGTTATTATTATCATTTTACATTAGTATGTAAAATGTAAGAAAACAATAAATAAATCATCTTTAGTTTTCATTTAGGACGATTTAGGAAGAGTAATGTTTTTAAGCAAACATCTAAAACAAGCTGAATCGTTTATTAATACAAAATTAAGGGGAAATTATATATTTTGTTTATTCAAGGTCATCATGTAGCTATTAGGATTGTTCTTAAGCATTAAGATTTGATTAAGAGAATTGATTTTTTTTCTCTAGAGATGTGTAATGAATTGATAAGCCTGCTTAACGCAGCACAAATAAATACAAGGTTTCCTCTGGAAATGCATATTATATTGGTGACATCATCCAGATATAGTTTATATGTAAATCTGACTGACAATTTAATTTAAAAACTGGTATTATTTCAATGGTCACTCAGATGTTTTATGGAGGAATTTGGAAGATGATTAATAATAAAAGTCACATTGGAAATAAATGTTCAAGCTTCATTTTCTCCATTTTTATCTTGAGTAAATCTGAAAGGAAAATACTGAACCCTGTCAAAACTAACAAATAAACCTTCCGTCTGTCAGTCCACCTGTCTGGAGCCCACCACTGCTTTTCTCTTTTCCAGTTTGGTTCGATCAGCGTGAGAGCCGGAAATCTGAGCGGCTCTAAAGCTGACAAAAGACACAGAGCCCCGTAATTTAGAGACGTCGTTCTAAACGGAACTGGAGATCAGATAAAACGCCGGTTGTTTAAAGTGTGCTGTGTGTTTCAGGAGCAGACTGTGTGTGGGTCCAGGTTCAGCTCGGCTCCCGCCTGTGGCCCCGTGGTCCAGAGCAGGCCCCCAAGGGTCCAGCACTCTCCAGAAAATGCAGCGCGAGAGAGGAGCCGAGTGCGCAACCTGCGGCAGGCCTTCCACAGCCTGCAGGTACACACACACACACACACGCATTCGTGTTTTCATGACTTGTGGGGACCTTACGTTAATTTCCATTCATTTTCTACATATCTTACCCCCAACCCCAATTTAAAGTCTGTAACTAGTTTCAATATGTTCAACAAGCATCTGGTTATGACAAAAAAGAACTGTATCCATTCTTAATGTTTTATGTTTCACTGTTTGTATATGTTGTCAACATTATGTTCTGCTATTTTAAATTATTATTACTTCAATTTTTACTAGTTTTAAGATGTGATGTTTAGAAACCCATCTAAGGACAAGTGCTGTGAATTAGCTATTGCTATTCCACTATGACGCAAACATGGGACTGCTGTTCTGCTCAGTTTGGTTATGTGAATGTGTTTGTCCCTATCAAATAAACTTAAATAAAGTCCTAACCCCTAACCCAAAAACAGCATTTCTCCTTATAGGAACCAAGAAAATGTCCCCACAAGGAGCAGTTGTTCCCCACACCCCCCAACAGGATATAAAAACCTGATACACACACATACACACACGCCGACACACACACAGGTGTCACAAGGCTATTTTTATAATCCCTATTTTTTCTGTTCTGTTATTTTCACCTCCTTTCACTCAGAGCAGATTTTTCTCTCATCGGTTTTTATAAAAAAATAAAAATTAAACATTTCCTCCCAGGCAGCTCTGCCTTCAGTCCCACCAGACACCAAACTGTCCAAGCTGGATGTCCTGGTCCTGGCTACTAACTACATAGCATACCTGACCGAGACGTTGGATCAGGACGGAGCGGTGGCAGAGCACACTGCCCCCTCCAGGCCGGGCGGGTACCTGCATCCTGTCAAAGTAAGGAACTAACAGCTGAAAGCTAAACTCTATGTGCCGTGGGTGGCCTGCTAGATAAATGTTTCCATCACTGCTAGATGACATGTTTGCATAAAGTCAGAGGTTCTGCTGTTTCCTTCCCTCCTGGTTATATTTTTATAATTTTTATCGCATTATTTCTTTATTGCTTGAACCAGGAAAGGATCCATTTTGTTTTTACTATAATAAAGTCAAGCATGCAACAGGGGAAATGTCCCATTCAACCTCTTTTGTAGAGTAAATCTGCTCCAACACTGTGATACAACCAGACTCACCTCTAAGCTTTCTTAAAGAGATCCGTCACGTCAGACGGTGGAGGTTCTACCATGACTTCCTGGATGAAGTCGTGACTTCTGGGGGTGACGCCCTCTGTCACCCCCAAGCCAGTTAAAACACTGGAATAGAGTACAGCTCAGTCCTGATACATAAAACACACTCTTTGTTTTTTTTATTCCAGTTATCTGAATGGATAGATAGTGATCAGGCAAACTTTTAAGAATTAAACCTGCACCCACTATAAAAATGCTTGGCCAAACATCCAGAAGGAAAAGAAGTGATTCATATGCTAACAAGAGATGAGGATGTGAAGGATTCAGTTTTATGGCTTTACAGAAGGCGGTGGTGAGTTTGATTGTTTAGTGTTTTTGTGGCCCAGAATTATTCACAACCTTGTTCCACTCATGCTTAAAGTAATCTTTTCATTCAACCCACATATAGAGACGACAGAGAAATTATATTTTTAATGAATACTTCTTATAATATGTGATTTTCATCTTTTTGTAAAGATGCCTGTCTCATTCATTAAGAGAAAGAAATTTCTTTGTTAAAAGAAAATAATTTAGAATCTAACTGTGCCAGGTAAAGAACCTTTTTGGGCATTTTGGAAACCTCTGCTTTCTGTTTTGACTGTTGGATGCTTCACCTGACTCATGACTGTGTTTTCTACATGTATATATTGATATGAGCATCACTGGACTGAATGTGTTCCAAATGACGTCCATCATTGAGATGATTTTAACATTCATGAATTTAAATATGCATGTATGTTGTATTTGAGCTGTTATGACCAATGCTGACGTTTTGTCCTGCTCTGTCCTCAGAAGTGGCCCATGCGTTCCCTGCTCTACTGTGGCACTGTTGGAGATCTGCTGTCAGCCAATCCGAGGCCTCGGCACGGCCACGACCCGGCCCGACCTCTGACCCCAGACGAACAGCGGTAACCCGATTCCAGACTACTTTATCAATTTAGTAGTCAGTCGCCATGACGGGATCAGGAGGAAAGATCTCAGTTGTTTAATAAAAAGAAAACATGCTTTTTAATAATCATTTATTCAACTTTTCTGTCAGTCCTTGCACTAGACCTGGTTATACATCCTCCATCATTCTGACTGCCTGTCTGCAGATTTTCCTCTGTTTTCACAAGTATTTAAGCGTACTGATCATTTTCACATTTTGTCACATTACAAACACAAAGTTCAATGTATTTTATTAGGACATGATTTGATTTTATGTATGATTTCTTGTTTGTTTTTGTAATTGTAAAAAATAAATCAATAAAAAAGTGAAAACCACACAGCAAAAATCTTAAAATCTTACCAAGTATTTTTGTCTTTGTTTTATAGTCCAAATATCTTAGTTCACTTGAAATAAGAATGAACTAATTTACAAGTAACTTTTCACCAAGATATAGGAGCTTGTTTTAAGTAAATAATTTCCTAATTTTGATTTTTTTTTTTAAAGTTCTAATTTCATTTGAGAGATTAGTTCACCTTTGACTTTATGGTGTATTTTGTTGACTGTTTGATTTTTTATGACTTTGTAAGTTTGTGTTTTTATGATGTAAAGCACTTTGAACTGTGTTATTGCTGAAATGTGCTGTACTAATAAACTAGATTGACTGACAACACGGGGAAAATATCTCATTTAAAGTGTAAGAATCTGCCAGTGCAACTAGTACTTTTTATTTATGCTCAATGATTATTGACTCAAAACGAGCTCCTGTATCTTGTTGAAAGGTTTCTTGTCATTTTTCTCTTAACTGAAGCGTATTAAGATATCTGCATTAGAGGCTAGACAAACAAACAAACAAACAAACAAAACTTGGTAAGATTTGTAGTTTTTGCAGAGTGTTTTCATTTCTATTCTTATTATCACAGAAAATCCTGATAAAATACAGCAAAGTTCTTGGATGTAACGTCACACAATGTGAAAAGATTAACGAGGGCGTCCAAATTTACATACATACATAGTGTATGTAGATGTAAACACACACACACACACACACATACACACCATAACATGATTTAAATTTACACTTGTTTGAAAGTTTTCTTCTCCTCAAGGGACAAGCACCAGACTGTCAGGAAGGGGTTTGATGTGAGGAAATAAAAAGTCTGAATCTCTTGACTAATTACTCCACAAATCACAACATGAAGGAACAGTGTGTAACCAATTATCCTGATTTAACGTCTTTTCAGATTCTTTCTGTAAGCATTTAGACATCTGTGTACTTTTTTTAAATGAAATAAAATGTATGTTTGCCAAGGTTTGTCTTTTTTCTTTTTTTTTTTTAATAGGGGTTTGTGTGGGAGTGGCAGGATGGACGGGCCGGCGAGCAGAGAGGGAGGGATTGTTGTGGGAACGCAGCAGCTGTCAGACCACTTAGTTCTTATTACAGCTCCGCCGTAGAATGTAACATTTCAGTTCCATGAAAACACCAGCGGGCGCGCTTTGCGCCGTGATTGCGGGTCGCGTTCAGGGGAAAACATCCCCCTTAGCGGAAGAGAAAGCTAAGAGCGTTCTCTGATGGCTGAGCTTTTACTTCAAGGTCAGAAAGGTCAAGGAAGCCTGATCTGGACCTGTCACCAGACGATAATTCCTAATGATTAACCTGCAGAAGAAAGTATTCCTACCCTCTGAACCTTTTACACATTATTCACAACCGTATCCTCCGATGTGTTTATGGGGATCACATGTGACGGACCAACATATGCATCAACCACTGAGCAGATCTACTCTAAGTTTGAGCGGTATGAATACATGTCATAGAACTGCATGTTATAGAAGTCACAGCTGCTGAGTTGCTCCCACTACGTTCTTCAGCCAGTTAGAGCCATAAAATCAATGCAGAGAATTAAAGATAATAAAGATTATCAATCAGTTGGGTAATGATTCAGACCAAAGCAGACTTCAGCTTGAGTTTCTGGGAATAGTCTTACAACTGAAGCAGCTCATCAACCAGCCTGCTGTCTGAATACAATACAATACAATACAATACAATACAATACAATACAATACAATACAATACAATACAAGACATTACAATACAATACAATACAATACAATAAAAGACAATACAATACAATACAAGACATTACAATACAATACAATACAAGACAAGACAAGACAAGACAAGACAAGACAAGACAAGACAAGACAAGACAAGACAAGACAAGACAAGACAAGACAATACAATACAATACAAGACAAGACAAGACAAGACAAGACAAGACAAGACAATACTCTATCATTAAACCCCGATGTGGAAAAAATCCCCTGTCACAGCAGCTCAGTAACAAATACATGCGAGTGAATATAATATAATAGAAACCAGACAATAAAGGATTTCTTAAAATTTATAAGACATTGCACAATGTTATATGAGAAAATGGGAGTTGTTATTGTTATTAGCATCCATAATGATGGTGACTATTAATGCTGTGACAGGAGCGTAGAAGTTGGCTGCACAGCAAGAAGGTCCTGGGTTCGATTCCCGGCCCAGGGTCTTTCTGCATGGACTTTGCATGTTCTCCCTGAGTTTCCGGGTTCTCCGGCTTCCTCCCACCGTCCAAAAACATGACTGTCAGGTTAATTGGTCACTCTAAATTCTCCCTAGGTGTGAGTGTGTGTGTGAACAGTTGTGTGTCTCTGTGTTGCCCTGCGACAGACTGGCGACCTGTCCAGGGTGAACCCCGCCTCTCGCCCGGAACGTAGCTGGAGATAGACACCAGCAACCCTCCTGAGCCCATTAGGGACCAAGGGTGAACAGAAAATGGATGGATGGATGGGCAGGAGCATAGAACTACAAACATAGATTTTGTGTAGAGAGAAAAACAAATGATAGAGCGACTTCTGAAGAATAAATGTAATGGAGAAACAATGTCATCTGTTTCCATGCAGAACAAATGAAAGCAGAGAAACTGTACAGTGTGTGTTCAATGAACAGGAGCTTCTTAAAGAGACAGAGGCCCATTTCGAAGTGTCAAGTTAAGTCAAATTTCTTTAAGTCATGTTTGACATATGCAACTTTTTTGTATAAACTGAATGTAACAGTTACTCAGTTGTGCTGTAAAATGACACTAATGTCTGGAAAAACTACAACATCTCCTTATTAACAGACATGTTAAAGCAGTATATGAACAACAGTTGCACACTTTGCTCCTCAGCTTGTTTGGTTACGTCATAAAAACAACAAAATGTCCAAAATGAAGACAACACATTAACTAGCACTAGCTGACTAACCGAAGCATGTGGCTTAATTACAAATTTTATTTAGTATTCGCTCTTTGAATATCCAAATGAACTCCCTGGAGTCTTTAATCTGCATATATGTACAGTGAAATAACGGTCGGGTTGTGGTGTTGGTGTGTTTGTGGGGTGAATCAGAGCAGAGCGCTGCAGCAGGGCTGAAGTCATCGCTCTCTCTGAGCAGAATGGGCTCAGCTCCACCAGCAACAGCCCAGCGTTCAAGGCTAGCTCTATAAATCTGCTCCATGTCTGGAGAGGGGGAGAGCAGGGGGTCCTCTGGTTCCCATAGTGTGTACTGGTGACTAATCTGGAGTTGCTGAAGTAAAGCAGAGGTTACGGAAAAACAAACTGAAGAAATTATTGAAGCGGCAGTGGGAGAAAAGAAAAGAAAAGAAAAGAAAAGAAAAGAAAAGGTGAAAATCTGTTGAAAAACGCAGAATGTTCCTTTCTGTTTGGCTCTGATAATATCAGCACTGAAGTCTTAGACCTATTTAATAAGGGTCTATATATATATATATATATATATATATATATATATCTATATATATATATATATATATATAAGTATATATATATATACTTACATAGTCCACTTGTTAAACTGTCACTGTGTCCTGCATAAGGACACAGTGCCTTATGTGTAAAAACTTGATCTCTCAAGTTTTTACACTTGAGAGATCAAGTGTAAAAACTTAGTGCTGTCAGTCAACCTGTTTTGCGGCGCTCATACCTTCTCCCTTGCTCTCTGCTACGCTACAGCTACTGTCACAACATGGTGACAGTTTTAACAAATATGTAAAAAAAACAAAACAAAAACATTTTAGTTAAAGTTACAAACCAAAAGTAAAAGTAAGACTGGAATAAATCAGTTTATCCAGGTTATAATTTGATTTAACTGGTTGAAACTGAACTCCAGAGACCCACTGATCAACTCACGACAGATTTTAGTCGTGAAATCTGTTTAATTCTGAACAAACTTTGCTTAAATGTAAAAATAAAAAAATATTGAACTCATGGCATCAGAGTTTAACGGTGAAGATTATATTTGGCACTTTTACAAAGGTCAGTCTTTTAATCTATCTTTTGTGAAACCATCAAATCAAATGTAATAGTACTGGCCTCTCAGTCTCAAAAACTAATAGAAGTGATTTGGTGGCACAGTTCATTTATGCCTTGGGCCGGTTCGGTATTATTCTTTAGCCTGAGCTGATCTTTGGGATGAAAAAACCAACAAACTGATGAGCTCTGAAACGCGGACGATGCTGGAGGTTTTGGTCATGGTATTTGCGTTCTCCTCCTCCTCACACACGCAGGCACACACACATGTCAATGAAACCTGTGTGTGTGTGTGTGTGTGTGTGTGTGTGTGTGTGTGTGTGTGTGTGTGTGTGTGTGTGTGTGTGTGTGTGTGTGTATGTGCTGTTGCCCATGTCCATGTACAGACAGCTATTTATGCCACTGGAACTGCTTCAACAAAGTGAGCGTCCAAGCATCTGCCCCCTCATGTTGGGAGATAATCAGCATATTTGTGCTATCTGCAGCTCATTATGGCCGGTACACGCCGATTACAGGCTGGATTTATGGAGCTGCGAGGCCGCACTCCCACCTCCGGGTTGGCCAGACCTCTGCTGGAACGGGATGGAGGTCCAGGGAGACGCGGGCGCCGAGGGGAAGGAGGCGGAGATGAGCAGGCAAGATGGAGGAGAAACAAAAAATAGAGAGCAAGCAACAAAAACATCCAAGCGAAGAAGGAAGTGGAACACAGAAAGAGGGAGGAGACATTTCATACTGTAGTTTAGTTTCCTCCGTTTATCATGAATTGTTGCTCAGCTTGAGGAAACTTCTGTTGGAAACGTAGTGAGTCAGAAAAACAGCAAAGACTGGAAGTACTGCCGATTTCTAACTTTTATTTCCAAACAGATCTGTGAAGACTGGATTCTATTCCAAAGCAAAACACGAGGAATGAGTGATGCACGGCGGTGGAGGCATCATGCTGGGGGAGAGCTTCTCATTCTGTGGGATCAGGAACACTTATTGCATTTGACATAAACCATCTAGTCTTTTCTCACAGTTATGCTCACCTATAGTAAACATACTTTTAACAGGAATTATTGTTGCTTTCTATTTATTAACTAATGCTCTAATAAAACAATAAACAGCTGGTAGAGCAACTATTTGCTGGAACATGTTGCCTTCTGTCATTATCATTAATCGCTGATCATGTAAATTTGAAAAAGTCTTTAAAAATCTATAAAATAATAATTAAATGAATTTGATAGAATGGGTGAGTTTATACTCCAAGTAAAAATTGTTCCAGCTCTTTTTAATTTGTCTTTGAAATTGTCAAAATGTTGTGTTTTGATGCTTTTGTGTTTTTATTTCTTTCTTCTGGAACGTTTGTAAAAATGTTAGAATTTTTGAGACGGATGATTTGAAGTTTTGGGTTTTGAGTTTGTATGTTTAGGTGTTTTGTTGCCTTTTTTTTTGTTTTTTGTTTTTTTGTGAAGTTTGTCAAAGCATGATTTTATTCAAATTCAACTCAAAAATACTTTATTGATCCCAGAGGAAAATTAAATGTTGTAGTAACTCATATCATTTCAAAATTCTTAAGTTACTGTAGATGCTGACGACTGTGGACAGGACAGATCTCCTGAAGCAGTCTGTGTTACAGCGGCTTTGATTCAGTGACTTACAGAAAGAGTTCATCTTTTAATTTTTCCAAAGATCCAGACGCTGATTGGTCATTACTTTCTTCTAATTTATTTCTTCAGATGAACTATGTTAGTGGAAACATTATTTTTAGTGTCAGTGACACGTTTTACCTCCTCCAGGTCAGATGACTTCACACTGACTGTTGTTTGCAAGAAATATGCGAGCGTTTCACCACAAGAGGGCAGCAAACCCTCTGCATTCCACCATAGTAGCCGCACGTTTTGTGAACAAACACAAAGACGACGTGGAATCAGTTTAAATCTGGTCCAGATTAGAATTTGAGCATCTTGGAAGTTTTGATTTCACTAATCCTTTGATAATAATTCTCTGGACTGTCCTGTTCAATAATTATTAAATATGATCATTTCAGCTGGGAGTAGATGTTCTCACATAATGCCACAGGTGTGAGGTGAAGACAGCCTGGTGAGTTTAGTTTAATCATTGCCTCACCCATAATGTGATCAAAACGTTACCAAGGTAACTTCAGATGAGGGATGAGAAGGCAGAAATATTTCCAGGAGTAATGAAGACAATAACTGGACAGGCAGAACTTAGAGCTTCTGCGGTCAGACGGCCGTTCACACTGAGCCAGGTTCTGGTTCTGGTTCTGGTTCTGCTGGAGGCTCCGTCCTGTTTTTCCTCTCCACTGGTGCTACATACATGCTCAGTCTGAAGGACTGCTGCAACCAGCTGGGACTCCTTAGAAAACTTTGCGAGTTGGAATAAAACTTTGACAAGTTGACTCTAATGTTGTAGAACAAATACTGAACTAAAATGGAACTGAATGTGATTAGGGTAAATCAGCAAGAAGAATATGGAAAAGGTCTTGAGATGTTTATAAACAAACTCTATTGAATTTGAATATTGCAGCAAACAGTTCCTTTCTCAAGAAACATTCTAACATGTCTTTAAAATTGTCCTGCTTTTAGCCATTAATAACCTCTGATGATAGAATTTGCTAAATTTCAATTTAATGATGAATTACTAAAGCTTGTTTGTTTTGTAAACAAACAGTATATAGATTAACATGAATACATACAAAATATGATTTTTAACGCATTGTCATTCTTGGTGATTCATTTAAATCCATATGGAGACAACCTGAAAGCTTTTTCGGTCCATTTGATGTTTTCAACTGGATTTAGGTGTAAACTTTAACTAGGCCACCTCAAAAGTTTCCACAAGTGGCGTGGCTTCCTGCAGTGCAGTGAGCGTGAGGTTAAGGTTGTGATCTAATGACACAACCTCATTTGTAAATAAATACAAATGATTGCATTTATTTGACCATAATAAATAAAATCCTTTGACACAATTTTGTATCTACTCACTTTAACTCGGTTTGACATTAATATCTTTAATAAGAAACAAGTGTTTCTCATTTCATCTGTCCCTTCATTTTTCTGCAGTAGATGCACATTTTGTTAAAAGGAGATTTGAACTAATTTTATGTCCATGTAAAAACATTGTTAAAAAAAAACTAACACTTTGCCCCCATAATCTGCAATAACAACTGAAATGTTAATAATTATCCACTTTACTCTGCCGACTCATTCTGTCTTCAATAAACATTGATTACAGATTTACTTTGGACTCCGTTTCTGGAACACAAAGAAAGCTGCTAATCTTTACAGATCAATAACGTTCTTATTGTTGCTATACGACACCCAGAGTGTGAATATGGCGCTACTGTAACATTTATTTACAGCCTGTAGGTTATGTTTTACACCTTGGGTAGATTTAAAGAAGCCTCACAAAGCCTTGTTTCAACAGAACCTTTAATCACAATAAAAGGTGATGACCAGAGTTATGGTGCCACTAGATGGCACCATAACACACAGATGACAGTCACGTTTGTTTTTATTTTCCACATTAAACAGCAAATCATCATTTCAATGGCGTCTCACTTTAATTAGAAATCTGCTGAACCGCACATCTAAACACAATGAAACAGAACAGGAACGTTTTCATTCAGCCAGGAAGTTACATCACAACGCATCACTTCCAAAGTGTCTGATTGGTCCAGATGGAGTTCAAAGAAACGTTCTGATGATGGAGGAAGGACCTCTCTGTTTTTGGAATGCAGAACAAGAAGAATTCTTGTGGATGAGATGATAAAAACATAAATATTGTTCCAAACAATATTTATTGTGTAGAGAAATTACTAAGTGTTTCACTGTGAAAAGGCCACAAAGCTACAGAATCTGTATTTACTACAGTTCTAATAACAGTAGTAAATAACCTGGAGGAGGTTCCGCTTCTACAAGTGTGTTAGTGTTCACAACTCACATCTAATGTCAACATTAACAGGATAATGGCACGCTAGCTGTAAAAGAGGCTACTATAACCTGGAAAGAGATCAACAGACACACACACTTCAAGTAATTTCAGGCATGGAGGATTCAAAAAGGTAAACAATCACAAAAATATACATGTCATTAAAAACTGGGAACCATGAAAAGGCTGAAACACGTCAGCAGAATTTCAAAATGTAGCGCAGAAAGATGAGCTGGTGGTCGGCTACATTTTAATTCTTTCACAAAAACTTTTCATGGGCTTTTTTTTTTTTTCTTGCATATAGAACGGCACATTTCAGCTCAGGAAATGCACGCAGGCTTTAGGTGAAAATTACAAACGTAGAAAAATAAGAGCTAAAATATGTTCTACTGTTTAAAAAAAAAAAAGAATCAGGAAATAAGTCTGGTTCTATATGCATCGGTCAGGTCCTCTGGCGTTAGGACGGTGCTAACATGCTGCTTTGCATGAACCATAAGCTCACTGCAAACGGCTCTCTGATTGGCTGCTACCGCTTACATCACCAAGGAACTGGCAAAAAACAAAATCAAAAACACATGCCATGACATCCGAGTTAAAGCTGCAGTAACTTTTATAAACTTTTTTTTTTTTTTACATATTTATACTATACTGTCACAGCATAGTGACAGTTTTTATAAGTGTGTAAAAACTAATTTCATAAAAGTTAGCATGTGTAACTTTAAGCTGTGCTTACAGACTGTAGAGGTAAACGGGCTTTGTGTAGACCCTTTGGAAAACATTCAGGTGATGCCGAGCAATGACAGAAACAAACATGGAGGCCGAGCAACACTGGACACAGAACAGCGCCACATGCGGTCAAGAATTCTGATTCCAAAAAGTGACAAATAAAGTTACTGAGCTTCCGCGTTGACATTTACAAGAACTAGATAGAAAAAGGGCACTTAACAGAAGCTTAAGGTATTAGAGATGTTTCTTCAGTTCCCTCTTGGTCGGGTTCAGAGCAGAGGAAAACCACCTTCATGTGAGAGAGGCGTTGATCAGCTGTACATCTCATGCTAATACTGAGTGTTGGCATGATGAGGCCCAGTGCGGCCTACACGTCCAGGGAGCAGGACTCTTCACAAGCCACCTACTTCAGGTCGGGCCTCTATCGACTCCAGTCACTGGAGCAAATATTCGGTGGTCCAACACGTCCATCACTGTAGGTTAGGATCCAGATCTCTGGTTATATTTAAGAGAAAACTGACTCACCAACACTCCGTTATCTTTAGATGTTTCCAATTGAAGATGCAACTATCCTTTTATAAGCTGCTTAACATGGATAAAGTGCAATTTTTAACATTAGAAATATAAATATGCAGTTATTTTTAAAATATTACAATCTTCAACACACTAATGGTGAATTTCTGCTGTAGAAGTCAAGTGGTGTCCATGCTGCCTTACTTATTACATACTGACAAAACGTTTCCAGTCAATGTTTCACACAGGGAGATCATTAGTGGCGCACCGCCTCCAACCTCAACTTCCTCCAGGACCATCTGACCTGGATTTGGGCCATATGACAGGTTGACATGTAGATTTTAATGATAAGTTTCCATATGAAGGAAACTCATTTTTTATTAGTTCATTTAGTTATTCTCACTAGGACTATTTTTGATGTCTGGTTTACCATTTGGTACATTTTCATTAAAACAAAA
Organism: Gambusia affinis; assembly: GCF_019740435.1. Taxonomy (NCBI): domain Eukaryota; kingdom Metazoa; phylum Chordata; class Actinopteri; order Cyprinodontiformes; family Poeciliidae; genus Gambusia; species Gambusia affinis. Next base: position 20,979,443 of record NC_057889.1, on the reverse strand, counting down.
CAAAAGCTACTGAAACAATGACAGGATGTGGAACACAGGAAGTGTTTTAAGCAGAATTAGAGCTCAGTGTCATGATGTCACTGAGCGGTCAGTGGTTATTTTAGACAAGCTTGTTTTGCATTTCAGTTGCTCTAAAACGTATCACTAACATCTTTATTGGACCTTTTCTGTTTCGTTTCCCCTTGAGTTGACCGTTTTGCTTCAACATTGTTATTGTGCTTCATCTTCAGTGTTCTTTGGTTCCTTCAGGACCAGCTGTGATCCATGAGACGTCCCTCTGCTCTCATCAGCACAGCTTCCTTTACATGGACCCATATTCAGAGGCAGCTAAACGAGTCAGAGGAGTTGGACACCAAGCCGCCATGTTGTTACGCTTCAGTCTCTGATTTTCTCTAATTATAATCTTCATATACTCTAGAATTTGTGGCTCTATTATTGCTATAAAAATAAAGGATTTTAACTGTGCAACAATTCCCTACCTGATTCTTTTATTTCTGCCAAAGTGCGGATGGGATCGGGTCACACCAGTCGGTGCGTTAGAGCATTCATGCTGCATGTTAGCAGCCTGAGTGAAGCAGCAATAGCCCCGCCCTCTCAGACAGGCCACGCCCTCTAATCAGTTTCTCTAACATCAGTATTTTACCAGGGTGACAGGATCCACCAGCAGCTCAGGACAAAGTGTGTGTGTGCTTCTTGGATCATAAGGCTGTCTCCTGGACTGTGTGCGTGGTCAGTGTGTCCACATCCTCGTCCTCGTCCTCTGTCTGAGCTCTGTCGCTCTCCAGCCCCTTGTCCTCCGTGGCCGTGTCCTCCTTGCAGCACGCCGCCCCGTTGCCGTCCTTCTTGGCCATTTGGTAAGGCTGGCTGCTGATTTCTTTGGGCTGCAGAACAGTGACGATAAAAGCGATGGGGACGTGGTGTGACGGGGTGAGGCGAGGAAACGGAGAGTGTGAGCTACCTTCAGGGCCAGAGGAGTGATGCAGCACAGCTTCTCCTTGTAGCGCTCCGGCAGGAAGAACAGCAGCGTTCCGAGGACAGGGAACACCGTTCCCGGGGTCAGATCCCTCTCCTTCATGGGTCCTGACAGGAACAAGACGGTTACACCAGACAAAGAAAACACAGGGGCACAGCAGGGACTGGAGCTGCTGGCGGCTTCAATAACCAGCAACACTGAACAGTTTTCTGTGAGGAAAACACTATTTACACCCCTTGAACAGTTTCCGCATCATTTCATAAGAAACCTACACAAATTAGTGCATTATTGTAAAGTGGAAGAGCAATAAAAAGCAGTTTTCAACATTTTTCACTCCCTAAATCATTACTTTGTAACTATGATTTGAACTGGATTTAGAACTTTTGGATTTAGTGAGGCAAGAAAAGCTTCTTCATTTGAAAATGTTGCTTATGTATCAAACTTGGAGCCGAAACACAGATTTCCTTTAAAATCAAGGCTAAAAACAGCCTATTGTTTAAAGCTACCTTTTATTAAACTGGAACATTGATCAATACATCTGATGATGATTACTCTTAATTCATTTGAAAAAAATATTATGTTTTACTGCATGTTTTTAATGGAGTAAATGTCTTTGTACTGTCCTGCTCCTGACATGTGCTACTGATAAACTTGACTTGATTATTTAGTTATGCATTTCAATTAAAATGCAATTAATTAGTCACAAACCCTGCAATTAACTTGATTAAATATTTTAATTGGGGCCCAACACTAATCAACATTTTGCTAAATGTAACTTATAATGCATTTAGTTGCCCTGGTGTTTTCATTTGAGGGATAAGAAGGTTAAAAAAAATCCAAAAAGCGAGATGCTTTTGTATTCCTCTGTAAAATGTGACACGAGTAGTTGTGCACGGTGCTGGAGCGTCGAACACGTTTCATGTTTGTACCTGTTATGAGGCTGACGAGCAGACCCACCACCACCACAGTGGCTGAGTTGTGAGCACTGTACCACATGTAGGACAGAGAGTAGAGAGCTTCCACTCCTGTTGGTCTAAACACAGTAAAAAGACGGGTTACATTTATTTCCAACAACTAAAGCCATTTTCAATCTGTGTAAGAAATGTAAACACAAGTCAAAAGTTTAAAAGGGAATTTTACAGGCACATAGTGCCATTTCATAGAGCAATTGTAGCCATGTTGACTTCAATTACTAGAAAAAATGCTGTACATCATCGCCTCCTTAACATAATGGCCAAAGTCACTTTTTTGGGAAGGGGTGAGAGGGATCACTTTTGGCAAAAAACAACTTTGTACATTTTTTAGGAAGGTGATGATTTATCAAATATGACTTTAAAGAAGTGTAACTTTGTAATGCAACGTCTTGAAATTGGGCCTCTGTCTCTAAAAAAAAACAAAAAAAACACCAGATCTTTCTGAAACTCCACCTTCAGGAAGTCATCACAAGATCACTCCTCTATTAATCCTTTAACTTATTTACCAGTGCTGAACTGAGAAGTAGCTCGCTTTCACCAGGTGTTTGCCAATCGCTCCTGACTAGTCTGAAGGAGTTACATGGGATGGGTGCTCTAACGTGGAAGCATAGAAACTCCTCCTGGGAGGAGTTTCATCCTTCAAGGAGGAGTTAGATTCAACCAGGTGTTTTGAACAGCTGAATGGTTACCATGGAGATTAAAGGATTTCTCAAACATCCATAAAACAATAAAGGCAACACTCCAACTATGATTTTGATGATGTAAAGCTCACAAATTTTGATTTTACATTAGACTGCTCCTTTAACACTCATAATTATTATTTTTAATCTAACTTCAGAGCAGTAAATAACTGAACCAGTGTGCTGTGCTGCAGCATGCAGGGTGTGTTACCGTGGTTTGGCTGTGGGGCTGGTAACCAGGGAGCTCAGGACAGTAGTGGTCATGTTGTGGAACAGTGGCAGAGCGGTGGCGTTGAGCTGGGGTCCTGGTGGGGGGCGAGAAATTCGCATCACAAAGCTTCCGATCCCGACCCAGAAGGCCATGGCGAGGCCTGCTGCTAGTCCGACTACTGCTCCCTGGCAACAGGAGACATCACAGTGGGTCAGATAGGACGTGTGCTACACTGTCTCTCTAGGACAGGTTTTTAGAAGACGTCCTGAATTAAGACTTACAACAGAGTTGGCCCAAGGGAAGAAGATCCCCAGGCAGAAGAGTCCCAGCAGGGGGCCACCCACCATCCCAAAGATACTGAAGGCTGCCTGGAATAACAGCAGTCAGACAGCTTCATACACACCAATACAGCTGACAGGTCATATCTTCAGAATCAACACTAATTTACAGTCATAAGCATGTTGAGTAACAAGACGTTACTCCATCAATATGTTTAAATAAGGGTATAAGCTAAAAGTAGCTAATGCTAATGTTAGCATAAATGCTACCAGTGGCATGTGAGGTATCACTAGCATATTGTCTTACATTGACTTCCTCCATTCAGTACGCAGCTACAGCTTCTACTTCACTCTGTCCTGCTGGTGAGGCTAAAGGTTGGATAGTTACCTGCAGCACTGATCCCATTATGGAGGCTACGTAGGCCATAGCCAGACACACCAGTCCATAGGCTAAAGCTGAGGGGAACAGGACAAGCACAGGCAGGAGGTTAGCTTCTGTTTTACAACCACACCAACCAGAAATCACAAATCAAACAAATAGCCTGCATAACTCGTCAGCCAATTCATTAACATTAATACCTCAAAAGCAACTCGTCTTACCCAGTCCTTTGGACAGAAGAGTGGCCCTTGCTTCAGTCATATTTGGAAAATGAGGCTTTATCAGGTCCTCCATAGTTACTGTTGCCAAGGAGTTGAAAGCTGAGGAGATGGTGCTGGAGGGAGTTAAAAAAAAAACGACAAAAAACAACAGACTGAATGATGAAATGATTGAACACAGAAAAGTACAGTTATCAGGACTGACAGAGGACAAACCATGAGCAGATGCATCTATTCATGTCCAGCCGGGTTTAGTGTGGTTTACCTGAGCGCTCCGCTGAAGAGACAGGCCACAAACAGGCCGGGGAGACCGGGTAGATCCCTGAACACATCCATAACAAAGTACAGCACCATCTGCATAGAGGAGCTCAGCATCAGCAGGAGCTTAGCACACATGAGCCATCATGAAGACCCTGAGCCTCACCTGGTCGTTGGTTTTCACGTAGCCCTTGTCCAGAGGGCTGTCCTCTCCATAGCGAGCAAACATGACCAGACCCATCAGGCAGCCCAAAGAGAGGACAATCTGCTGGCACGGGAAAACCACATAGCAGGACCTGACAGGGAACAAAGGTTTTCATTCTTCACTACTATTCACGTTCAACTAATGTAATCCCAATGAGAAGCCATTTATGCTCACATGATAGCCCCCTTCTCCGTACGGGAGCTGAGGTACCTCTGGACCTGGGCCTGGTTGACGCCGTACAGCGCCAGCATGAGGAACACTCCCCCGACTCCCAACGTCCAGAAGGTGTGGCGCTCCAGAGGGTCGGGGTTCAGGCTGCAGAGACACAACTAGGCCTGTCACAAAACAGATTTCGCTGGACAATAAATTGTCCCAGAAATTATTTCAATAAATGAGCATGTTGTTGTTTTGAAACCATTTAATGAGAATGGCATAATAATGCAAGTTTGTCCTCTGTAAGACTAAAACTTTATTATTATTTTTTTTTTAAAGAACACTCCACTCTGGAACTGGAATACCTTTTTAATATTCAAAATAAAACAACCAAAACAATAACTAAAATGAATTATGAAGCCTTTAAACAAGATTGCCTTAAAAAAAAACAACAACTAGAATGGAAATCATTGAGCTCATTTTAATTTCATCATGTGATTAATTGAATTATTGCATTCTCCCATTAAATCTGGAGTTAGTGGCGCTGACACAGACTGCTGTATTGTTCTTCCAGGTCGATCCAGTCAGTACTCACTCGAGTCCAGCAATGCGGCTGCCATTCACCGCTTTCCTCCACACCTCGACTATCCCTCCAGCCTGATTGGCTCCCACCACGATGACAGCCAGCTGCCCCGCAAACATCACCACGGTCTGGAACACGTCGGTCCAGATCACTGCCTTCAGCCCCCCCTACAGGACAGGAGGACACCACCAGGTTAGAAGACATGCTTTTTTAAAATGATTTTAAAAAAAAATCTTCAACCATTGTTTTCCATTTCAACAAATTTATAAAGCTGGATTCAGACATTACAATTGACACAAGTGAGAAAAACTAAACTTACCAGAGCAGTATACAGAGTACTCACTAACCCCATGGCCAACACTGCTCCCCACAGGTCAAAACCTGTCACTGCAAGTCAGAAGAAGAGTTAAAACCAACACATACACTCAGAGTATAACTCAGAAATTTGAACTTAGAGACTTACAGTCAGCTGGTAGTGCAATGGGCTAAAACCTGACGGAAGGTAATGTCTAATGTATTCACCTGCATTAAGAGCCAGAGCTGGAGCATAAAGTACAACCCCCATATAAATGACCTGCAGAGAGAAAGGACTGATCGATTCAAATTCACACACACAGAAAGAGTTCAAAGTTCATGGAGTAGTTCCTAAAGATCCAGCACCTGTTAATACCCCTGTGGGTGTGTAAGATAGATTGAATTCTGATAGTGTGTCAACATGACCCAGGCTCTGTTACTGCACTGGATTGTGAAAGTATTCAATGAATTTCTACAGATTGTGTCATGTAAACATGTAAAACTTCAATACAAGGCGTTTTTAAATCACCCTAACAAGGAGGATTATTGTGAAGTGGAAAACAAATGTGGTTTTTCATTCTTAAAAAAAAAAAAAAAAAATCTAAAAATTGTGGTGTGTTTTTGTATTTAGAACCCCATAAGAAAGTCCTTAAAGTGTTTTGAAGTATGTCTGTTCATATGGAGAATCTGAAATCCTTTTGAGGATTTGCTCTTATTCTTCAAAGCTCAAAGTGTGAATAAATCACTGTTCACACATTTTAACATTAGCAACAATGGAGTGGGTCTGTTTATTTGCTTTGGGATAAACAACAAACTCATGTGGGGAGATGGTAATGATGGTATAAAAATCATAAAGCGGGTAACATTTGCTGGAACAAGGTTTCAATCAGACAAACAGGTGAATTTAATAATTTTGCTACAAAAACACTGAAGTGTGAAGCAGATCAAGGTACCATCTGAAAGATGAAGGTCGCAGTCCCACATATGCGAACCATCTTGTTAAAACGCAGTTCCAGATACTGTTGGGGAGAACGTAAAAGAACAAACAACTAAATGAAAAAAATCCCTAACATCATCTCAGAGACAGTCTGTGTAAGTCAATGGAGCGGATCAGAACTGCCACAAGAAGTTCTGATCGAAGATACAAATGGTTTCTGTTGAAAGGACATTAATGCAGTCATTCCCCAGTAAATGACTGATCAGAGGATAAATGTCCTTCATAAACACTGAAGATGGGAACATGTGTTCGTTCCGCTAGGTTAGGAGAGATAAGATGTTGAACTCTGAGATCATACTTGAGAAAGATTAAAAGGTGGAGCAGCAGTGACGTGCGGTCAGGGGAGGCAGGTGAGGCACTGCCTCACCTGCCATCATGGAAAGAAAGAAAATATATAATCATAAAGTAATTTAAATTGTTATATTCATCCGGTGGTTTGTACTAAAAAATATTTATTTTTCATGTAGCTTCACCAATTTCGATTTTTATTTGTTCAAAATCGCTGAATTTTCTTATTTTCCCATTCAAATGCTTGGAAGCGATGCCGGTGAGGCAGCAGCGAGCTCTGCCTCACCTTGGATTGCGCAACCCCTGGCTCTGCGCTGGCTGCTAAGCGGAGAGAGCATGTTGCTGTACGGCGTCAATAAAATGGTTTAAACAAATTTAATATGTGAACTTATTTCCAATAATTTAGCTTATGTATATAATGTACAGTGCTTTTTGTCACCAACTGTGTTTGTGTAACGTGTTTCGTAATGAGCGATTATAAACGGCAGAGAACAGGTTCGAGGTGAGGCAGGCAGTTCTCTTGCCTCATGGCAGGGGGCGCTCAAGATCCCAGGCGTTAAGTCTTGTTCACTCCTCAACTGCCGAGTAAGTGACAGCGAGCTAGGCTAAACGATTCGGGAAGCAAGTCAAGTGCAGCGATAGATTATAATAGAGATAGTGATTTTTTTCCTCTCGCTTATCCCGACTTTCGACATGGATGACTACATTACAACACCAAAAAAGTTTTCTCAAGTGGACTTTCAATCGAAGCAGGAGATAATATGTGTGTTTTGTGAGCTACAGTTTGTATGTGTAAGGATGCAGAAGTGAAACATAACCTGTAAACTGCTGTCAATCTATGCGTCTATTTGCAAATCTGATTCTGATGACGTCAGTGCCTCACCAGCCATGAACCTCACCGCACGTCACTGTGGAGCAGGTGTGAACAAAGTGATCCGACAGAGTATGAAGATGTTTAAAATGCATAAAAAACAAGCCATGAAACTATGACTGATGCAGCAAACTAAACTAAAATTGCATGCTTGATAAGGGCTCAACACAAAGACGGAAGAGATTCTAACATGGGGGATTTTAATGACAAACAGGAGCAAAAACAGGGAGGAAGATGTGCATCCACTACATAGTACCAACACCATTAGAGAGGCTTTAAATAAATTCATGTTTTATTGTTGGAGCATAATCTCACAGGTTATGTTCCCACAATAAATAGTTAATTTATCCAAAAATATTTCTGCACATTTTCTGAACAGGTTGTTAATAACTGTAGGGGCCGTTGTACATGCAGGTACCTCGTAGGCACTGGACAGCCGAAGCCTGTAGAAGATTGGGATGAAGACATGGGCTGGGATGAGCAGGCCCAAGAAGTAGGAGCAGCCCAGGAACCAGTACTGTGTCCCAAACGCGTACACCTCAGACGGAGCGCCCAGGATGGCCACGGCCGATTGGAAGGTGGCCAGCAGGGACAGGGACACGGGCAGGCAGCTCATGGAACGGTCGGCCATCAGAAACTCCTGAGACAAACAGGAAGTTCACGTCAGATGTTAAAACCCAGGGAAGCCTGACAGACACGGAGGTCGCAGTTCACCTGGGTGGTGCGCTGGCGGCCCCCAGAGAAGGCGTAGAAGAGGCCGATGCCGGTAGAGGCCACCAGCAGCAGGACGAAGATGACGTAGTCCACCGTGGTGAAGTGCATCTGGACCACCTCCCCCATGGTGGTGCTGGATTCAGGTGGCTAGGAGCCTCAGGTGCTGGTTACGATGCTGAGGAAAGCAGCCTACCCATGGTGACCTTCACCATGGAACAAAGGAACACCAGACGTTGCGCCAATGAATATGAGGGCATCACAGGAATGTCTTTATAAGGTTTACCACAGATGGAAAGCAATCAAGCATGACATACGAGCTGGTTTTCCATTCAGATTCCCGGTTTGGTTCTCTTTAATTGAACTCTGGTTCATTTGCCTAGAAAGTCTCTGCTTCACTTTGGGAGTTGTGAATGAATAATCGAACTCTGAGGTGCGCACACACACACAGACACACACCCACGCGCACACACGCACGCACACACACACACACACACACACAAACTTGTCCCACTACAAACCCAGGTCTTTGTTTGAAGTGAACCAAACATGCATATGTGAAGAGCAAGCAGACCAGATATCACTCCAAAAGCATTAAGTGGGCTACTGAAAATGAAATAAACATTGCCTTTTTTTGTCCTCAATTGAACCAACACTACCAGATTAACAGGTGTGAAAACACCATTATGGTAATAAAAGGAGTTTAATGACTGACATATTTTGAAACAGTCGTTTCTGGGACACTGGGTCAATCTTTAGCAGCCAGGAGGAGCAGTTAAACTTTGAACTATGGCTTGACATTTCTATAATGGTCACAACTTCTAAAATAGCAGGAGGGAGAGAAAAAAAAATTGCCTTAAGAACACCTGATAGAAATCACTGAACTGTAGTTTCTATGTGTTGGCACTCCTGCTTTCTTTACAGCCATCTGTGACATAATCTGCCTAGAGCTCATTTTCACAGAATATAGCAACGCTAATTATGAGGTCAAATTCTGGACAGGAAGGTGCTTCTTGTCTCTCAGTGGAGCCCAATGCTTACTAGGAAACATATTGAATGAATGCATCTACCATAAACTCAGCCTGAAGGACGGACTGGAACATGCGGGCGACATGGACATGATGTCTGATCAGGGTTGTGTTCCCTTCAACTTTCTAAAGCATGCAGGTCCATATTTTTACAGGCCATTCAATATGGATGATGGCCTTTAGACATCACCTTCTTGTTTCTTTTGGGAAGCAGTGGTTGCAACAAAACCAAACAGAATCCAGCAATATGTTTAATTAAGAGACCTAACTCTGTGCTTTCACAGAACTCACTTCAGGGGATTTTCTTTGGTCAACAACTGAGACGGATCCTTTTTCACTGCATGCTGAGCTCTGGATCAAAGAGCTCTTCCTTTCACAGGTTGTTCTCAACAGGTCTTACCGGATACTCCAGATCAGGAACCAGAGGAACAACAGGGTAGTGGGAGAGGAGTAACAGCTGATAGTGGTGAGAAAACTCACCCATTACTTCCTTCATCCTTTCAGGTAAAGCGAAGCAGGTCTTCACCTTAACATTTTATTTGTCTTTTTTTTTTAAATGTCTTCCAGTTCCAGTGTTACTTGTTCATTAGAGTTTAAAGTTTACTAATCATTAAGAAAGTGTTTCTGCACTCTCATGCCATTACCATAATATTGCTGGAAAATGGTCTCAAAACAACAATATCATTTATCGCAATAACTTCTGGGACAACTTATTGTGCAGGAAACATTTTTTATTGTGCCAGGTAACACACAATACCTAGAACAGGTATTGTGTGTTGCACTGGCCTTTTGGCCTGTGTTAGGGTTTTGCTGACAGACTTTGTCCAACTTGCTAAATATTACAGTAACATGTAAAATGAAAGTTCATAGCAATTTGAATATATTGGACATACTGATATTGTCTGCGACAGACCGGCGATCTGTCCAGGGTGACCCCGCCTCTCGCCCGAAGTGTTCACTGGAGATAAGCACCAGCACTCCTCCTGACCCCACTAGGGACAACGGTGTACAGAAAATGAATGGATACCGATAATGCAATGATCATACATTTGTGATTGTGCAGCCTTATAAGGAATATTAATCCAGTCCAGATCACAGCGTGATTAAGATAAAACGGTGAGACTTCATTCTGATTTAAACGACTCTGAAGTCCGTTAATTGGAACAATAATGTGTGGAAATCTGTGCAAGAATGTGCTCTGCTCCCACATCAGGTCTCTGTTCCCACGGACAGACCAACAGCCTTTAAAGTGATCCTTGAAGGTTTTTCATGCTGGTCACCGCATTGAGCAGCAGTCTATAACAGTTAACTCTTGCAGATTTGAGATTCTGCCATTATTTCTGTTTTTTCACTTCTGTTAGAGAACTTTTTCTGTAGAAAACAAAAAAAAATCTCAAGATTTCCAATTATGAAAACAAGTCTGAGATTAAATCCTCATGTAAGCCCATCAAACACTGTTACTGCCGTCTGCTGACAGGCCTGACTCAATGACATTCTGTCCTAGCTTGATCAAGCTCTGGACATGACTGCAGTAAATCCCAACCTTATTTTGGCCAATTATCTCTGATTTACTTGACTATAAGTATATTCCTCATCCCTACTTGTTAGAACCTAGGATTTTTCTTCTACCCTGAAGTTATCTTCAAACGATCAATCTGAACCAGTAGTAGAGGCAATAACAAATCTGATATGCAAGTCTTTGATTCGCTACTGATTTGTCAGGTTTCTCACAAAGAACAAAGTGGTCAAATTTAGTCGTTGGCCAAAAAAAAAAAAAAAAAAAAAAAAAAAGACAAGGGGAAAATAATTAAATCTCTTTCATGCCAAATAAATCACTTTTGTCAAATAATGAATTATGCCATTATTTGAAGATGAAGATATTGTTTTTAATGCATGAAATTTGTGCTGAAACAATTGGATTAAGTGTGACGAATGAATTGTTGATATATTTGTCAACTAATTTAGTAAATCAATTAATTACTAGAATATGCAAACTGAAACAAAAATGTAATTTGCTGAAATAACATACTTCACAGGAACATTTTACATTTGAGGCAAAAACCTATATCTGCAATTATTCTTAATATTTAATCCCCTTTGCTTAAAAAGCCATTTCAGTCCACACATTCCAATGTATTCAACTTTTAGTTGGCATGAATTATAACAAATAAAATCCAGCATAAAATTTTTTTTTAAATATGTCTTGAGAAAATAATTCACAGCAGACTCAACTGTGGTTAGATTTTCAAACATCCTGGTCTGACTAAGTTTTCTGTTCCTGAAAACGTTCCCCTTACGTTTCTTTGAATGCATCAAGCAGTGCAGCAGACTGAGGTGTCATAGTAATGACCTGGACAGCTGGACCTCAGAGCGCCGCTGTGCTGACCTTTCCAAGGGTTCAGATTTATTACACCGCCTCTACTGTCTGACTGAATTAAATACAGTACAAGGCAGTGCATCTGTGTGTGTATAACACTAAAGTAACCCCACTACGTCTGAATAGAGAGTCGTTAATGCTTTGTACAGTACACAGAAATGTTGCTCACAGCAAACCATTAGCTTCTGCACTAGTTAGCTGAAGCCCTCTTAGCCAGAGAGCTGCTTCATTACAACACATGTACTAAAGGAACAGTGTTCAACAAGGAAGTGCTCCATCAGCTCACTGTGAAGGTTGTTGATTCAATACTGTATACATAAATGTTCATTTATTTCAATTGAATTAAAAACATGAGGAAATTCTGAGTTCTCGCACAGTGATTTAATTAACATTTTTTGAACCGATTATAAATTCTTGTGATATCAGAATTTCTTTTTACCGAGAAAAAATTAAATAATAAAAAAAAATAAAAAAATCAGGCATGTAAATGCCACTATAGTAAAACAACATTCTTAAAGCTGTGGCCATCAGTATTGTTTCCCAGCAACAGAGAAACGATAAGCGTGTGTGAACCGAGTTGCTCTGTGCTGGTGGAAGCTTCCCTCTAATGTGTCAACCTGGAGTAGTGGAAAGTTGTGCAGCTGGACGCAGGGTGCTGAATGAGGTCAGGGCTTTGGTTCAGGGCTTCTAAATGAGTTCAAGGCAAACCACAAGTATCCACTCCATCCCATCAGACTCAACACAGATCAAACAATTCATGTAATGCATCGTGTGTGGGGGCACTCAAAAACTGTAGTGGCCAAAAGGTGAGGGAGTATCTACCCGTATAGCTTTTTTTAATGTGCAAAAATAGTAACTCTGTGGATTGTCAGATTTTTTTTAGTTTAATAAAACTAAACCAGGTGAATCCAGGAAACCTCAGAAACAAAACTAAAACCTAGCAGAACTAGAAAAAACTAAACAACAAGGATAACAATCGACCGTTTACAGCACAGTATATTATCTATAGTGGGTTTGTCTGGAGTGTTCATTCCTCTTCACGCTGTAATAAAATCCAGGAATACTGGTTAACCAGTGAATGGACGTCTGCTGAATTAGGTCCGTCACTTCAAAAGATGGTGAATGTTTATGCAGTCACTTGTTTTTTGTCATCTTTTTATGTAGAAATTAGTTTTCTCTTTGAGATTAAAGTTCAAAAATGTTGATCATGACTGATTAGTGGAAGTAATAAGGGTAAAACATCTCAGGGGTGGATACTTTTTAAAGCCACTACATGTGGTTTTCTAAATATAAGCTTCCACTGATTAATCAGCATGCTATAAGGTAGAGCTGCCACCAGGCTGTACATGTAGCTTTCTATACTGGCAATCTGAAAGTTATTCATTTTAAATAATAACTCTTAACTCCAGCTTCAGGTGATTTTCTGCCCAGTTCTTGTATAATCCACCAGAGCTCAGTCTTACAGAGTTTCTAAGATCAGAAAACTTGACCTTCTAAGAACCAATCTTTCAGACAGTGTATCTACTGTAAATAGTTTATGTTATGTACTTCTTATTTAATCGTCCACTTCTTTAAGGTCAGACAGATGTACGTAGTCTAAAGATAGTTGTTTGAGGATCACGTGTAGGAGGCAACTTTATTTTTATTGTTTTAATTATTCTCCCCATTGGGAGATCAACACTTCTCAGCCACAATACAATAAGCCCCAAATCAATCCAGAATAGAAAATTGGTAGAGCAACAGATCAACTGTTTCATCTCCATCTTATGTTCTCCTTTCAAACCTTCACATCATTTTCTAGCGAAAAAAATCAGCAACAGTAACATGTAGCAATGTTTAATCTAAAACGTTAAAGAGAATTGCAAAGAAGGAGTATTGCAATAAATAAATAAAATAATTTATTTATTTAAATAAATCAATTTAAATTCTTTAGGAGCTGCTTAAAGCATTTTCACACTTTAGGTAGCTCCTCATTCACTTCAGATAAAATTGGATACACATTTTCTAGCGCGTGTGTCAGTAGGAGGAAATTTTATTCAAATCCGTTTTCTTTATTATACATTTTTAAAAAGACTAACTGAAGAAATAAAAACCTAACCTAAAGGCTCAATAAAAAAAATAGAAATCCTCAACATGACATCCTCTGTCATGTTGAGGATGAACAGGTTGATTCATTCAGAATTCAGTGTCTGCTTACTGTCGAACACAAAACTGATCAGGTAAAGTCAAGACTGGAGGGAGGTTCTGTGCAAACCAAACCAGTTTTAAATTATTCTCAGTCACAAGAGTTACAATTAAAACCTAATTTAACTGATTTTACAGTGACATTTTACATGAAGCTTGTGATAAACTCTGGATCAAACTTAAAGTTGTACCAAAAACTCCACCGTCAGGACATCACAACATATTAACCCTTTCACAATATTTTTTACCAGCGTTGCACTGAGAAGTAGCTGGTATAATGAGCTCAACTGATTCAATTCTACCAGGTGTTTCCTAATTGCTATTGGCTAGTCTGGAGGAGCTGAGTGGACGAGGAGCTTCGAACCAAAGGTGGTGCTAGGTCCACATCCATTATGTATGATTATTTCATATATGCATGAAATAATCAAGGCAACACTCCATGTGTAATGAGGGAATGACATTATTAAATTATGGACAGGTCAAAGGCGTTTCCACAAAATACCACCGGCCCTTTAAGAGTGGACAGTGATTGTTTACACACGTGCAGCTGGTTGGCAGTCACCTCTGGAATCTGTGCCACCAACTGGTTCGGCTGGTTGTATTTGATCAACCCTAAAGGCTCAGTAATGTGATTAATCATTAAACAGCCAACTGTTCCCAGACTTGTGTGGTAAAGTTCTAACAGCAGGCTGTGAGCCATGATGCTGCATATTTAGAACCAATCAGAAAGTCTATCAAGAACAACAAAGATAAAGAGTCCTGTGACAAATGAAACATTGAGCTGGTTCTTCTGATTTATATGCCATTATTGCTTTAAGAGTTTTGTGAGCTATAAAGCGAATGCTCTCCGTTACGTTCTGATAAAGCGAAGCAAAACATGACCCTGAACATTGCCATAGTCTATGGTGATAATTGGTAACATAACAGCAGATAGGATATTGGAATAGAACTTTATGTCTAATGATTGGTAAACATGGCTCATCCAAGGTCAGCCTGGCCTTGCTATAAGATTACCTGAGGAGCAATCCCTTCCACATATTTCTGGAAACCCAAATACAACCATAAACAATTTCTTAATACGCAGGAAACATTTCAGATGACCCATCACCGGTTTTCCCTCACATTAGATATTTCTCTGCAGTTAAACTGAAAAGGTTTAAAAGGATCCACTTTTAGCAGGAATCTGTTGAAGTTATTTCCAAAGGACTGGCAGTGTCTCATTTAAGGACTGTACTTTGACTAGACCGTCTTGTTAATTTAGAAATTTAACATCATACGAGCATCACGGCGAACGTTGCAATGCTCTGCTTGTGAAAGTAAATCTGGTGGTTGGGCCTCACCTTGACACGGGCAATAATTTCAAGTGCCACACTGCTGGACAGGACATGTAAAAAAAAATAAAAAAATAAAAAAAAAATAAAAAAAAGGCTTCATACATACAGCAGGCGAATGAGAATTTTTGGGGTCAAATGAGACCCGCTGGACCCAAATCCAATTTTTTCACTCCCCTGGTGTTTTCTTGCTTCAGCCCAGCTGATTTCAATTGACAGGCATTTGCAATCATCTGAATCATGTGTAGTAAAGAAGGGAAACATCTAAAACCTGTCGGGCAGTGTGCCTCGACAACCAGCGTTGGGAAACAATGCTCTAATGTGCTGCGGTTTAGAGAAAAGCTCAAGGTGCCCAGGCAAGACAAGCCCCGACCATCACTTCCCACCACTGTGCTCAACAGCTGGTCGGAGTTGAGCTGCTGTGTTTGGGTTTGTCCATTACAACCAAATATCTTTACTTTGGCATCATTTCTCCAATGGGCATTATTCCATAATGTATACAATTCATTTATATGCAACAGTGTAAACAAGCTGTACTTGTTCAGTGTTGCTTTGAATATCCTTTACTGTAACATTTAAGTGCGGTCTTTAAGTGAGCATGAGATGGACCGCTGGGGGTGGACTGGCAGGAACATAAAGTCCTGGGAAAATTAGCAACTGTGTTAAATATTTACCATGTGTGAAGAATTTCTCTTTACCAGCAACACCTGGCTGTTACTTTTCTACTTAAATATCATGGAAGCAAGAAAACAACGAGTTAAAATTATTAATATTGTCCATGCTGTCTAAGGCCAAAGCAATGCTTAATGCTGCAACAGCTGGTTACAGCACTTAATCTGACTTGCCAGTCTGGCCAAGGACAATCCCCAGTTAAATGCTGAATACAAGGCAAATTTTAATTTGTAAGACAATATACAACACTGAAAAAGAAAAATACAAAGTGTGCACTAAATAACTCGCCCAATCCGAAGCCGACCAAGCAATCAACCCAAAAAGCAAACATTTGTGTGGAGCACTACCGGTCAAAATCCAATGACCAACTCTCAAAAAAAACAAAAACAATATAGAGGCCACCTCTAGAAATACAAATGTACGAAACTTAAACTTAAATCAGGTTTCTGAATACTACGCCAGCCAATAACAACATGATTCTGTTTCATATAGTACTGTCTTCTTTGAGTATTAAACTCTCACATAGCAGATCCAGACTGCATAATTAGACCCCACGCGCTCGGTAATTCATTTCTTCCACGCCGGCTTTCGTTCATAGTAAAAGGCACTCCTGCGACCGGTGTTAGGCTTTTCGCTTATCAGTAACTGTTAAACAGAATCAGACCCAAGGCAAATGACACCTAGAAAAGCAAAAGTGTCCTTATCTGTTTGAGTTTAGCCACATGATGTTGCTCAATAACCATGCTCCCTCGTGCGCCAGTGTGACTTTAAATCAACCAAACCGGCTACATTCAAGTCACCGGTGAAGATACAATACATACAATTTTAGTTCGTTTTAATATCAAAGTACGTTGAGTAAGCAATGCTTATTGGTAAAGTCTTACCTCTGCCCTCTCTTCAACGCCTACATAAATAAGCACCGCTCCGGTCTATCTATTACATCCATGAAGACCTTCCTTATCCTTGATGCTGCTTTCAGGTACATCTAGTAAATTACAGCTTACACCTCAAATCAGAGAAATAACTTTATGTTGCGTTTGATTTTGCTAGTAATGCTCGATTTTGATCACTGAAGTCGTGTTGGTTTAGAAACACCTTAGAAAAATGAAGCAACACGCTTGGTAAGAAAGCCCCTCATCCATTATACAATTATAAATGCAAAAAGGTTATATTACATCGGGAATGTATGTCTTACATGTTTGGTGGCAGTGGTTTTCCGAAAGCAGTTTACATGGTTTCAAACGCCTTTATGATTATAGCCATTATTGTTCAGCTTTGCTAATCCGAATATTTAATTCCAATCTTTACGACACACGTGAAGGCAACACAACACGTGCTCTCGCGGCCTCAAATTCTCACAAATTAATACATTGATTTTTGTCAACTTGGAGTAGCGCAAGCCGCGTGACAGTCGGAATTATGCCAGGAAGGTTAGGTTAAACAAAGCAGGTATTAGTATCTAAATGACGTAGGTTTGCAGAGGTTAGGAGGGATGTCGTCACCATGGTGACTAATTACCCAAGATGTGGCGGTACATTTAGTGCCAGCTGCGCCATAATATAAGCATCCTACCTGCTCATTTTTTACGTCCCAAGCGTGAGGGAATGCATTTTATCGGGGATATCCGCCGCCTAGTCCAGCTGGCAGAGAAAGCGAGAAAACACACCAGGGACCTCTGTCCCCGACGACTCCCAATGCGCGTTATGACAAAACGCCACATCCCTCTCCTCTGCCTCCTCCGGCTGGTGACTCACATCTCAACAAATGTATCCTGACTACAGAGTAGCGCGAGGCTGATGACGAGGGTGTCAAAACGTACAATATATGCACCGGTTGTGACTCATATATAAAACAGCTTTAAGATCCTATTATTCAATTCAAATTCAAAAATACTGTTTTGATCCCAAAGGAAAATTAAGTGTGTTGTAGCTCATATTAATTCAAAATTCTTCAAAGAGTTATACTAGTTGGTGATGGATGTGGGAAAGAAAGCGAATTTCTAAAAGGCATCTTTGTAAATGTCCAAATTCCATACATATCCTTGTATTATAGCATTTAGAGTTCTTAATTAATTTACTGTCAGTTTTAAGCCATTACCGCAGAAGTTAACAATTATGAAGGAAATTCAAAGTTAGTATTTGTACAGAAGGCAAGCTTTAAACCACAGAATGGGAAACAGCTACATATTATTGGAGTATGAATAAAGAAATGGATTGATAAGGAAACAAATTAATGGAAGTATGATGGACAACCAAATAGATGGATAGAAGATGGACAAAAGTAATCCATGTTTTAGCTGAAATATGTCACTTTTATTTTACATATTTGATGAAACAAACACAAAGTTATTACAGTACAACAAGTCAGATAATTTGTGGTCCTTCTGTCAGAAATACACCAGTCCAGACCAGAAATGACCACGCAGTCAGTAGGAGGGTCTTGTTGCTGTTAATAATCCTCAGGTATATACTGCTCAAAGTCCTAATGGCAGAGAAACATTAGCGCATTGAGCAGTTTTTGCTTATCCTCACTCTTAATCAGTGGCTTTACTTACTAATCTGGAGATGTGATTGACAGCGCTAAGACCCGCCTCTTGGTTCTGATTGGTTGTGTCCGACAGGGAGCAGAGCATTTCTGCAGATGGAAGAAGGTTCACAGGGAGCAGTCAGAAGAATTAGATTTTTTTTCAGATTATCTGTCTCCGTTTACATTATCAGGACAGCAAAAAACAAAATGATTCCGTGGTTAGTTAGTTAGATTTAATAGTTGTGATGACTTCCTGAAGGCGGAGTGTTGTAAAGAGCAGGAGCTTCTTAGAGAGACAGAATCCCAATTTCAAGGTGGACTTGTTTCTGATGTCAAGCTTATAACCATTTTGGATAAATACTTTATTCATACAAATGTAGCTCATTCATACGGAGCCCTTTAGGGAATATGGGGAAATTCTTTCTTTTGCGTTTCCTCACAATATGCTAACTGCAATATCTAATATGTATAGTCACAAATGTCAATTTAAAATTTCCTCCATCTCTGCTATGGGGCTCCGTACATACATCCATGCTTGAAAAATTCTTTAATCTTCCATGGCAGCCATTCAATTGTGCAAAACGTCTGGGTGCACAAAGCGTCACCTTCAAGGACGAAGTTCCTCCTTGGAGGTGCAGCTCTCCCACTCAGCTCCTTCAGACTAGCCAGAAACAATTAGCTAACACCTGGTGAAACGGCACATCTGCTGAGCTCTTTATACCACCTGCTTCTTAGTGCGACACTGATAAAAACATTGTTAAAGGGTTAATAGAGAAGCCATGTTGTGATGACTTCCTGAAGGCGGAGTTTCAGAAAGAGCAGGAGTTTTTAAAGAGCCAAAGGCCCAATTTCAAGGCATTAAGTTAGGGAGTAATACTTCTTTTAAGACATCTTTAATATATCATCTTCATATTAACTGGAGGTTTAGTTACTTGATTATGTAATAAAATGTCACTATGTGCCTAGAAAACCCACAATACTGCCTCTTTAATATTCAGGTTTGTGTCGTTTGACATAAAATTACTTGGAAAATCTTTACAGTGATCAGAAAAGAAAAAAAAAAAAATCACCTTCCAACATTTTCCACACAATGGAACTAGCCCAAACAATGGCACTGTCTTGTGTGCAGTGTTGGGTAAGTTACTTTAAAAATGTAATCCGTTACAGTTACAAGTTACCTTGTTTAAAATGTAATTGTAGTGTAACTTTTTTGATTACTTTTAAAAAGTAATGTAACTAATTACTTTTGATTACTTTTTGATTACTTTGAGGTTTTAATGAGTATTGACCCATGTTCAACATTTTATTTTTCTTAGTGCACTGCAGGTTAGTGCACCGCCACAGGGAGTGCAATAATATGATTCTCCATTATCTGTTTCTATCAGGTTAGGGAACTGCCTTTTAGCTTAAATAAGCTATTACCTATTTTTCTGACTTAATAGCCATGTTTAGTATACTGAATGGAGTAAGTAAATTATAGAGAACATTCTAATGATACCCCACATGCTGCTGAAAGTATTTAGGCTTACATTAGCATTTAGGCTAATTTCAGCTTATGCACTCATTTTAACAGACTCAATGGTGCACGTCCAGCTTACTTAACATACTTGTGACTTTCCAGAAGCTAATGACTACTCTTTAGCTAAGTTAGCATTGATGCTAATTTTTAGCATCAGAACCCTGGGTCCAAACGGCACACTTTGGCAGGCCCCAGTTAAATTTCTTCAGGAATTTTCTAGTTTACTTTATGTTCATGAAAACCATAACACTAGCACATTGCATACAATGTCTCATGGGAAAGAATAGATTCCTACGTTTGTCATGCATCAACACCAAACAGTCAAATATTCGTAAAACATTTTTATATTCACAGATGTAAATGTAAAGCAGTGCATAAATGTTACAGAAGAGGGTACTATTGTTTTCTGTAATTGCTGGTATTACCACAATTCCGAGATGTTTGTCCTGCCGGGGACACCGTAGTGCAGGGGATTTTTGCGCGCGAGCTGCTGTATTCCTTACAGTGTGTTTACTGCCTGTAAGGTAAGCAGCAGCTCCGCTAGCCCGGTGTAAAATATACATTGCGATGGTTTGCCGATCTTTTTTTCTGTTTGTTCAGTGTGCCAGTTGTCTGCAGATTGCATCTTGTTTTGTAAAGGGAAAATTGTTAAATCCTGACAGTCTGTTTACTGCCTGTAAAGTGGATGAAATAAAGGCACGAAAGTCTCCCCTCCACGAAGAGCCCTGTGTCCGATTCCTCTCCTGCACCGAACACACCCCACTTTCACGAAAAGAAACACAACGCAGAGCCCATAGGGTGTCTTCCACCAGCTGCAGGTCTGAAGAGGGAGAGCCTGGGTTACATAAATAAAAGGCTCCTTAAATTTCCAGTCATTTTTGATGCGCTGCTTGAGCTGAAATGGAACCGTCCGCTCGCTTGCTGTTCCTCCAGGAGGCTCCACCAGCACAGGATGGAACATCAGAGTGGCATTGCGGCTATGATAGAGACAAGGAGCCGTAGCGGGAAACGGCGATAAAGGGCGCAAAGCAATAAAAATATCATTACATATTTCGCAAAGGTTTTTGTTTATATATTTTTTTAAATGTAACTAAATTTGTAATTCTTAATATTTTCGGGAGTAACTGTAACTGGATTACATATTTTCTCATTGTAACTGTAACGAATTACAGTTACTCTTTTTTGTAATTAAATTACGTAACGTCGTTACATGTAATCCGTTACTACCCAACACTGCTTGTGTGTATAGTCATTTTTTAAAATGACACTTTAGCTGTATTAGAACTGTGTAACCAAACTACAAACAGCTTAGCACATTAAACATGTTTGTAAAGAGTCATGAACCTGACTGATTTATTGGATCTATTACAGACAAAACTCCTCTGACAAACTGAGGAAGGTTTCTGTGTTCATCATAAAGTCTCCATTTTCCGCTGAACTCTTCTGCTTCAGTTCTTGTTCTCTGGAACACATCATAACCTGTGCAAAACAACACGAATAAAGCAAAAGTCCTTATTTTACATGACTGGGTTTTCTCTCAGCCTGCTGCAGAGCGACACCAAAACACCAGGAAACAGACGCAGGATCAGAATACTCTCTCTCCATCTCTTCACATTTGCTCTGCGACAAACGCGGCCTTCCTTTAAGGTGGAGCTCGGTGTCTGACGTTTTGTGCGGGTTTGTTAGTTGAGCAGTCTGATGATGGAGTTGATGTCTGTGGCTCTGAAGCCGGGGTTCCCCAGGTCCTTCAGCAGTCCGGCTTTATCCCTGGCGGCGTGGCGCGGCACCGACAGCTTGAAAGGCAACAGGAAGTTGTTGGCGGCTCGGAAGCTCTTGCCGACTGAGTAGATTTCGTGGATCAGGTCCTCCAGGCAGATGATGCCAGTTTTACCTGAAGGAGGAAGAAGGAAGTGGGTGAGGACTGAAACGTTGGAATGGTGGATTTATGCTGGGGAATTTGCAGAAAAAGCATCAATACTTGAAAATGAGAACTTTAAGGGAAGCCAGGGTTTGTTTTATTTTATAGAACACAACAGAAGAATATATAAAGAGCAGGATTAGGGAGGACAGATCTCAAAATTTGGACCGATACAGAGAGCCCGTATTATTACTGCTGTTATGGCCAATATTTACTGATTTATGCTTCCCCCTACACTTTTGAAACCATGAGAAAAATGACCACAGTGCTGATAATGCTTCTAAATTTCAGTTAAACGCTTTGCAATCCTGCACAGAACCACCACCACTTGCTGCGTTTCCGTTACAAATGTATGCAGAACTTTGTCAATATTACGCTAATGTAGAAAAAACACAATTTTGCATTTGAGGTGTCTCCATTAAATGAGAAATGCAAATAAAATGACATTTAACAAAGTTTGTTCATGCAATAAATCGCTAAAAAGAAACATGTCGTGGCGTCATCCTTCAACTACTTCCTGTCGACGTAGTCTTCTTTGGTGGTTGTACCAATGTCAACAGCTGGTTGTTGACCACATGACTTGTGTGATGAAAAAAGTGTCTCCAAAGAAGTTTTGTGAAAACTAATTTTGATGCAGACAAAAAGCCACCTCATTGTAGCGACCAAACTTTACCTCGAAAAACGTGAGATTTTTCAGTAACTGCCATGTTTCCGTTCAGCAAATTTATTTTCAAAGTGTCAAATTGGGTGATTGTATGGTCAATGAAAATGCAGCTACTGTCACATGACCAAACAAATATTACATGACTAAAACCCTCCTCCTCCACAAACTGCAATTGGTTGTTAATAGTGGTCCAGTTTCACTTATAGGCCAGTGACGTTAAAACATGACCGACATAGACTGACATCGATGGTAATGCTGATGTATCGCGCTTCCCTAGACAGGACCGGTCAATAGGAAAGTCAGAGTTGACCCGTACCCATGTGCTCCTCGATGAGGGCGTTGTCAGTGAGGGGAACCCTCCTCTTGCCCATCCTGGTCTGGCCTCTCTTCAGAATCAGCTCGCGGACCGACTTCAAGTTGGGGAACCTGTTGGAAGGGTTCACCAGTGTTCACTCTGACCCAGAATGGAAACCCAGATGAAACCCAGGTCACAGCAGCTTCATCATCTCCATGGAGGTCTTGTTTATCTTAATGAAGGTCCCGCTGAAGATCTTCCTCAGCCTCATCATCTGGATCACCTTCATCACTTTGGGGCTGACACCTTTGATCCTAACAGGACACAACAGCAGGGATTTAATAGAAGGCATAAAAGGATGCAGTATAGGTTTCCAAATAATAAAAACGTCTCTGTCCACAGTCACTGTTCAGATCAATAGACAGCTTCTTTACTTTTGAAGGAGTTAAATGCAAGACTTCTTAACACCTCTTAGTTTGGATACGAGTATAATTCATATGGTACATAACTGAAGCCATATTTGACTTGCAGATTTTCGTTTTTGTAACCCAAAGGAGAAAAACGTACAGCAGGATTGTTCGTTGGGCAAGCAGTATAGCATTCCAGAGAAAATAAGAATTACAGATTATCCCTATTTATATATGAATTTACAGGATTGGAAAATTAAGCTGACTTTAATAATGAAGAGAGTAAAGTTTAGATTTTTATAGAGCAAAAATGACAGCAGTACTGATGCATTTAGTTTAAAAAAAAAGAAAGAAAGAAAAAAAGGCAACATATATAAAATTGACAGTTTTCATTTTGCATGTTGACATGCCCTGCATCCACCAGATGGCAGCAGAGAACTACAGATGCGTTCTTCTGCTGATTAAGGTGAAAGTTCATCAGGAACTATTAAAGGCCTGAACTTTTGACTAGTGATGGATGACAGTATGACAGTATAAAAAGGAAGAAGATGTCTCCACATACTAAAAATGAGTCAAAGCTTTATTGGTGACATCTAGTGGCAGAGTGGAATTACAGCAGCCTTGTCCTAATTTAACAAAAACACCAGAACCAAAACCATGGTTTTAATCCCTACTGTCTCATTTAATTTGTATATTCAAAAACATCTTTGAATTTACACCTAGAATTTAGAGCCACAAAAACTAATGTTGAATATAAAACCTTCTGTTCATAGCAGGGATTCATCCATCACTCAAAGCAGACAGATGGTGGTTTAGCATAGGGCGGCGGTTTTCAAAGTGTGAGGCGCGCCTCCCCTGGGGGGCGCCAGAGTACTTTAGGGGAGGCGCGGTGCGAGGGAAAAAGTAAACCGGAAAAGCTATCTGCTTGCTGTCTACTGATGTGAGAGAAACGTCTTTTACGCATTACCCATCAACTCTGTGGATTTAGGATTAAGTTGGTTGTGGAGTGCGAGTGTGGAGAGGGGATCTGTGTAAATGTTTCCCGAGGATGTTTTGGCCAGTGATGTCAGTAACGTTACTGACGTCGGACCACTTTTTTCTGTAACGAGTAATCTAACGCGTTGCTATTTCAAATCCAGTAGTCAGACTACAGTTACTTATCAAAATCATTTCTGTGTTACTATCTTCTTTTGTTATTTAATCGTATTTCCTATACGCGTCTTGTCGAGTGACCGACGTCTCTATGCGACAGAAATGTAAACAATGGAGGGAGATGCGCATTTTGTTGGTGGAAAAACTGGAACTATTTTGAGTTTCTGTCGCCAAGTCCGATTATTATAAGCGGCTTTGGGCTTCATTTTTAAAAGTCGCAAATTTAATGAGTGGCGGTTGCGCCTTTTTGGGCTCGTTTTTGAACGTGAAGTTGCTCATTTGGGCTTGGAAATAATCAGAGACTCATAATAAATCCCAGAATTTGTCCGTCATTAAGGGAGTTTTACTCAGTCTCTCCCTGTTCATCATTTCCCGGATGATCCGTCCCGCTGTGTCTTTGTTAATGTCAACTTAATTTATTACCTCTCAATGACATCGAACTTCACGTTGCGCTCCAGAAAACTGCAAACATCGAGACCAATATGAACAGCGCAATAAACGTGAAAACAGCCACGAATAAACGTGTCCGTAGTTGGCAATAGTTATAATGGCAAGTTAGCACCGTTATAATTATTAATATTACGGTAAGTGTCGCAGCCATCTGAGCTGTGGAGCTGCGGAGGAGCTCTGTGCGCTGCGACATCAAACTCAGGGGCGTAACGCAGAATCTGGAGGCTGGGGGGAGGGGGGCTTTAAATCCTTCTTAGAGTTTTCCAGACAACAGTGGACCACACAAATTACTCATGTTTTTTATTTTTTGTACAATCTCCTCTTCAGTTCAACCTTATCAGTGGAGACACATTGTTGATATTACCATTATAAAATAACTTACAATTAACTTTTGGCAAAGCTCAATGTGATTATTACCTCTCAATAACTCTGTAATAAAATCCCCTCATTGTTTGGCTTTTATACCAGAGGTTAAAATGATAATAAAATACTCTGTCAGGAGGCAGAGCATTGTTGTTGGCAGCTGGTGAAAGTAACTAAAAAGTTACTTTTAATCTAACTAAGTTACTTTTTCAAGGAGTAATCAGTAGTCCGATTAAAGTTACTTTTTCAAAGTAACTATGCCATCACTGGTTTAGGCCAGAGCGGTGAAGGTGGAGTTTTTACAAATCCACCCCCCTCCACAGGGGGGTGGGGGGGCGCAGCAGGCATTGTGCTCCTTGAAGGGGGGCTCACCCTTTCATACTTTGAAAACCCCTGGCATAGGGGTTCCCAAACCTTTCTGCTCCATGACGCATGTGGACGCCTTTTGCAAACCCACAGACAATGATACGAAATATGTAAAGTTATTGGAATGTTTTCCGTCACTTCTAAGCACTATTCGATAATTATTATTACTGGCAGCCAATCAGATAGATGAGCATGGCAAATATTTCAATAAATTACTTTAAATAAATTTTTTTTTTGGATGACTGAAAATTATAAAATTTTAATGGGAGAAAAAAAAATTAAATATTCATGACTAAAAAAACGGGTTGAGTTTGTTACTTTTGGATCTTCTGCCCATCTTTCTGAAGCTCCACTATCGCCCCCTGGTGGCCCCACTTTAAACAGCCGGCTTAGAAGACTAACAAACAATAGAAAGAAGTAGCGATGGGTCCTCAATGTTTTTTTTTGTGTGTTGTTGTTGAGAGAGCTGTGCAAACATGTGGCATCAGGGGCAGGGGCTATGAATACAAGAGAGAACAAGAAAGAGAAAGACAGAGAGAGAGAGAGAGCAGCGCCACCTGTAGCTGTGGGAGTGGCTGTGTTCACCGTAGCAGACAGTGACTGGCTGTGACCAGACTCCAGACTGGGCGATGAACAAAGCTGAAGCTGATTCTTTAGCTTTTGGTTTCTGTTCTTCCTGCTGGTTTGCATTTGTTTCATTCAGTTGACTGGCATTTGATTCCGGAACGTTCCAGTAAAGCTCGGACAACCAGGTCAGAAAGTTGAATTTAAATATAAAGTGAACCAGGAATAGATATCCAGTTCAGCAGATGGTTCTGTTTGAAACATTGTACACTTCTTATCTGGAGCCATGATATGATCCACGATGTAACCATTCAAACTGTGATAATTATTTTGATAAGAAAACCAACGGAAGTCATGTTCTGCAGCTCTGGTTAAAGATACAATTTTATGAATATTTCAGCATATTAACTCTTGGTTCTGTATCCCTTGTTCTGTCCTGTGGTCAGACTGACTGATAACAGGAAGAAAAACTGAAACTTTCACTTTAAAATAACTACAATCTGAATTTCTACAGCTGAGAATGTCGGGGTTAAACCAAATATGTTTTAGCATTTGTGGTATTACAAGCTTAAGTCATGAGCACTGTGTTTTACAATGTTCTATAGTGAGTAGTAGGATATGCAAATAAGTGCTTATTTCCTTAGTTGTGGCAGTGGAGGATTTGTATTGGTAGCCAGAATGATTTTCCTTCCACAGCAGCCCAGCTCCAAGCCAGGACTTAAAACTATCCGCTGTAAGACGGAGCGACCATTTTGAATGTTTAACAGCAACGGTTCCTGTTTCTATCATCAAAGAGCAGAAGCACCAGCAGTTTGTTTGACGTTGATCTGATTGTGTTTGCCGACACGTCCGAACAAAGCCAACGCCTTCGGTTAGTCAGAAGTGTGATGACCATTACCTGGTGGCGGGGTGAACGGAAGCTAGTGTTGTCAGACAAAACAAAACATGATACGATCCTCCGGCGTATGTTCAATCTCACGAGTACGATCAAGATAACATGGAGATGGTGGCGCAGCCTGCATGAAGACTGCAAGGGCTCCCATTGGCTGCCATCTGAATCACATGACCGTTCAGCGACAAGCAGGAAGTACGATCCGACTGCCAACATGGAGACCCAGTGTACAACTATCCCGGTAGGTATGGTGTTTTCCTACATTTTTAGACCTAAACTAGATGTCAATTTAAATATAGTCTCAATTTATAGGTCCACACCAAGATAGAACAGTTTAGGGCTTTTCATTATAGTTTAGTTTCATTTTATTGTGACTTTTTGTTTGTCTAATTCACTTAACTTTTAACTAGTGCTCTATAGTTTTCATTAGTTAAATATTTCGTTTTTATTAGTTGTAGTAGAAGTTTTAGTTTTTTTATACTCTTAGTCACAGAATTCAAAACACTCAAAGTATTGTGTTTATGGATGAATGGAGTAATGAATACTAAAGAGAAAATGCTGCTTTCAGTTATTGTTGAACAACCAACTGATGCTGGAGTTTTCTCCAAACTTTTGCCGTCGCCATTTTGAGAACTAGTGTAAACATAAATAAAAGATGTTTGTAGCTATAATTTCAGTATGTTTTAGTTTTATAAACGCACAGTATGATTTCTGTTGTGTTTTAGTTTTCCCCCGCCGTTAATTACCGTTTTTATTCATTTCAGTTCACGTCTTTTCAATTTCAGTTCTTGTTATGTTGTTTGTTGTAGTTAACTATAATAACCTGGGTTTGTTTAGTTATCCCATGTCTGAGAGGAAGTACTTACTCTCTGATACGCATAGCAAAAGCCAGCTTGTTTTTTTCGGGCGGCAGAGGGGCCGGGGGCCTGCGCTCGTTCCTTCGGATGCGCGTCTCATCTCGGTGCTTTTTGTGGCTCTCTTTCAAGAAATCCTCCAAACGCTTGAACTTGAGTGGTTGGCCTTTCGAGACCTGGGAAACAGAACCATGCAGGTGAGTGGTACAGCGGTGGAAAGGAGAAGAAAGTGGTCCAATATTTACACCAACTAATTTTTCAATTAGCCTCTAATCACAGAGTAGTAATGGAAAAGCCGTTTATATAATTTGCTGTTTATTAGCCAATGGGCTCGTCTCTGTTGAGAGATATTTTTCTGTATAACTTCATATACGTAGTAGAACAAAGTGCTACACAGTGACGACTTCACAACGAGGAAGCATCATAACATTGTACAACTACAACCTCACTATTGCAGATAAAGCAGCTTTACTGGCTTTTTAAAATTGACCTCAGGCGTCCATGTTTTATTTGTTAGTGTTAGCAAAACTAAAATCTGACATCCTTCAACAAAACGCCTCTTCATAATTCCTTACTTCTGGCATCGTCAGCTAAAGAAAGTCCCATCTGTGGACATATTTAGGATGGTAGTGTCAAACTTCTAGCAGCGCCTCGCTGTTTTATTCTCAGCCGTCAATATTTAGGCTCAAACAAATGAGTATTATTGAATATTTATTTTGTTTATATCAAACACGTCTGAATTAGCTTGGTTACTGCCAGCCCCTTGTACTCCGCCTTGCTTCAGCTACTGAGAAACGATTCCCTGCGTGGAGTCAAAGTTCTAAATAACTGGATGTGATTTTACCCAATCGCTAACGTTTGGCTGTGAGGTACATAAGTCATGCTATGAAGCTTAATGGAAATGGAATGCTTCTATAGCATTTAAGCTAACTACTTCATCGCTATTAACGGAGGCAACTAGAAAATTTTGCCAAACATCGTGGCCATTAAGGTCAAGACATCTCAAGATGTCTTGACGCAACGATGGCGCAGAAAACAGTGAAGAAGAGCAGCCAACTTTCCTCTTGCTCTCACTTTAACTGTTCCATATTTGGAAGCGTGGCCAACACGGACTGAACGGCTTCGTTCACTTCCTCCACACAGGCAGATTAGAATTCTAAAAATCAAAGTCATTGCTCACAACTTCACCTCCCGTTCTCTGATTGGCCCAGTAGAAAAATCTACTCAAGAAATCGAGCTCAATGGGAGAAATCCCAGACGGTCCACTGAAGGGAGATTTGTGTACGAAGACAACGGTCAGGTCAGTAATATCAATTGTTTGACAAGCGTAATTTACACAATTTGCTCAATTCAAACAATGATATAGATCCTTTAAGCCAGGAAACTGAGTCATCTTTCCACTCACCTTTCTTTTCTCTAGGAGCGCAAGTTTGGCTTGAGTGGCCTTGATGGCCTGGTATGTTTTCCTCTTCTTAAGAAGATACTCTGGAACCAGCTTGATCACCTTCTTTGACCTGGAATGATCAAAATACAAAAAGGTTAAATACAAAACAAGACGTTATTGCCTGTCACTGTATCAGTTTATGCTTCCAATGTTTCTATTTGCTGACGTTTCTGCTCCAGTCATTTGATTGGTGAATATGCTGTTACAGGAGCCTCAAACTCCTGCCTCCACACAAAGATGGCGCAGAAAACGGAGAACAGCAGCAGCCAAGCACACACAGACTTTCATGAAAGTTTTCAAATCAAAGGAGGGTCTGATGGATGAACTTCTGATGAAGGTAAAGTTAGACCTGTCTAACTTCTATGTGGAATTTCTATATTTAGTGATTATATCCAGTTTTTGGCTTGTACAGAAACAGTCGATTTAAACTGATATTTGTAATAGGTGTGGATGGACAGTGTACCAAGTTACTCTGTTTTTCACAATGTGAACGCATTTATAATTCCAATGAAGGTATATGATGCGCATCGTGTGCTCTGGAAAGTTTTATAACTTTGCTCGTTCATAGTGTAATGTAGAGCTAATCCAACGTAAACTTGTCGTAACGTATTTCCTTAGCTAGAGGACTGCTATTCCGATTCGAGCCCTCTCGTTCTCCTTTCTTTCCGAGAACCTTAACGTATAGTCAGGCACGTAGCATTACTGGAACTATGTGACAATTTGTGCCATCTAAAAATTATTATACTGAGGAATCGCGCTTCATAGTCAACTGGGGTTGTTGGAGGAAGGTTTTAGTCTTCTCCCCTCCCTGCACACAGAGGCGGTGCAGAGACCAGTGGACAAGAGCTAGAGAAGAAGAACTCCTCAAAAAAGTGTGAAGAACATAAAGTGAAACATTGCTCTACTTTCTAGAGTTTTCAAGCCGAAGAAGCGACTAACGGGATTGACAGCATCTAGTTTTTGATATGTATAGATTACTGTAGATGTCATCTGAGATTTTTATTGTACAGTAGCTTCTTTAGCACAGTGTACCGACTCAGCAAGTTTGTGTACGTTTATTTGTACTTTGCATGTGTTAATGTGTACCTTCCACACTTTAAAACATCTCTGTGCTGACAGATAATGATGTTTGTAGTTTTAGTATAATGTTTAGCTGCACCGTCCCTGACAGAAAGCGGTTAAGATTTCAACTAGATTCACATCTTAGATGCTAACAAACAATCGTAGCTGTAGCCCTACTGTTGAGATAAAAAAAAACTAAACCTCAGAGCAACACACGGAACAAAACGTGTTGTTACATTACATAGGGTGCTACTAAGTAATGCAACAACGTAATATTGCATTACTGCTATGTAATGCTATGTGCTATCTATGTAATGTTGGCTAAACAAAATGAGTTCATTGGCTATGTGAAAATACATCATAAACCTGGACAGAATTATTGTGGAATGGTTACGGAAAGATTCTAGAAAACTTACTTTCAGATTTATAAAACACTTTTTACATTACATTTAGGTATTATAGATCATGTAGTTTTAAAGCAGGACCCTATGTAAGATGGTTCAGCATCCCCCAAAACTACCGAGAACTTGCTTGTTTTGATTTCACGAAATGAACATTTTCACAAACACCATGCTTTATAGTCTTTGTAAGGAAGGGCAAAACAATATTAAGATTTTTTTGGTAACTACCCGACCGACCCAATTAGTCGCGATCACATTATGGATCAATTTTTATGGCCATATGGTGAGATTCAAAATTTCAACCATATTTATTGATTTTAAGCATCATCTAGCCATAAATAATTATTTTTCCCCCCACTTATCATAGCGAACACTTTTCGTAAGGGCACAGAACAACGAAAACTTAAAACAGAAGCCAGGATGGATTTAGATATAAAAAAACAACAACGAATACTTACTCGTCGTCCGCCATTCTTAAACGCCATATGATCCGGAAGTTCTTGCGGATCGTAAACAACTTTAAGGGGCATACCGCCGCCTACTGTACACGAGCGTGTAGCTCCACTACTTTACATCTATTAAATTCTATTTATTATTATTATTATTCTGAAGATAAATAAATAATGCTTCCCTTAATCTGTAACTACGTTTCCTTCATTTCCCAATATTGTTTTAAGATTCCATTCTTGACCTGTCCTTCCAACCATTCTTCTCAATTTCCTTTCAGGTTCGTATGTTTTACAGTTCATCAATACGTGTTCTATATGTTCTTTCCCTCCATATCCTTCACATTTATCCTTATTTTCCCTCCCTATTAAATACATAATGCCATTTAAATAGGTCCTACCTATTTCAATGGTAGGACCTATTTACCATTTAAATAAATAGGTAAATAGGTGATATTTCTCTCAGTAAATATTACTGAGAGAAATGGGACCATTGCACTCCGGAAGTGAAGGGGGCGCTCTTTCCTACATTATTCGCGGCCTCCCGTTTTGTTTTGTTTCGTTTCGTTTCCCCCCACCAGGGGGTACCTTTTTGTGGGCTCTAGTTTCCCTTTTTTCATAGTAGGCTAACAGGAAAGGGGGAAAGACATGCGGCAAATGTCGTCGGGTCCGGGAATCGAACCCGCGACGGCCGCGCTAACCTCTACGCCACCGGAGCACGCCCCTTTATTTTCTTTTTAAACTAGAGACCACGAATAATATAGGAAATAGCGCCCCCTTCATTTCCGGAGTGCAATGGTCATGTTTACATATAAAGCATGAGATTCACATACCTTATATGGTTGTCCGTCCCCTCCCCTTTCTGTTTGCTGCAGCGAGGTGTACTTGTAGCGAGGTGTACTTGTACTTGCCCCCTTTTTTTGTTGCCATTTTTCTATTTCTTTACTCTTAATAGTGCTCCGGAAGTAAAAATCCTGTCTTCTTCTGTAGCGTTTTCTAGCAGTTTACAAATATATATATATATATATATATATATATATATATATATATATATATATATATATATATATATATATATATATATATATATATATATATATATATATATATATATATATATATATATATATATATATATATATATATATATATAGCGTTACTGACGTCCACCACTTTTTCAGTAACGAGTAATCTAATTGCTATTATATATATATATATATATATATAGATATATATATATATATATATATATATATATATATATATATATATATATACAGTGATGTCAGTAACGCGTTACTGACGTCCGACCACTTTTTTCAGTAACGAGTAATCTAACGCGTTGCTATTTCAAATCGAGTAGTCAGACTACAGTTACTTATCAAAATCACTGTGCGTTACTATCTTCTTTTGTTATTTACCGTAATCGTATTTCCTCTACGCGTCTTTTTTTTTTTTTTTTTTTTTTTAATTTATTAAACAGTTTGAACATGTTTAGAATACCACGAGGAATGTGAACGCAAGAAGAAAACAAGACCTACAGGCTCATGGCACACATAATTATAACACAATAAAAAAATAAAAAAACATAAAAATAAAGAAAGTAAAATAAAATTATAAGTTAAAATAGTCAGACATCAAACAAAGTGATAGCAGAGACTAAAATAAACAAAAAAGACAAAACAAGACAAAACAAAACAAAGGGGCATTAAACCTCAAATAAATTTAGATCAATATAGGCATTCAAAAGTTGTATTCCCTGCTTGTTTTTCAACAGTTTTAAGGTTCTGAAGTGGTTGACCATAAGGAGGTTTTTAAAGGCAGAAAAGTCAGGATTTCTATTTCCCCATTTACAGGAGTGGATGAAGAATTTGGCGAGGATCAGCAGGTTGTTAAGAATGAGGTCAATTCTTCTGTCTCTGTGGGTGGTTCCAAATATGATATCCTCTCTTTTTAAGGAACAATGCAGGGAAAGTTTTGATGAGATCCAGTCCTGGAAGTTTCTCCAAAATGTTCCAGTTTGCACACAATAGAAAAAGAGATGATCTGTAGTTTCAATGTCATTGTCACAAAAGGTACAGCTGTTGGTATCAAAGTTGAATCTTTGTCTTAATAGTTCCCTGGATGGAAAAATGTTACTGAGAATTTTAAAATGAACTTCTTTAACTTTAGGACTCAGAGGGTATTTAAGGTAAACAGTTCGCCACTTATTAACCTCTGAGTCAGAAAACAGATTTAAAATGGAGTTTTTATTTGGTCTGACAGGAAATATAAAATTAGTTAGATGCTGACGCATCCTCTTGTTAGAGTTACTTTTGTCCAAAAGGTTAACTCCAAACAGTTGAAGAGATGGTAACTGAAGGTTAGCTGAGTGAATATTTAGATTTTGAACCAGATATTTGACTGCAGTGGGGATAGAGTTCTTCACTGTGTTAAATTGAGTACGTAAGCAGTTCAGATTGTACAACAAGCAAAATTCGTCATAAGACAACCAATCTCCACTGTTATTAAGTAAATGTCTTATGGACCAAATACCTTTTTCCATCCAGTGATCCAAATACAGAGACTTATTCCTGTGTAACACATATCTGTTGTTCCAGATGGGAGTTTGGTGAGGAGTAAAGTTGTGTGTGTACATTAGTTTCCAACACAGCAAAACCTGCTTGTGAAAGGTAGATAACTTAACAGGAAGTCTGTTGACATCAAAGTCACATCTAAGAACAAAATCTATGCAACCAATCTTTTTAAACAAACCTTTGGGGAGACAATACCAGATACTATTTCCATTCATAAGAAAAGATTTCAACCAGTTTACCTTTAAAACCGCATTTAAACACTCAAAGTCAATAGCTTGTAAACCTCCATCTTTAAAGTCTTTAACCATATTTGCTTTCTTTAAGTAGTGGACTCGATTCTTCCAGATAAAATTGAAGTTCAGCTGATTTATAGCTTTAATATATTTGTTAGGTATGGCCATAGAATAAGCTGGGTATATGCATCGGGATAACGACTCCATTTTGGTTAAATAGGTTCTCCCAAATAGGGTGAGATCTCTTTGGAGCCATCTATTTAACTGAGATTTGCAGTTCTGTATTTTATGCTCTATGTTAACAGTTTCACTGAGTTTAGCATCTTTAGTTATTAAAATTCCAAGATATTTAACTGAGGATTTAATGGGGATATTGTAAGCTTCCGTCACATCAGAGCCATGAATCGCCATCAGTTCACACTTCTGCAGGTTTAATGTTAATCCTGATGCTTTGGAGAAAGTATTAATTAACTCAAGTACTTTAGGGGTTTGGTCTAGACTCTTCAAAAAAATTGTGGTGTCATCAGCTAGTTGACTGATTATAATTTGGTCATCTAAAACATTCAATTTAGGTATATTTGAGTTTTTTATGAAAATACTCATCATTTCAACAGCCAAGATGAAGAGAAAGGGGGAAATATTGCAGCCCTGTTTTACTCCCCTATTAATGGTGAAACGTGGAGACGTACCGTGTGGCAGTGCGACTGAACTCGTGGTGCCGTTATAAAAGCTTTTTATTATTCTGCAGAAGTTTGGTCCAAATCCAAACATGTGTAAAACTCTGAAAAGAAACTGATGTTCCAACATATCGAAGGCTTTGTAGAAGTCTAGGAAAAGGATGAAACCTTTATCCTCAATCAGGTCACTGTACTCTAGTAAATCCTGCACCAGCCTGATGTTATCATGTATAGATCTTTTGGACATAAAACCTGTCTGTGTTTCAGAAATAATATCCTTAAGACCAGTCTTTAATCTATTCGTAAAGAGATACGTTAATAGTTTATAATCACAGTTTAGAAGGGTGATCGGACGGTAATTGTCGAGAACTTTGTTGTCTCTTCCTGGTTTGGGTACAAGGATAATAACGCCCTGCTTCATGGTATGTGGAAGTGAATTATTACTCAAGATCTCTATAAAAACCTGGAATATAAACTCTCTGAGATCATCCCAGAAGTGTCTATAGAAATTGGCAGTAAGGCCATCAGAGCCAGGAGATTTATCCAGTTTCAAGCACATGATGGCGCTGTCTAGTTCTTCGATATTAATATCTTTGTCGCAGATTTCCTTGAAATCCTCAGAGATTTGAGGGACAAAGTCTTTGACTTGGTCTAGCAGAAAGTCACAGTCTGGGGTTGAAAAAGAGGAACAATAAAGGTTTTGGTAAAAGTTGCTAATTTCTTTTGCAATTAGAGATTGGTCCGTACATTCATTATTATTAATAATAAGGGATTGAATGTGTTTTTTAACTTGCCTCCTCTTTTCCAGTCTGCAAAAGTATGAACTGTTTTTTTCCCCTTCCTCAATCCACTTAGCTCTGGATCTGATAAAAGCACCCCGGGCCTTTCTTTCATAGATTGAGTCCAATTTAGTTTGCAAGGTCAGGAGGTTATTTTTGTCAGCATTAGTCAACATCTGTTTAACACATAAAATGTTTAACTCTTTAACTAACTTTACTTCTTCCAGGTCATTGTTTCTTTTTAGGTTTTTGCTAAACGACATAGAGTAAGCCCGTATCTTATATTTGAGGTATTCCCATTTTTTGGTGTAGGTTATTATAGAATCGTCCAACTGAATCTTTTTCACTAGTTTTTTGATTTCCTTGCAATACAAATCAGATTTTAAGAGATTTGCATTGAATTTCCAAAACCCTCCATGCCTCAAACCCTCAGGAAGAGGAGTAATAAATAAATTAATGCTGCAGTGATCAGTAAGAGGAGTTGGAGACATATTGCAGTCTGATGTTAGTTTGAGAATATCACCTGTTCCCAGCCAAAAATCTATTCTAGATCTGCTTGAAGCGTCAGACTTAAACCAAAACTGTTTTTCATTAATATGTTTGTCTCTCCATAAGTCAATAAGACCCAAACTGTTACAGAAATCAGACAGAAACCGGTTTGGATGGGCATTTGCGAATTTGTTTGGGTATCTATCAAGAGATTCGTCAATAACCATATTCCAATCACCACCTAATAAAACATATTTAGTAGGAAATCTGTGTTTAAGTTGTTTGATATTTACTTCAATAATAGTAAGAAGTTCTTTATTTTTCGAAATGTTACAGTAACCATAAATATTACCTAGAATTATTAACGAGTCTTCAATATGTAATACGGAGAGAGACCAATGGCCATCACCATCATGTTTTGTATGAATTATTTTCCCTGGAAAGTTATTCAGTAGCGAGGTGTACTTGTACTTGCCCCCTTTTTTTGTTGCCATTTTTCTATTTCTTTACTCTTAATAGTGCTCCGGAAGTAAAAATCCTGTCTTCTTCTGTAGCGTTTTCTAGCAGTTTACAAACTTAGTACATTACCGCCATCAACTGGACGGATATGTAATTAACACATTGACTTTATCTTATATCTTCAAAACTTTAAAATAACTATATATATATATATATATATATATATATATATATATATATATATATATATATATATATATATATATATATATATATATATATATATATATATATATATATATATATATATATATATATATATATATATAAAGCAGATGGATGGAGGTATATATATAGACAACAACGTAGATATTATTACTATATCATTGCTATCATGCATTTCCCTGCATGATGGCAATGATATAGTAGGATCTAATTAGATACTTGATTAATATGGGTTGTTGCACAGAGTTTTTGTTCACTGTGCCCCTTTTTTAAATTTGAGCCCCTGCCCATCCAAAGGTCTCTGCACGGCCCTGAGAAGCTGAAACAATGAAGCTAAACATAAAGTTGCGGAGTAAAAAAGTTAAAGGTAGCTGACAATAGTTCTCTGTGTGGAATGCAGCGTCTCACATTCAGGATGAACCTCATTACTGAGAAACTCTTAGTCAACAATAATGCGGAATGCCGTCCAGTGGGTGATGCTGTCGAGCCACGTTTGACAGAAAGCCTTCCCAGCTTCTTATTGCCATGGTGATGATGAGTGGCTCATTATGGTCCCCTGCAGACTTGGTGTTCCTATAGTTAACCTGAGAGGAAACACGGCGCGGGGGTCCGACTCGGGATGAGCCCGTTTAGTCTCAGGGGAACAATCAAAGTCCTCCTTTAAATAGACTGTGGTTGATGGGACTTAGCAGCGTGAACCGGTGCATGGGGACTCAGAGCGTCCCCACAGTCATCATCTGTCTGATGGGAAGGGGCCCAGGAGCGCCTCATTACTGGATCTGTGAGGCAGACGCCTGAGCAGCAGATGGATGGAGGTGCCACGCTGCTCTAACTGGAGGACGAGAGCGAACGCTTCCAAACAGTCCAGAGCCGATGCGTTAACACACACCGATACTCCTAAGCCTCTCAGAAAAAAACCACGGCTACCCTGAAGTAACAAAGCTGCACGAAATATAAAACACTCCCGAAGTTTTGCCTCTGTGGAACAAACAGAATGTGTTAGTTGATTCAGGCTTTCGGAAAACTGAAAAAAAAAGAAAACAGAAAAGATCAAAGCACGTGCTGAAATGAATGACTGCTACCTTGAAAAAAAAAAAAGTATATATAAAAAAATAACCCAGGAAAAGTCTACCCTGTGTCATATCCAGGCATGTTTGGGTTTTGTTTTTGTTTGATAATTTTTGTTGTGGGTTATCCATGTATGGTCTTGCCATAATTTGCCAATTTCTCTTCTTATTATTGTTTATTAGGTCTGCAGCTGGCGATTATATTATTAATTGATTAATCTATCGATTATTCTGATAAATAATTGATTAATCCGATGACTAAAATGGCACATTCTGAAGATTTTTAAATGAACCTTTAGCCTTTCTTTCTTGTACAATATTACAGACATTGTAAGATCCATATAGACAATCCAATTCTCTTCTGAATAAAAGAAATGTTTAAATGCAATATCAGCATTACCTTAGTGAATGTTTGATCATTTAGTAAAGGATGCATCTGCAGCAAAAACAAACAAACAAAAAACCATCTGTCAAAATGTGAAGATATTTTGTATATATCGGTTTTGAGTAGCGGTATGCTGTTATTTAAGAAAATTGCTTTTTTTTTGAGTCTGTGTACTCTAGTTTATGATTCATTGATTTTGAAACTGGCTGACAATTATTCCAGTAATCCATTAATCCTGATGAATCGTTTCATTCCTGTTGTTTCCAATTGTTTCTTGTTGCCAGATTTCTTCCTTTCTTTATGTTTAGCTTCATATTTCATCCCAGTGTTCTGTCTTTTGCGTACTTGCATTCATTTTTCTTAAACTGTCAGGCCTGTTTTTCTTTTTGATTCCTTTTAGTCTCAGTTTTTATCTGTTAGTCTCCTCCCCCATTTCCACTGCGTTCACATTCACCAAATAATGAACTGTGTGTGTTATCATCACACTCCTGCTGCTCACCTGCCTCTCCTGCTATTTCTGCTCCTCAGATTCTGATGGATTCATCACTTCCATGCAGCGTTTCCATTACAGTTATTTGCTAAACTTTCTTAATGTTTCAGTAATGTCAAAAAAGCACAATTTTGATATTGCGGTGTTTCCATCAAATAAGAAATGCAATGAAAATCACATGGGAATAAATTTGTTAACGTGATGAGTCATTAAAAAACCCTGCTGCACCATCCTCCTCCTGTCTGTTGTCTTCTTCTTCCTCCTGGTTTTAGCCAGTAGCAACATTCAGTTGTTGATCATGTGACTCGTGATGTGAAGACAGTGTTTCCATTGCAGTTTTGTGAAATAAATCAATTTCGATACGGCCAAAAAAAAACCCCCCCAAAAAAACCACGTCATCTTAGCGCTAAAACTTTTTAATCAAAAAACAATTAAAAAAAAAAAAAAATTTAAGGGAATTTACTTTTGTAATTTCAAATTGTGCAATTTTATGGTCTATGGAAACTCGGCTTTTGCCTGTTTTTATGTAGTTTTTCCTTTAAATTTCCTGAGAGTTTTCAGACTTGTGTACATAAGCATGATTGACAGCGCTAAGACCCCCCTCCTGGCTCTGGTTGTTTCTGACCTGGATCAGTGTATTCCTGCAGATGGCAGTAGGACCACAGGGAGGATGTGGATTCTTTTCACAAATCATCTGTCTCATGTTAAACAGTCACCACATAGTGGCAGTTTTAGCAATTGTGCAAACAAACAAAAAAATCTTTTCATAAAAGTTGCTTGCTGCAGCTTTAATTCTTTGGGTCAGACATTGATAAAACTACAAATTTTACTGCTATTTGTCTTTAATGTTAAAGGTAAAATGTGAATGAGTTCATTTACCCAACGTTTCAGCAGGCACTGTGGATGTATTGGTGGCCTAATCAAAACATTGCCGACCCTCTGAAAGGTAAGCTCTCCCCAGCCGGGCTCTCTGAAGCGGCCCTGGCGCTCCCCAGACGAACGGGTTCCCTCCACAGTCACAGCTTTCCTTCCAGTAAGCACCGGGAGCGTCTCTCCATCCCCAGCAGCCGTTTAGCGGAGGAGCTTTTGGGAGACCCCGCTGATGACGAGGCCCCTCAAAAAAGACGCCACCTGATCCCAATCAGCTCTGATCTGACGGCACCAGGCCCGTGTTAACAAACGCTTTGCTCTGGAAGCTGGCCACACAGAATGAATGGCCATCTGCTGTGGGCTGAGTGGCTGTAAACAGCATCAGATAGCTGAGTGCAGAGCGGGAAGCGTTTATCAGCTCTGTTGGTTCTGCTCTGCCCCTTTTTTTATTCTGTTACTCATTTTCCTTTGATTTTTATTAAACATCTCTCATGTGATTAAGACCTGCCCCATAAAAAAGAAGATTTAAAAAAACAAAAAACAAACTGGTTTTATAGTGACGCTCATTGACATGAAGTGTTTTCATTTGGTCCACATGAACGCCGCGGACGGCTGTGTTTATGTTTCAGTTTACGAGGAGCTGGAAGGAGAAACGGATAGTTGGACGACAGTCTGAACTGCAGGAGTTGGTAGCGCTCACCTTACCATCAGCAGCTAATGGCAGACAGAGCCGCTGGAGCTCCACGGTACAGGATTTGCATTCACAAGCAATTATAGTTATCTTCACTCCTCTGTTTTCAACTTTTCATTCTGATTTTATGTGTAATAATTAGGCCTGAAATGATTCATCGGACTAATCATGATTAGACCGATTAATGTGACTGAGAACACAGACTAAAAAAAAGGTAATTTGCTGAAAAGACATCAGCCTCAGAGCAGTGATTAAGTCAAAAATTTTTACTTAAATGCAAAATCAACAGATTTTGCATTTAAGTAAAAAAAAAACAAACAAACAAACAACTTTTGTGTGGAAATACATCCAACCCAGAACTCATCTAGGGTCAGTTTTAGCTTCACTTGGTTCATATTGTGTAAAAACCCCCCAGTTTCTTAGCCCCTTTTGCTATCAGTTTATTAACTGGTTAATCTAAAAAAAGTAATCGACAGATCAGAAGTACTGATGTTAAATCAAACAGAAAGTACTGAGACTTTCACATGCTGATCTCAGTATTTGTTTTTTAGCTGCAGACGCATCCTTCCATACAAATGATCAAACTAAAGGAACGCTGACATTGCATTTAAATGTTCATCTTCTTGTTTTAAAAAAGGAACTGGGCATTTTGATTTTTTGCATCTTGCAATGCAACATATGACTTTGCATGAAAAAATGCAAAAAGTTCAATCAACAATCTGCAAAATCCTACTCGTTTTTTTTATCCCACCAATCAATAAATCATCAGAATGACTGATTAATTGATTACTATAAGAATCAGTTGCACCACTGATAAACAATGAGGAGTAAACAGAGAAACTAGCTGAATACGGCTGGTTTCTCTTGTTTCTCTCAAAAAAACATGTTCAACAAAGAATATGTTGCAGTTTAGGGAATTTGTTTTTTGTGTCTATTAATGTATTTATAATGTTGTTTTTTTGTTGTTTTTAAAAAAAAACAAAACAGGCTTAAGTGATAAAGATTTGCTATTTTTTTTTTTTTTATCCAATTAATTGTCAGACAAATCGTTTTCTAAAATGAAACCTGGTTGCAGGGCTGTAATAATCCCTGAATGCGTCCTGTGCTGTGTGTGTGTGTGTGTGTGTGTGTGCGCGCACGCGCGCGCGTGTGTGTGAGGATAATAGTTAATATTAGCAGCTAGACTGGTTTCTCCTGATTGTTCTTGTCAGTGATCTGGTGGCCCAGCAGCCTCTGCCCCTATCTGCTCTGTCTGCCTCCCCGTCTCTGTGAAGCCTGGCTAATGACACCTTTCCAGATGGCTCGCCTGCTGTATGTGTGTATGGATGTGTGTGTGTGTGTGTGTGTGTGTGTGCGTGCGTGTGTGTATGTGTGTGTGTGTGTGTGCGTGCGTGTGCGAGCGCTGGCCAGGTTTGAAAGGGATCTTTCATCTTTCCTCATCCTTTGACAAAAGAACGGGTCCAGTCAGCACAGCTGCCTATCTGCCGCCTCTCCTCCTCAGCATGTCTCCATTAATCCCAACATTCTGCCGCGTGTTTCAGTCAAGTACTGCGCTCTCTTCCGTCACTCCATTTGTACTTGCTTCCTCAGCCTATCAGTATGCCTCTCATCTCTTTTCCAGAGTCAAACTCTCTATCCTTTCCTTCTGATCCTCGCTCTCTTCTCTAACTCTTCCTC
Organism: Gambusia affinis; assembly: GCF_019740435.1. NCBI lineage: Eukaryota > Metazoa > Chordata > Actinopteri > Cyprinodontiformes > Poeciliidae > Gambusia > Gambusia affinis. The sequence goes on along the minus strand of NC_057889.1, from coordinate 20,937,837 downwards.
TGGCTCGCTGCCTTACTCCCCCCCATCTCTCCCTCTATTCTGTTTCAATCTTTGCTTCTCCTTCCCTGTGCCTCGGCTTGTTTCTTCTTTGCTGCGTAACAGAGAATGACATGTTCAGCAGTCCCCCTGCTCTCTCCTCTCATAAGGAATTACTGTCCTGACCCACTTCTACAGGAAACCTCTGCAACGTCCTCAAAGACGCGGAGCTATTTGTGTTTATGAATGCTGCATAGCTCTCGCATTATCTCCATAATCACAAATCTGCACACATGTCAACTCGTCCTCAGAGAAAATGAAAGGCTAGTTCGCAGTAATGCATTTAAAAGTAGCAGCAGCGAGTCCGATGTGGAGTTGAGCGTTTCCGGATTTTAACGGGCAAATACCACACTGTAAAATGTAAAAGTAAAGTGTACTCAAAAAGAAAAGTGACCTGAACTCATTCCAGCTTACTCTGTTGACTATACTAACTTAAACTTAGCAAAGACAACTTTCTACTGAGGCAAGTAATCAAACTCATCAGCAGCAAGTAACCCGAACTTGGAGTTATGAGTGAGCAAAACGCATCTGCATAACCAGCAGAAAACTCATTCGGCAGCTCTCGTTGAACGCACATGCGCATTGGATACTGACGAGTGACGACGTGTTTGAAAGAAGCGCCAAACTGTCAACAATACGGCGGTTGCTGCAGCTAAGTTTTGTCACGGTAAGTCCCACTGTTTTTTAGCAAACTTATATTCGTTATCTCGGCCGTGTAATTCATCCGTAAGTCCAGGTTTTGAGGTTAACTTTATGTGTAATGATTTAGCGATGCCTGGGACTAACGTTAGTCGAAAATATCATGTTTATTTAGTGGCAACAAGATGGAGCGGCAGTGCAAAAAAGTTGTCCGGGGCGCAAAACAAAAAAAGGAAAAGGGATAAGGATAAAGATGTTGGCGGGTTAAAAAAGCCGCTGTACTGTTATAGAAGGCTTATGATGAGTAGACTGCCATAGGTGGGACAGCTGTAAACTGTAGGAGAAGCAGCTGTGATGAAGAAGTCACCAGATTTGGGTTTCTGAAAAGGAGGACACTTCTTTTTTTGTTGGGTAAAATCGGCGGACACACATGCGCCAACGGGGGGTGGAGATGGGGGAGACGGCGGGTGGGGGGGTAGAACCAGCGGTAGCACAAGAAATCGGTACATGTGCTACCGATTTCTTTGCCATACAAAAAAAACCTGGAATGGAGTAGTGGAACGGAGTGGCAATGTAATCACAATGCACTGTAAGCTATGTAATGTGTTTTGAGGCAGTTGACCAAAATCCCTAACGATTTTTAAATTCCCCCCGGACATTTTTTTAGGTCTGAAAAGTAGGACATGTCCGGGAAAAGAGGACGCCTGGTCACCCTAAAGAAGTGTTATGTTGATATGTAATTGTGGTGTTGCTTCTATTGTTGTTAGGACTGCGAAGACCCAGACGTGTCTCACACCCCTATTGGGATCCTGACCATCATTCCTGAGGACAGGCAGGCCTCCACTGACTCACTGCACCTCCAGTCTTCAAGTACTGCCATCATTTTGGAAGGAAGTTTTGTCATGAATGATCTTGGGAATCTTCCACATGCCATGTGTTTGCTCTTTGGACTTATTTATTCTCTGAATTTGGAGTACCCTCAACAACTGAAGTACACCTTTGACTTCATCCAAAGGGTGCTTCTGTCACTTGGACATACATCACTAAAACCAAAAATACAATCACTCAAAAATCTTCTGATGCAATGAGTGATTGTGATGTGACATTATGGATCAACGTTGATACCTTTACTCTTATTGGAAAAGTGATTTTTATTTCTTGTTTGATTCTTTTTTTGTTGGAGAGAGCATCATTGCACTTACAGACTATTAAATGGTTTTATGTTAATGAGGAGAAACATTACTTCACTTCACTACTTCACTATTTACTTTATCAATGTTATGATAAATGTTGGGCTCTAGTATTGAGAATTGAGTTTTTGTTTCACACCAGTCAACAAAGACATTTAAGCAGGGATTCTCAAAGTTTTAAAGACTGAGGGCCATTTGAAGGATTCAATATTAGATTGAAGGCTACCCTAGAAAAAAGTCGTGTCATTTTTCCCTAAAAAGTCTATGGAAAACTTTGTTTCCAGGTTAGTGTGTATGTAACCACACTTGAGAACCTTGTATTTAAGGTAAACTTGTTTAATTATTAAACATTTTTTTCCATTCAAACTATTGTCTGTTGGCGCTTCGTTCCAATAACTTAACACTTTTGGTTCATCTTACTTGAACATATCAAGGCAATTGGTTTCCTGATATTTTGCAAGTAATGTGAACTCTTAAACGTGTAAGTATAACTTATTTTTATGAGTACTGCTTAATTGGCATAACTCACAATTTTAAGTAGTCATAATTGACATTTTATAGTCAACTTTACTAATGATTTTGAGTTAACGGCACTCAAGTTTACTGCCATTGCATGAGTTGTCTGAATGAATATTTTACAGTTAACCCAATTAATGATTTTGAGTTAACGGCACTCAAGTTTACTGCCTTTATCTGAGTGGTCTAAACATAGTTATTTTTAGCAATAACACCTTAAAATGAATTAGCTACTTTACTTGAAGATTTTGAGGCAATCGGTTTCCTAACTTTTTTTTAAGTAAAGTGAACTTATTACATTTTACAGTGTACCACATTGTGCCTCGCAAAAATATTCACATTCTGTCTTTCTTTTTTCTTTTATTATTATTATTATTATTATTATTATTATTATTATTATTATTATTATTATTATTATTATTATTATTGTTGTTGTTTTTTTCATCTTCTTCTATTGTTGAAAAAAAAACCCCAAAACAAACAAACAGGATGATGCTAACAGTACAGTTTTTGCCATTAGCCTTTGACTGTTTCACCCGTTTTTTTTTTAAACTTTCATAGTAATTTTCTGTGTCTGCAAACAGGAAGCCAGTCCAGAATACTGTATTATGTTGTATCTGTGCAACTAAAGCTATGTGCTTGTGTTATTAAAGCAGAGTTGATAGATTTATTAATAATGCACTTGAAGTGAGGTTGAACCCATTTCTCTGATGTTTTTAATATCCTGTACAGCATGTCGATGCAGTGGACCTCCTGTCTATTTCTGCTTTCATCAAAATCAAAATCAGCAAACTGATTGACTGTAAGAGGAAGGAGACGCTAACTTCTGAGACAGCGCCAAGAAACTTTTCACCAAGCATATTGATACATATTAATGTATATTTAGTTTTTGAGCGACTAAAATAGGCAGTTATAAAGGTTTCAAAAGGGAAACTCAAGTATTTACTGGTTTTGTTTTGTTTGGTTTTGCCACTATTCTATGTGTGCGGATCATTACAGCTTTCTCTAGAGCTACACTTTAACATATATGAAAAAAAACTTAATTGGAAATTGCTTTTTGGTTTAGTTCACATGTAATGGACAAGAAGATGGAAAAGAAGAAGAAAAACAAAAAAAAAAGAAAGTGAGAAAGGCGGGGTAAAAAGTTTCAAGTGAAAGAAGGAGTGAAGAGTAGAGGAGAGACTGAAGGATGAAGAGAACACAAGACGTCTGCTTCTACACCTGCAGAAAGAGAGCAAAACAACAACAAAGAGCTGAGAAACCACAAAGACAAACAACAAATGCCCAAATAACAACTGCAAAGTGCACAGCACTAATTAATACAAGATGTAACCAGAGGCAACCGCAGCCCAACACAGAGTGCACCTGAAAACATCTACACCCAAAATCCTGACCTCATCTTAACTCACGCCAGGGCGCTGATGTGGTTCGGTTAGTCTTCATACGAAGGCTGGACCACGAATTCAGTACATGGACTGAGTGGAACAAAAAATATTGGAACATTTTGTGACTTTTGGGATGGAGTAGTTTTGTGTCTGCGAGTGATAAAGAAATATTCACAAGTTCATTTCCTCCCCCTGTGACCCCGACAGCATTTCTTCTGGATCTTTTCTGGGGCAAAACTTTAAGCGTAGGACTTTTTCACAGGACAAGTTGTGTGTCTGCCCTTCAACTTTCGAGGAGGTGTAAGTGTTTGGTCTTTGTAAAAGATAAGAAAAGAAAAAAGAAAAATCTACAATTACAAAATTCCTATTGGGTTTTTCTTTCTCACTGCAACTTCAGTTACAAGACACAAATACGTTTGTACCAAAAATGCCTCCATACACTACAGCCACCCACCAGGTTCCTCTGGTCTGCAACAATAAAAGATTTATACAGAAATGTTGCCACAGTTAATCATTCTAATCTCAGTATCAAGGTAAGCTTGTCATTATGTACCAAACTGAACCTAATCTGCAAACTTTACCCTGGGCTCTTATGACAGATTTTATTAAAACATTCTCTAATCTTTCTCATTACTCACACTGCACTCCATTACTGTGTGATCGTGTAACTCATTTGCATAGTGATGAATGGAACTTTTAATTAGTTCTTTGCCATCGGCTTGCGGTCAAAGCTGTGCTGGAAGTCTGCTTAGGAACTTTAATGACGGGGTGAGCCTGTCCTGAACTTGACGTCATGGCGACGGGGCTGTGATTGTGAAGCTGGTGAAAATGATGCAAATACTTTTCAGTTTCAGTAACTGCTTAGGTAAAAAAAATAAAATAAATAAATAAATCTACTGATGGACAGCATGGCTCTGCACATTTATATAATCCTTCCAGATAAAATATTGTAAAATGACTAAGCAAATATAAAAACCACCAAAATTGGGGTTTAATTTCCTGACTCACATGCATTTAAAGGATTTATATGTACAGGGAGAAGCGTGATGGAGATCTGCATCTCCTCAGGAGCGATTTCATCTGGAGGAGGAGAGGGACGTTATTCCTCGTCTGGCTGAGTTGACTGATGTGAATATTTTCAGTGAGGAGGAGCTGACTGAGACGTGAGGCTGAGAAATGCGTGGGAGGAGCAGATCAGGTTCTGTTGTGAAGTGAAGGTGGCTGCTTGAAGTTCAGGAGAGAGAGAGAGGAGCTTGATGATCCAGAGGAGGATCAGAGCCTGATGGAGAGCGGCCAGGCAGGAGAGAAATCCGAACCGCAGAGAACTGAAAAAGAAATCCAGGTTTCACAGAAGGATTCTGTATTCAGGAGGAATCCTGGTTCTAGAGTCCACACCGACTTTAAAATTTAGATTCAGAGAACCAGTAGCTTAGTTTAGGATAAACTCTAAAGTGCTCAGTTTCCCTCAAGGATTTCATATTTAGCAGAAAGACTAAGCCACTGTTTAAGTTGGTTTATGGTTTGACATCGTCAGGACATGTAAGAGATCTTTGATCTCAAGAGGTTTATTCTGCTTGAAAGTTGAAGATCAAGTAGCTCCTGACATTTTAGTAAGTTTGAAGACCAGAAATTCACTCCTACAGAGTACGGTTAAGTTAGATGCGGTGAAATGAGAGGAACAGATACATGAAGAGGTCAAGGCTGTATATTATTGCAAGTTTGAAAAGAAAGTGGTTGAATTTAGACCAAAAGAAACATTGTGAGTGGCTAGAGTGTATATATGTATATACCCATAATGCATATCTATGTGTGTTTAAAACTATAGAACCATAATTCAAAAATGATGTCAAACAACAGAATTACTTTTTTATTGTTATTTTTTAAATTTTGATTGGAATCAGAAAATTGCAGGCTTTTCCTCAACATTCAATGACTCAGGTCAAATGTTTTATAACTTTACAAATTTCAAACATTTACCTGCTTCAATTTTGCTCCCGTGGTGTGACTGAGTCAGGTTTACAGACCGCTATAATGCATTGTTTTAAATGACAAGTGAAAGTTTTAGCAAGTCAGGTCGTGTTTCTTGGTACAACACACGTCAAGAAGAAGAGATGTCAATGTTTTTTTACATGATAGAAACATAACAATTACGTTGGGATCAGCAAAAAACAAGCAACACACATGGCATCATCAAAATAATTAGGAGTAATCATCAAATACTGGAATGAAGAGGAGAATTAAACAATGTCAGTTATTATGACATCTCTAGAGGTTTACGTTTTATGTACATCAGGCTCTAACAGTTAGTCACTTTCAGCTGGATTTCTTCTGTTTCGTTTGTTTTGATAATCACACAGATGTGTGTGAGCTCTGTAGTGACCTGTCCTTCCATGACCACTGGCTGCGCTGTGCCTGGACGCACCGAGAATCAGTTCAAGCTCAGCATCAGCAGGTGTGGTCTGAACTCGCCCCCAAAGTGAAATGGAGGTTATTCCTTCGATCTCTGGTTCAAACAGAGAAGAAACGAAGGCAAATTGAATCATTTCAATTAGAAGCAAGCCATCGAACCCGACATTTACTTGGTAAGAAGCGCATGGAGGAAAATGTTTGCTTAACACAACGGTTCAATCACAAGAAAAGTAAAGTTGACTCATTTATTACTAATGCATCCACATTAAATTTCTCTAAAACTTTTGTTTTAATTGAGGAAAAACTATAAACTTTTCCACCCTCACCCCTCCAAACACACACACACACACAGTGGAGCCGTGTGTTTAACATGGATCTGTGCCATAACCTGTGAACGCCACATTTCTCTGTACTCTGTTACTTTACAGAACCTGGACCTCTGGTCGTTTCACACCTTGCTCTCACTGTCTGCTCTGTGTTCCCACACAGCTCACATTCTGCACATCTTCATCCTCTCCATTCAGAATGCTGGCAGAGCGAAGCATCCAGTGAATTCTGAGTCTGAAAGGAGCATTTTCTGTGAACTGCATAGTTCAAGGACCAGACAGCTGGGTTCCCTGCTTTAAACCGTCAACTGCTGCTTGCAGAACGGATTGGGGCTCAATTCAAAAGTACTTTATTGAACCCAAAGGGAAATTAAATTTCAGGACGTTGTCCTTGTGACAACAAAAAGCAAAGACATCTGTGCTGGCCAGAAAGTGGGACGGCAACCAGTCCAGGTGAGCAGCTCCAAGAGGAGGAAAACACTCGGAGTTTGTTTATTTTTTCTTTTATCATGAGCTTTTAAAAGTGCAGACTGAACTGAAATGATAATCAGACAAAAATTATCTTCAAATGAGTTTTTTATTTTAAAATGCCAACTGGACGGTGTTGCCATATAGTTTGACATAAGGTTTTTTATTTTTCCCTTTACAAGCTGATTATTCCTCACTGTTTCACGTTTTAGCTAATATCAGTTAGCATCAACTCTTCTGCAATCATCCCATAGAGATTTAAAGCTTTTAAAATGTTTTGTTGAGGTTAATTATTTCAAATAGAGTCTTTTTTTTTTTTTTTACAAGTTGTGAAGTTAAATGAATTAAAAAAAAAACAACATACTACCAAATATTTTGCCTTGTAAGCAGTGGTGGAGCCAGAACAGTTTCATTAAGGATGACCAGGATGGGACTGTTGTTACTTTAACAGAAAGTATTTTCTTGAAAGCCTTGCTATATTAATACATATCAGAGTGTATTGATGTTATTATTATGGGCAGTGACTGGTGGGGGCCACCCACTCCCTGGCTCTGCCCCGCCTGTAAGCATTTGAAATACTGTGAAATAGTTCCAAAAACGACAACTGAAGTTGTGATGAGACAAAATACTGAAAACGGATGTTTTTAAATGTAGTGTCTTGCAGTTGCACTAGTATTCATGCCACAGCTAAACCAACAGAATATAATGTAAAACTATGAAGCTGCCATGTTTCCATGTTTCCAACAAGCACAAAACTCTCTCAGGAGACAGTAGCTGTATTCCCATTGACCAGGGAATTGGCTCAATAGAAATATGCCAATTTCAGAAAAAATAGATAAGGACTCACACCAGTCTGTATACAGTAGATGTTTTGCTGCCTATGTGTTGTTCTGAACCTACATCCTCCTACAGCGGCTTAAGAACTTCATCTGTAAACTGATTGACCTGTCGTTCCTTTGTGTTCAAGTGCAGTTTTGGACTCTGCTGTTTTGTCTTAAGTGGTATCTAATGATGCCCAATACATGTGAAGCTTAAGAGATTCTTTAAAGTGTTTTTTTTTTGTCTGTAACAGGGCATATTTCACTCACAACCAACTCAAAAATTCTTAAGAACCTCTCTATTAAGACCAGCTGTAAAGAAGATGCTGCATCTCTGAAGACAAAACTATAATATGGTTCAGTGTTACTGTAAGCTCTTCATGTCTTCAGGAAATCACGTCAACTTGTACAAAACATGGTTTGTTAAATGTACTAAATACATTTGCAATCAAGAATCCTGGCTGGATATTTGAATCACCCTGATGGTGAAACAGTTTTTCTCATGCTTCAGCGTCTGTTCAGCTAAATGCACATTGACCTCGCAGCGGGGCTAGCATGCAAAGAATCTGCCTTGCCGAACACGCTGTGCTGGTACTCAATGCTCCTTTACCTTTATTATTGTCTACTGAACTCAAAAAGACTCAAACATTTTTCTTTGCAGATTCATTGTTCGTTTTGCAGTGAAGATGCTGCCCTGGACTCAGTTGGTGTTGGTCGTTCTTAGCGTGGCGCAGGCTGTGGTAAGCTGCCCCGATGTCTGCAAATGCTCCAGGAAGTCCGGCCCAGAAAAGTCCGAAGTCAACTGTCATAAAAAGGGTCTTCGTAGCCTTCCCTCCAATCTGCCTCCGGATGCTTGGATCCTCAAACTGGGTGAGTGGCATTCGGATAATCAGGTCGTTCTTGGAAATATGTCTAAGTTGCATTTGCGTGTATCTGACTCTGAAGTCATTTATTACAGGCGTAGTTGCAAGACTAATATTTTTACTAATATTTTTCTCCACTGCTGCAAAAAGGTGAGAATGGCATAACAACCCTAAAGGCCAATTCATTTAAATCAGCGCCCAAGATTGAGAGCATCAACCTGGAACGAAACGCAATCAAATCCATCCATCCCAAAGCCTTTTCTGGTGCCAATCAACTGATGCTGCTCAACCTTTATGGCAACCACATCACAGTGCTCCCCCCACGGGGGTTTCAGGTAAGGTGGTGAGACAGAAAAGGACAGTGTGTTCCTCCATTCTACACCGTAATCTGACCAAAACTCTGTTTTTATGTTTATTTTGTACCTCCCCGGCAGGACCTCCTGAACCTTCGTTTTCTCATGCTGGGCCAGAACCAGATTGGGATTCTCAAATCTGAGATGTTTGCTGGCATGAGGAACCTCTCAGATCTCGATCTACCTCTTAATGCGCTGACAGCGCTTCCGTCTAACGCCTTCAAACCTCTGATTGCCCTCAAAGTGTTGGACCTTTCCCTGAATCGAATCCAAAGGATCTCTCCCAAAGCCTTCACTGGACTCAGACAGCTCCTGTTCCTTAATCTGGACAACAACAGGTCACTATAATATATGGTTTTCAAGTATTAAAAAAGTATTAGAAAGAATTATATATGAACAGGATGAACCCACAAAATACAGCACCTCGCGGTACTATTTATACTCTTGTTCTTTTCACATTTTGTCACATTACAGTCATAATCTAAGCAACAAAAAGAATGTGCGACCAAAATGAAACAATTTGTCTTCCATACAAAATCATATGCATAACAGAGATCCTTCATTTCCCTATATTGATCTGTTGGAAGCTGAACAAGAGACTAGTTGGAGCATCACCTTCCACTAGGACAGTGATCCTGAACTTACACAACCGGCCCTATTGATGTCCTCAAAGGGAAAAATGCTTTGATAAAATTCATTAGTATTCTGTTAATGATGACATCTCCACGTTAGATGAGTATATCTTAAAATTAAATAATACTGAACGTCTTTTTACATTGATGTAATTTGGCACTATACAGATAAAAACGGTTTTGATTTGACTGATCCAATTGAAACTTTAGATGTTCAGAGATGTTCTCCAGCTTTCTGGCGAAGCCTGAGCTATTTTGCAAAGAAGAAATGGCAAAGAAAAACCCGGTTCAGTTGATATGGGCTAATTCACACCAACCTTCTTTAGTCCACTAAATGATCTAATGGCAGTTTATTTGCCTAGAAAGTCCGGTTCGATGGGGGAGGTGTGAATGCATCATTGAACTCTGATGCAAAACACATACAAACCTTGGTATTGGTTTGGTTAAAGTAAACTCTGGTGCAGTTCGAATGCATCTGTAAACACCAAGCAGACTGAAGACTGCTCTAAAAGCAGAAAGTGGACTGGAGCGCAGCGCATTCTGGGAAAATACAACCAAGACAAACATACTAGTCTAACGCTAACAGAGGAAAAGGCTCGTGGTCTTTTACCAAAGTAAAGAGAAACCCTACTATCTCTAAAATTTGACGTCGCTCCATTTATGTTTACATTTTGTGAAGAAGGAAGTTGCGCTCAGTCTTCTCTGAGCTATTCTTTCTGTTGTTTCCTTCAGTGGTTCTTGGTGTAGCGCCACCACAGGCGAGGAGGGGAACACGTTTTCAATTAGTCCGGATTGTTTGGCACAGTCTGTGATGGACTGGCGACCTGTCCAGGGTGACCCCTCCTCTTGCCCGAAATGTCTCGCTGGAGATAGGCACCAGTACCCCACTGACCCCACTAGGATGTTTGGCACAGTGCAGTGTGAAAGTGAACCACAGCATCAGAAAACGTAACAAATGTTGCCATTTTGGCAAATATTTGGCAACATTTGGGTTGAAATAAGGTTATTTCAACTCAAATAACCCTCCAAAAATGTTTCAGAGAAAGGTGGTTCTACAAAATATTAACTGAAAGTTCCTCAAGATAATAAATCATAAAAAACCCTTTGTAGATTGTTATTTAATTTCATGAGAGATAAACTAATTGCTGTTTATCTTTTATTATCCCATAACACACCAAAATGTAAGAGTGCATTCATTACTTTTCCAGGTGCTGCATGTATGGTGCTAAAAGGCCTCACTTTATGTTCTTAATTTGCTACAAAAACTTTCAAATACATTGTTGTAATTGATCTTTTTGAGTCTTAATTTCTTTAAATGTATGTCACGGTGTGAAGTGAGGGCTAATAACCTTTTTGCCGGTGACATGAACTCAGTTGTTGTATTGTCCTTTAATCAGCTGCCTATTAACGCACTAATCTGGAGAATTTGTCTCACATAACTCAGTCTGAAAACTGTCCCATCTGGAGCATTCCGGCCGCTGCGATCACTGGAGATGCTGGTTCTGGACAACAACCTCCTGTCAACACTGAGTCAGTCAGCTCTGGATGGCCTTAGCAACCTGCAGGTAACAACATCTTTGCCTTCACAGGAAGTGTGAAAAAATAACCAAGGTTTCATTCCCACCAAGCCTGTTCGGTCTGCTTTAATTCAACTCCAGTTCCTTTGTCTAGAAAGTCCGGTTCGTTTGGGAAGGTGTGAAAGTGTAATCAAACTCTGAAGTGGACCAAAAGAGCAAACTCTTGTTTTTGAACATGAACCTGCTTATTTGAGCTTGAGTTTATTTCCTGAAAAAAACAAAAAACAACAAGATTATTTCTCAGCTCCCCACAATAAAGCAAAAACATGAGTGGTAGGTAGTTTGCGCGGTGTGATACGCAGGGATACACTGTAAAATCACTTTAAAATCTCATGGATTTGTGTAGGTGCCATGCTAAGCTGTTTTGGGCTGGTTTTCATGGAGCTGGTTGCTTGTTTCTCTCGCAAGATTTGGCAACACTGCCTGGAGCTGCTCCAAAAGCAGGAAGCAGCCAGAGAGAAATCCTTCCACCGCTAAAATCTGATGATACTCCATTTTTATTTACATTTTGTGAAGAAGGAAGTTGTGCTCAGTGTTTTCTTCAGAAGTTTTAATGTTGTTTCCGTCGCAGAGCGCCACCACAGGCAAGGAGGGAAACAGGTATTTCATTCAGTTCAGATTGTTGGACAACTAACAGTGTGAAAGGAAACCACACCAGCTGATGATGTAGTAAATCTTGCAGTTTGGGACTTGAATTTTTAGGACATGGAAACACCATAAAGAGATGACCTCACACTGTCAACATTCTTCAAGTTTTCTATATAAAGTTCAATCCATAAGGCAAACTAAATTAGCTTCTTATTGAACCAGGAGCTCTACCTGAGGAACAACGAGCTGGAGCAGCTGCCATCTGGTGCGTTCAGCAACATGCCCAAGCTCTCCCAGCTTGGACTCAGTGGAAACCGCCTGAAGACAGTGGATGGAAACATGTTCAGCCATATGCCAGGTTAGATGGACCCAATTCCTTTTCCTTCCACTCCCTGTGCCCTGGTTACAGTCTCCTTTGTCCTTCACCTCAGCACTGAAGAAGCTGTACCTGCATGAGAACCCGTGGCAGTGCGACTGTAACATCATCTCCCTGGTGAGGTGGATGGGACAGACCAAGGCCTCAATGTCGCCCCGGGACGCCCTGAAATGTGCGAGCCCGCCACAGCTGAAGAACAAGAGCTTGAGCAGCCTGCGCCCGGCGACGCTGCGGTGCAGCGCCTAACGTCCAGGAGCAGACCCCACCATGAGGACACATTAATATGTCAAAACCAACTTACTTTGTAGTATTTCTTCTGTTTTGAGCTACAGTGTGGAGAATGTATACACCAAACTCCTATCTAAATGTAATATTTATAATTTCATCTACAATCTCTGAGCTGAAGTGTTGTTTCAGATTCCATGTATGTTTTTTTTTTCCGCTTCTCTTTGTGAATGTTTCTGACATCAAACAGCATTAAAATCTCTTTGCTGCCAAAGATTTTAATTGGACAGAGGGAGGACTGTCTCCACCAACGCAGACCACGTCTGCTTCCTAAGCTCTTAAATTCAGCTGTGAGATGAACATTAATCTCATAATCTCATATTTTCCAAAGAATCTATCCGAGTATGGAAAGTGAGGGATTATATGCAAATGGATTACATTAATCTTGTTCGAGAAGAGTCCCTTTAATTTTTGTATTTGGAGCAGGAAGTTGAGAAAGGGAGACTTCTCATTTGGTTTAGTGAAATTAAGCTAAAATAAAAAATGGAGGCAGTTCCTGTCAGGCTGTTATTTCTGTATTCTTTAAAATTAAAAAACAAATGGCAAATATGGTGCATATGTTCAGTCCTGATCCTGCAGTATTTTGCTTTTTCTTTAGCTTTGGTCTGCATCAAGACGTCCAAAGCCTTCAACAGCATACCATTACAACCCTAGAAGATGTTAGTGGCAGCATCATGCTGTGGGATGGCTTTCTTCAGCAGGAGCAAGAAAGCCAATCAGAGATGATTTAGAGATGAATTCTGCTCAACGCTGGAGAATAACGGAAGAAAACAGGTTGGAGTTTTCAAAAAACTTGAACCTGGGGCTTAGGTTCACCTTCCAACATGGCAGCTTGAGACGTTTCACTAAAGCTGCAGCAGGTGACTTTTATTTTTTTTAAAAAGGGTTAAGGTTAAGGTTTTTTCTTTTTTTTAAACATATTTGTTGAAACTCACAGTTCAATATGAGACAGATTATGTGTGGAAGAAAATGAGCTCCTGTGCCTTCTGCTGATCAGAAACAACCAATCAGAGCCTTAGCTTGTGGACACGCCCATCATTCCCTTACCCACTTTTTAGCTTTATCAATAAAAAAGTTTGAAAGTTAACTTATCATTTGCTTCAGTTTTACCAGAGAGATGACTTTGTGTTCGTCTGTCACATGAAATTCCATTAAAACACACAGAACGGTGGAAACATCAGCAAACGCAAAGGTGCTTAAATGAAACATTAGAAAGGGCAACACATCAGCGCAGAAGTTATTTTAATGAAAAAAAAAAAAAATCTAAAATAAACATGTATATTTGAAAGAAGAAATGACTTGGTGTTTTATTTCAGCAGTATTGGCCAGGCAGAGCTGCAGTGAATCTGCCAACTGGTCATTTCTCCTCCATCTCTGACGGTCAGACACGACAATCAGGCTCAATAGGAGGAAAAGAGGCAGAGCCTGCAGACCCTGTGAAACCAGCCAACAGGACGAAAAGCAAAGGCAGACAGAGAGGGGTGGTGGGAAGGAGGGCGGTTTTCTGAGCTCATGGTTGCTGTGGTTCTCTGTGTAATCGAGATCTGAACTCCACACAGAGCCTCTGACATGAGAATACCAGCGTCTCTCTTGATTAATGCAGATCATTGCCATTAAACCTGCAATTATGAGACAACGTCTGAGAACAATGAGTCTGTTCTGGGCTGGAGCTCATTGTGCTCCTGGATATTTTACAGCAGAGTCGGCTGATGTTCTCCCTTCTTTTTCTTCCATGTCTTTTGTTTTGTTTTGACATGTTTTTTTTTTTTTATTGGTTATTGTTGAAACGGCTTCATTTTGCAAACAGGAAAACATCCAATTTGATCCATTAGAAACTTGGGAAACTAATCTGAAACAGGAGATCGAAGCTGAACTTCATGTCTTGCATGTTATCTGATTTCCTGTTGAAACTGTCTTTGTACCTGATAATGCTGTTTGTGACAGAGATATTTATTGTATGCAAAAAGATATACATTCGGATGCAGGAGAAAATGTGATAAAAAGAAAATTAATCTGATGAACTCCTGAATTTAGAAAAAGAGAAAACAAATATAATCCTCCTTGATATGTAATCTACTGAAGACCTGGAGTTCTTTTTGAGAGATGATTTCTTTTTTAAATGAGATATATTTATTGAGGTTCTCAGAACAGATGTTAGTTACGTAGAACAACCCTGAATTTATTTTCCTCTTTTTACTCTCATATCATGAATAACACAGAGCAGGTCACACAATGACCAACAAACACAAAGAAAAATGAAAAAAAAAAACAAACAGAAAAAAACATGCTTGTAATAATTTTGCAGTGAAATAATATATTTTTGATTTAAAAATAAATCAAATCAAATTAAAACCATGACACTTAAATTGTCTAGCGCTGGAACTGTGACATTTTTTAAAATTATTATTATTTATTATTTCATTAAAATCTGTCTTTCTGTGTCGTATTGATTCTTCCTGTGTGTGTGTGTGTGTGTGTGTGTGTGTGTGTGTGTGTGTGTGTGTGTCCACCCACAGAGCCGTCTCCTCGGCTCCGTGGTGCAGGTAACTGGGACACACTGTGGGATGTTTGTAGGACAATGCCACCCTGTTCTTGGCCCAGAAAAGATGCTGGAAATTTGTTTTTTCCCCTTTTTTTTTTTTTTTGGATCTTGTTAAGCATTTGATGCTTTTCAGTTAGCGTTTTATTAAAAAGTTGTATTCATCCCTTAATAGCTGACTAAGCGTGACCCAGTTGGCAGCAAACTTCCATCACTTTCAGATCTCATTAAGACGTTGGTTGAACCGGAGCTGCTCCACCAGGCTTTGTGTGCAGAGATGAGAGGCTCTTCATTACTCTGCTCACTGTGAGTTTACAGTATTTGCCAAAGAGCAGAGTTACAACCTTGGCACGTAAGTAGCTCATTCAGTTTTGTTACTCGTAGGCCTTTGACTACACCACAAGACTTGATCAAAGTTTTAAATCACACACATCTCAAATAGGATCACTTTAAGAAACATTCTGACTAAAAAGTGGGAGGTACTGGTAATGTGTTAGACTGGATCGGGTCTTGCTTAGTCGACCAGGAAGTCATTTAGGAATGAGAAATATTACTTTTATAAAGATCATGTTAGGAAGTTACATTTATTTTAAGCCGTTTGATATGTATTGTGTTTTTTATGACCACTGAAGATAATGCAGTTACTTGATTGTGCTATAAAATGGCACAAAGTGCCTGGATAATACATGACACCGCCCCTTTAAGAAGGATTAAACAGGGCTAGTGGGCCTATGAAGCTGCTTTAGGATCACTGAGGATAAAAAGCAATAGAATGAGTACATTTCCACCAAAAAAACTCAGACATTTTCTGAGTTTGAAAAGTTGGCTAGAAAAAAAAGAAGAAATGTTGAGCTCAATCTCAGACATTTTAGAGAAAAGTCTGGAAATTGACATGTCAAAAAACTATTGAAATTCAGAAATTTCCATGTTTCTCCTCGAACATTTTTAGTTCTTTTTTTTCCAACAAAATTTTTACTTTTCAAATTCCAAAATTTGCTTGTTGTTTCTAGGACATTTCTGAGCGTAATCTTGGTATTTCTGAGGTTTTTCTAGCAAACTTCCAACTTTTCCAACTCAGAAATGTCCCTTGTTTTTTCTAGAAGGTTTCTAGTTTCTTTATTGTCAGAGATTTACTCTTCCTCTATCCCTGTACCTACCATGCCCCCAGTACTCCAGCGTGTAGACGCCCTTTAAGTTGCATCAACAAAGTCGTATATGTGAGTAAAATCTACATCAGCCGGTGCAGTGGCAGAGGAACTGGCTGTGCAGCAAAGCATGAGCTGAGTCGAAGCGTTGACGGAGGCCTGCAGCGGTTGAGCGTCTGATCAGAGATTCCATCAGAGGGAGGTTTAGCACCGTCCTGCTGATCTGGCACAGCTACAGTCAGTCTCTGTTGCCCGTGTTTGCTTTCGCATCACGCCCTGCATGCCTTCAGGTTAAAGCGCTGAAGAAACATGCAGCTCCTCAAGTCAGAGGCTGTTAGGAAATCACACTGCTGTCAGGTAGGGAGAGTCAGCTAAAGGTCTGCAAATACGAAGCGGATCCTCTGGACTAGATGGTTGTTATCAATGTGTGTGTTTAGCTTTCAAGGTGAAGTTTTGCCACCATTGATTTCAGTTAAGTTCAGTTTTATTTCTATAGTTTGCTTGCGCTGTATCATTGACTTTACAGCTGCTCCTCATATTGAACATGCACGTAGCAACAGTAGAGAGGGGGGAAAAAAAATCCTCTTTAACAGGAAGAAAAAAATAACTGGGAGAAAACATAATGCTGAAGTGATAACTAATAATGGAAGCTGGGGAGTAGGAGACGAAAGTAACAAAATGTGGACAGTTATTTGTGACCAAATGGGGGGGGGGGGGGGGGCAGCACTGAGACAGTCTCAGACGAAAATAAAGTGGAACTAAACAAACCCACACAAAAATGTCAACATTTGAATAGAAATATAAAGACTGAGCCCTAAATAACTTATTTAGAGTTTATCAAGAAAACAAAACATAACAACAACAACCAAAAAAAACCAAACCCCCCCCCCAAAAAAACAATTTGATTTGGGGGTTAGTTACACTTTACACATGCAGCCAGAGCTACATGGTGTCTGTGTCTAGTCTAGACCTTAATTTACAGTTAATCTACAGCTACATGTGTCAAGGTTTCATATCTGATGGTTACAACGTCTATCCAAATGATTTCGCTTATTAAAAGGGGTGGTAAAATATGAGCGAGACAAAATGCAAGTAAAGCTTCATGGAGAATGAAAATTTTTGCTGAGCTGTTTTAATATTCTGAGTCTCCAGGAAGCCAATAGGTGCAGGCAGCAATCTGCCCCTGCACAGAACCAGTCAGCAACGTTGTGTATCCTGCACACACACACGCCACCACACACAAACACACACACCCACACACAGTTAGCAACAGCAAACAAGCTCCACAAACACACAGTCTGCCTTCCGTGGCTGCAGCAGCAGCAAACAGCTCGCTGACAGATGATTCAAAGCACTCCCGATGAGAACAATGCTCCGGTGCCATCCTCACACCACCAGTCTTTCCCACAGTTGCCATGGGAACCCTCGCTCGTGTCATCTTCCAGCAGAAGTGTTTGTGTTGTCTTGCTTCCTACCAAGCTGGGAGTCACGTGTGGGGCTGACAATGCCAGCAGGAAAATCCCTGCTTCAAGGACGGCCGACAGAAAGCGCAGCACGAAAAAAAAAAAGAAAAAAAGAAAAAAAAATCATATGCAGTGGTGAATTTAACATGGTCAGTCTCAAGAAAGCTTTTTAATTTTTTTGGTGGATATTCAGCATCAGTCGGTTCACTCTTCCCATCGTCACAGAGCAGTTTTTTTAGTATTAGAAATAAAAAAACGAAACATACATCCTCCGTCAGCATCCGTCAGCATCCAGCGGATGCTGACGGAGGAAACTCATAAGAGGCAATAAACAGCGTAACTCGATCAGAGGGAAGCTGAGGATTTGTTGAATCCAATTTGTGGTTACCGTTTTTTTTTTTTTTTTTTTAAAGATCAGCAGCAACCAGAGGGGACACGGTGCACAGGGTCACCGCTCTGCTTTATGAATAACAATGAGGGAAATGATGGCGAGTGTAAACAAAATTCGCAACTAACCATTTCAACGTCAACTTTAGTTTTGGTCATTGTGATGCAAAAACCAAAGAAATCCATTTCCTGGTGCAACTTTGCCGATATGCTGCAGAGGTCAGCAGATCCCTGCATACCTGAAACGTGTTGAAGTTAAACTCTGTCACAGACGCAATGGAGGCAACGTAAAAATGGATATCGTTAAAAAAAAAAAAGAAAAAGAAAAGAAGAAAAACAAAGCACTTTGTTTCACCTGCAGCCTTCAAAGATCAGTTGTTCTACACCAACTGAAAACCTGGTCATGCAGCTTGAAAAGTAAAATAAAACGATGCGGATGCGGTATAACGGGGCCGTTGAGATGAATATTTCACATTCCTTACTGACAGTGGTCTCGTTCAGTTTAGGATGATCTGAAAACAAGATGACTAACATTTTGTTTCTCAGAAATTCTCAGTTAACAGGCATCATTTCATTATGCTGCCTCTTCTTTTTCAACATTTAAGCACTTTAAAAACGAGCTATTTGCTCAGTTCTCAGTAGTTGCTGAATGCCGTTATTAAGGTGGATAATTGACAATACGAGTCTAGTAGAAATAGAGGTTGCAGGAGAGGAGAATATCCTCATGGAAGAGCAAAAGGGAGATAGGTAACATAATAAACATCTTCATAATACCATTTATATATGTCTGATTTCGTCACTCAGGGATGCACAAACAGCAATTCTTAAAATTCCAGCAGGTTTCTCTTCAAAGATCATGCCAGGTGTGTGTGTGTGTACGTGCGTGCGGGCGTGCGTGCGCGTGCGCGTGTGTGCGTGTGTGTGTGTGCGTGTGTGTGTGTGTGCGTGTGTGTGTGTGTGTGTGTGTCTGTAGGAGGTTCTTCCTCCAAACACACTCTTATCTCTGCATCCATGGTTGCTATTGCGGCGGTTGTGACAAAGTTGACTTGTAGATGGAGTCTGATTGGTGTGTTGGAGTAAAATGGAAACATTACAGTCACTTGTTGCTTTTTTAATAAAAGAACAGCTGGAAAGGCCTAAACGCTGCCAAAACACAACGTGTTGAGAGAAAAATGAACAAGAGTCATTATATGATGCTAGCGTTAGCCTCCTACATTAGCGATATTAAAACAGTCCTGTTCCTTTATTTAAAGAGGCAGTATTATTATTTTCCAGGCCCATAGTGTCATTGTATAGCAGAGTCAAGTTGCTATGTTAACTACAGCTGTTATAAAAAATCTATATATATTAAATATTACTTTAAAGAATTTGACTTTTAACACCTTTAAAATTGGGCCACTGTCTGTTTTAAAAATGCTCTTTCAGGAAGTCATCACAACATGGCTCCTCTGTTAACCCTTTAACAAACTTTTATCAGTCTTTCACTGTGAAGCAGCTCAGCAGACTTACACTTCCACCAGGTGTTTTCTAATTGCTGCTGGCTAGTCTGGAGGAGCTGGGTGGCAGTGGAGCTAGGTTGCTTGTCACTGCTGAAGTGTTACCATTGAGATGAAAGGATTTCTCAAACATGCATGAAAGAATCAAGGCAACATTCCAGATGTGTTTTTGATGAAACAATTACTTTACAAAGTTAAAAAAAAATTGTCACTTTTACAGAATACTGTCCCTTTAATTGATTCATTTTCTAAAAAGTCATCACAGTAGTTTCTAATCATCTCTTTATTATTATTATTATTCTGTTTAACACAGACCACATAATCTTTTGAGAGATGATTTTGAATTTTTGACTGAGGCATGTGACCCTGTGATCATGTTCCTGAATTCTCTCATCTGCATCAACACTGAGAACATTTCCCTTCAGGAGTCGACTTTAACAACTGGAACATTCAAAAAAAAAAAAAAAAAGAAAGAAAAAGAAGAAGAAAGAGCAAAAGAAAGAAATGAACGATCTCTAATGAGAATGAAAGCTTCCTGTAGAGACGCATCCTGGCAGAAGTAGCGAAGCAACACGCTGTTATTTTCCTCCCCACTCGCTGACAGCACATGTTTTATGGTGCTGATAGGATCTCCAGGACTCTTCAGGGCAGCTCACACTTCTGCCGGCTCCACTGCTTATCTCTGGACTGATCCGCCGCGTCTCGGCACAGAGCTGCTCATCCAGCAGGTCAAAGACTCTCCAGACGAGCTGCAGAGAATACTCCAGGCAGTGAGGCCACAGTACAAGCACAACGCAGTGATTTTATTGCTTTAAATCTTAAATTTATCTGCTCTAGTCTGAGTAAACAGTTATGTGAGCTGTTTTTGTCGACTTTTGTTGAAACGGCTGTAGTTTCACTTTCACAGACCCACAATGCAGCTTATGTTTTGTTGTATCTTTGACAGTCTTTACAGCTTTCTCTTGCTATTTTCTTCTAAACTTATAGATCTGTCGTATTCTGCTGACCGGGTTATAAACATGCAATATCTTACCTTATATTTTGCACGTTCTCCCTGTGATTGCATGGATTCTCTCTGGTTACTCCAGCTTCATTCCCACAGCCCAGAAACATGACTTATATAACTGACTGCATATGTTACATATGTAGCTCTGGAAAAAATTATGAGACCGCTGCAAAATGATCCGTTTCTCTGATTTTACTCTTTACAGTTATATGTAAGATGAACATTTTTCTTTTATTATATGAACTTCTGACAACATGTCTCTGAAATTCCAAGCAAAAGTTTTGCTTTTACATGCAGAAAATGTGAAACGGTCAAAATAACAAAAATATGCAGAGCTTTCAGACCTCAGATAGTGCGAAACAAGTTGAAAACAAGCTGATATTTATTTAGAAACAACAATACTAATGTTTAAACTCAGGAAAAGTTCAGATATTAGTATTTGGTGGAATAACCAAGAGGTTTTCAGTGTAGTGGGCTCTTTGTTCCTTCCAGAGCTATATTTATATTTGAATTAATGTTTTTAATTAAACGTCATTGTTTAAGGTCCAAAGAGACATTTTAGTCCAATCAAAACTGACTGGTCTAAAACTCTTTAGGGAACAGAATGTGAGACAAGTAAAAAAGCAAAACAAAAATTTAAATACCAGAAAGCTTAGACTGGAATTCAAAGACAACCTCCTATTGATATCAATGTGCAACAAAAACA
The DNA here is from genome assembly GCF_019740435.1 of Gambusia affinis. Classification (NCBI taxonomy): domain Eukaryota; kingdom Metazoa; phylum Chordata; class Actinopteri; order Cyprinodontiformes; family Poeciliidae; genus Gambusia; species Gambusia affinis. Next base: position 20,916,634 of record NC_057889.1, on the reverse strand, counting down.
ATCTGTTCAATTTGTTACTTGTTTAAGACCAAAATATTAAAGAAATAAAAATGGGGTTGTTGTACTGGTGATGAAAAAAGGGACAATTCAATCAAAAGCAGCAAAATTTGAAGTTGTATAAAGTACGTAGTAAGAAGCTGATAGTTTAGTTGAGTTTTATAGTTTTCAGAACTTGTTTGTTGTTGGAGTTTATCACTAGAACTCCCAGATTCCCAAACAGTGGCAGCATGTCTGCCTCTCAGTGACACGGTGATGACAGAATATCTCTGTGCCAGATGAAAAACCTGCTTTTACCGTGGATAACTTGTGAACTAAAGAGTGTAAGTTTGTGGACCATGTGTCAATAACAGAGGTCCCACATTTGAGCCCAGCTCCTTCCAGGCTTTTCCTACCTAACCTAGAAAAAGCTTATGTTTAAACTTTTAAATATGCCATATTTTTTAATATGTCAAAAATACATAAAAACATATTAAAAAACAACAATCATGACTTTTAACTGAAACCGGTCTCAGCCTCGTGGTCTGAGCAGAACATTTCCGTTGATCATTCATATTTTTAACAGAAACATGCGTAAGAATTTCAATCATTTTTCATCAATTTGTTTCTCACAAAATCCATCAGATACTTTTCAAAAGGCATTTTAGAAACCCCCGAACAACAAGCACAGCTGCATCAGAAAAAGCAGAAGATCGGAACAAAGCGACGTTCCTGTGGACACCAGACCTTTGTGTTGGTTTGGCTTTGAGATAAATAATTGACTATTTCTGCCCACACGCAGAGGCCTTAAATAATAAATGTGCAGAAAGAAGCTGTTAAATGCAACTTTGTTTTTGTGCATCGGATATGAAAGGCTGCTCCAGTAAGAACGCGCCGCTGCTTCACAGTGTGAAAAGACTCAGCATGAAAATGAAAGATGACAAGCTGCAGCTGAACTCTGGAGATGCTGGTACGAAGCTGCTTGACATTCTCTGGATGCGGTTCCAGCTCGGAGATAGCTAATGGTTCTGGAGCTCCATAACGCTCTTAAAGTCAATTGGATTTTCTCTAATTAGTTGCATTTTTATTTCCAGCTGAGAAAAGATGTCTTTTTTTATTTGAGCATAGTTCCTAATGAAAATGGGAACAAATTCTGACTAGGCAGTCTGTCATGGTGACAGATTTTGCTGGACGATAAATTGTCCCAGAATTTATTGCGATAAATGATAATATTGTTGCCCCGAGAGCATCTTCAAATGGCATAATAACGCACGGACACATTCAAGATCAATAAACTTTAGATTCTAATGAACATCTAACACTGGAACTGGAAGACATTTTAAACGTCCAAAGTGTAAATGAACAAAACAACAGAAAGAACAATTAAAATGAATCATGAAGTGAACAGAATTGTCCTTCAATAAAAGGGCTGATTGAGACAAAAGCACCCGACTGAAGACTTTTATCATCCAGTTTTTGGTAGAAACAGAGAAAAGAAATTGATTGTTTAATTTTATAATTCTAATTCTTACTTGATTACTTCAAAATGCACTCAAACCATGATGACAAATTAAGACTTTATGATACTTATAATGATTTTAGTCCAAGTAGGACAATTTCCTCATGTTTTCTACTCATATTCTAAAAATGTAGCAACTTTCGCGCTAAGACCCTCCTCCTGGCTCTGATTGGTTGTTTGTGACAAAGCGGCTTATTTCTGCAGTTGATACTGGGAGACTTCAGTATTTTTCACAGACGCTGTCCCGTGTTATACCGTCACAACATACGGACAGTATTAACAAACATGTAAAAAACTAAAAGACAAAACAGAAACTGTGGAGATGAAACCAATTCCAACAACTCAGAGCGACAAGAGGTTTTTTCGTAGGCCGACACATTTTGAGACTTTGAACTTAAAACCCCTCGCTTCCTTTTTGTGATGGTTGAAATGTTTTTCTGATGATCCCGGAACAAAATCCACCTGAAACCCGTTCTTTACTCCTCAGCATGTTGTCTGTATATCTGAGAAATACAAAAAAAAGGAGATAAAATCCCCAACCCCTCTGCATACATTTATATAGGAAACACCCCAAACTTGAAGCAAACCAAGTAATGAGGTTCCCACGGAAACGTTTGCACATAATAAGCGACCTCTCTGTTGTGTTGTCTGACCACGACACTGAAGTCAGCTCTGTGTGTGTCGCTGGGCTGCAGAGCTAGACGGAGCCAAAACAATGCAGCTCACTGGGTTTGGCCTGGAGAGGTGACACTGTGCCAGCCTCATAAACAAGACTCTGAGCACAGATAATGAGCCTCTGCAGGCACCAGTGAGATCTGCTAATGAGAGGACAAAATGAGAGCGAGGTGGATGGCGAGTTAAAGGAGGAGAGTGTGCTGCCTTTAAAGACAGCAGCATCACTCCAGGCTTCAAACAGAGAGTGGAGGCTCTTAGAAAAGCTTCAGCAAATATATTCCCAGCCTGGATCACCACCTCAAACTGCACTGCAACAGTCTACCGTATGGTGCTACACACACACACACATACTATGCCGAGCATTGACTGTCAATTGATAACTTAAAGGAATAGAGATTTTTGAAGTGAGTTTCTGTGAGCAGATTCCAAACAGATACTATCTTACATACAGCAGATTAATCTCTGAAGGTTCTGATTTAGTAAATGAATGAATATGAAATCCAGATTCGCTGTTAGGGTCCAAAACAGAAGCAGACCTCTACCATCCTAATATATGACCTTGACAGAACCTTTCTTTAAAAGTCCTCAGAGTGCCTTTAAGAGCTCAAACTACTACTTTATCTCTTAAAGGGGCAGTAGATTCCGCCATTTTGTAGCACTTTCTTACCTTCAGTTGTTATAAAAATGCTTATATATCAAACATAACTGAAAGCAGCAGGATTTTTGTAAAATTGCCAGTTTTAGCCTTACATCATGTTCTGTTATTCTCTCATCAAAATCATACTTTGATTCTTTCATGCATGTTTGAAAAATCCTTTAATGTCCGTGGCAACCATTCAGCTGTGCAAAACGCCTGGGTGGACCTAGCCCCGCCTTCGAGACGCAGCTCCTCCTCAGAGCTGCAGCTTCTGAGTTTCTGCCTCACACAGCAGCACTTCCCCGAAACCCCTCCACTCAGCTCCTTCAAACTAGCCAGCAGCAATTAGATTCTAATGCTGCTGGCATTAGAATCAAACACCTAGTGGACATCTGCTGAGCTCATTCTAGGAGCTAGTCCTCAGTGAAACACTGGTAAAAACGTTATTAAAGAGTTCATAGAGTAGTGATGTGATTAGTTCCTGAGTTTCAAAAAGAACTGGAGTTTTTAAAGAGACAGAAGCCCAAATTCAAGGCGTTAATTTACTAAGTATATGCAGCATTTTTAATACAACAGAAGGTAACATAGTTAATTGATTGTGCTTTGAAATTGTTATGGAAAATGCATAATACTTCCACTTTAAAGGAAATTTGGCTTTACAATATAACGTCTTGAAATTGTGCCTCTGTCGCTTTAAGAAGCTCCTGCTCGTTCCGACACTTCGACTTCACCAAGCCAACAAAACAATGTTCTTCTATTATCCCATTGAACTGTTCTTGAGATTGTTTCACTGAGCGGTAGCTCCTCCGATGAGCTCAGCGGGTGCTCAGCTCCACCAGGTGTTTTCTAATTGCTCCTGCTGCTAGTCTGCAGGAGCTTAGTGGAAAAAGGTGCTCTGTGAGGCAGAAGGTTGGCTGGAGACTGCAGCTCCCAGGAGTTGCTTTTGTGTTGAGAAGAACGTTACACAGCTCCCCCCCCAACCCCACACTTCTAAACTTCTGAACCTGCAGCAGCTTTTGATTCTAACTGAACAGTTTTAGACGATTTGTTTCACATATTTCACACTAGAACTGTAACCAATCACTAATCAATAGACTCAGTGGACCCCTGGTTCACGAACAGCCTATGCAGTGACCTGATGATAAGATTCACTTCAGGTTACGTGTGTGGGTTCAGATTCCAGAGAGGCACACACACACACACACACACACGCACACCCACACACACGCACACATGCGCGCACACGCACACGTCTGAGTGGGTGGGTGGGCCTCCTGTTATGAGACTGCAGGATGTGTCAAGTGTTTTTCTGCAGTCGCTTCGCAGCATCCAAACAGAAGTATCTTGAAAAGCGACTGACATGGATCGGGTCTGTTATGAGCGATTAGATCCAGTTAAATATTCTCGCTTGGGACGCGAGTGGATTCCTGGTGATGGAACGAAGCAGCAGGACTCTGTTTTCAGAGCAACACTGATAATTATTAGCAGTAATTAGCAAAATGCCTGGAGTGTGGCTGAGTTACTAACTGCTGGTGGCTGATTAAGTCAGAGTTACATCATCACCAGCTGCTTCCTGGTCACACACACACAAACACAAGATCTGTTTTTCTACACTCACAAGGACTTCCAGTCGTTTCTGCTGCCGAACCCTGACACTAACAGGTTTGTCCGGACCCAAACACAGCTCTTCCTCTGATGAGGCCCGGGCCGTGGCTCCCATAAGAAGCGGTGGTCCTCATAATGTTGTATTTGTTGGGTGAAAGAAAATGCGCCTTACATGCTGAGAAATGCTAAACACACACACATTGCATCTTTTCTGCTTGCTCATCTGTTATTAACTAATATTTAATTTAGGAAATGCTCTCATGAAACTGGGACTTTCAGACGAGGGAACTGGAGAAGAATCATAATGAGGCGGGGAGGATTTTGGTCTCAGAGCTAACTATTAACTGGATCGGCCTGCGTCAGCGCTTTGTAGCCTTCATCTTGGACAAAGTTTTCTGGAGCAACGTTGCGGTAATTAAAGACGCCGCAGGCTATCCACACAGGAGCGAAAAACAAAAAAGGGAGAAAGAATCATAAGGGGAGGTCACTGTTGTTAGGACACACTGCTTTAAGATTCAACTCAAGTGCAAATATAAGCAAATGTACCGTTTGAGCGCTAACTGAGAGAGGTCACCACCTGACCCCTACAGCCCACCAACAATCACACACACACACACACACACACACCGGAAACTACTGGGAATACATTATGTTTATGCTGGAAGTCACTGAGCAACCCTGAGTTCCAATATGGCAGCCATGTTTAAAACATGGAGCGACGGTTGCATGTTTAAGATATTTATTAGCACATTTGATGTCTTATATCAAACTAAATCATTGGCACAAAGTGTAAATTAAATCTTACTGTTATTTCAGTTTCTTTGAACACATGAAATAGAGAAAAATGTATTTATTATCAGCTTGTCTTGCTAATGGAAGCTAGTGCCAAAACAAACAGAAAACCCCACTTCCTGCTTTCTCCCAGAATGAGGTGTGTGACATCACACCTAACATGTCACCAAACTCTGAGTTCAGAAACCGTAACCCAACCTTCTGTCTGCATGTATTTGCAATTATATAATACCTAAATTGTTATTTTGCTTCAAAGCAGACACATTTAGCCGTGATGCAAATTAGCTACATCAGGCATAATAGAACACAATTCTCACTTTTGGTTATGTAGATTTTTCTAGTGATGCTAAACTATGGAAGTGAAGAACTACCAAAGTTTCACTACATTTCTCTTTGGCTAAGTAAAACACTAAATACTGTGAAGTTAACCAGATTTTGTTCACTCTCTCACTGGCAGATGTGTTTCTTAGACAACACTTAAAAAGTTCGACGGTGAATTCACACCTATAAACTGCAGTTCACTTGTCTAGAAAGCCTGGTTTATTTGGGGAAGTGTGATTGTGTAATCGAACTCTGTAAAGAAGAGTAAACTCTGGTCCGCCTACTAACCTCGGTCTCGGTTCGGTTGTAGTGGATTCATGTTCGGTCCGAATGCACATGTCAGGGGCGCTCAAGTCCAGTCCTCAAGAGCTACCGTCCTGCAACTTTTAGAAGCATCCTAACAGACCAGGATCAGCTCTGAACAGGCCTGGTAATGAGCCGCTCATTTGGTTCAGGTGTGTTGGAGCAGGGACGCATCTGAAAGTTGCAGGACGGTAGCTCTCGAGGACTGGACTTAAGCACCCCTGACATATGTGAACGCCAAGTGGACCAGAGACTGCTCCAAAGGCGGGAAGCGGACTATGGCACCAGGCATTCTGGGTAAATACAAAACAAAACAAATGCACGAGTCTAGGACTAGCAGGAACAATGGCTCATGAAATCCTACAACTAAAATTTGAAACCATTCCATTTTTATTTAGATATTGTGAAGAAGGAAGTCAAACCCAGAGTCTTCTTCAGAGGTTTTTGGTGCAGCGCCACCACAGGTGAGGAGGGGAACAGGTTTTTTAATTAGATTGACACACTGCTGTGTGAAATCGAACTGCGGTAGCTGAAAATATAGCAAATGTTACAATTTTGGTCCTCAATCGAGTTTACTGGACTACCAGCTGTGATAGGACTCTTTCGTGTTAGAAGTCATACAGTGATGCATGTTGTGGTTTTTGGGAATATACCTGCAGGAAACCTATGAACACTTCTTCAACTCAGCTGAGAGGAATTTGTCCGTAACACTGGACAGCTTTCCTAAACTGAATAAACAGATAAGATACAAAATTCAATGTTTTCCAGCTATCCAAATTAAAAGTTTTTGCTGTAAAGGAACGTGCTACACATTTCACAATTTCTCACAGTGCCTTCCCGCTTTACTTTCCCCTCCACAAAGTCGCAACTCAGCCTTTTGGGCTCAGCCAACTTGATAGTACCCCGATATCTGACAGCAATGCAAATTGAGGAGTGTGTGTACACACACAGAGTGAGTAATGATGATTTTAAGCAGGTGTGAAGGACAGCAGAACAGTGGGGCAATCAGCAGGACATGGAACAGGCGTCGGCTTCTGATTTTCCAGTCTCTCTGAAGCTTTGCATCAGCCAGTTAGATGGACAGGAGCAAAACAAAACTGGCAGCAGGTCCAGCCATTTTAGGTTCTCTGGAAAAACAAACTGTGATTTTCCAGTTATATGCTTGCTTGTGATGCTGATGGTGAAGTGATTAATTAGACAGAGTAAATTATTACAAGTTTTTATTTTAGCGATTTTAATGATTATGGCAGAGAGGTAAAGAAAACCCAAAAGACCAGATTGCCTCAAAACGTTGCAGGATAGCAGCTTTAAAAACAACAACAACAACAACAGCTGGTTTTTCCATAGAAGGTTTTGGAGCTAGGATGATAAAACTCCAACGGAAACACTTTTTTTTGCATCTTGAGTCACATAATAAACAACCAGATTTTGCCCCTGGCGCAAACCACGAAGAAGAAGACGAAAGGAAGTAGTTTTAGGTTTATGCACAGCATGTTTTTTAATAACTCATCTCGTACACAAGCTGATTCACATGTCATTTTAACTGTGTTTTTTATTTAATGGAAACAAAGCATATGCAAAATTGTATTTTTTAACAATTAGCAGAACACTGATAAAGTTTTGTGCTCATTTGTAACAGAAACTCAGCTACATGTCTGACAAAAAGACAAGATGATCTGCATGGGAGGGCACATTGTGCAATCATGGTATGAAAGGTGTTACCAAGGAGAACTTATCATGATCATAGAAAGAAAATCAAAGGTGCCCATATCATTTCAGATAAACTGGATTGTGTGAAGACACCTTTCCTTTCTGCAGTTATTGTATGGTTGATTTTTGAAAACTCTGCATGTGTGGTTAAGTAATTAAGATGTGAGCTAACGCTTCTTCTCCGTAGGTAGTTCATTAAAACAATGGAAACTCTGCTGACCTGAGTCACTCGAGGACTCGGTTCATCAGAGAGAACTTGTTTCCTTCACCTATTGATTCATGAGGAACAGTCAGAGCCTGAGCCCACAGACTGCAGTGAGTGATTTAAGAAAGGCTTGGTTTGTGGTCAGAACATTGCTGTTATTTCTTTTTGTCTTTGGCCTGTCAGGCAGAAAACTGCCTGAGTTTATAAAAACCTCCACAGTCTACCAACGTCAAGAAGAGGCTGGGTCACACATTTTGGAAATCTACCAACTTTGATTTTTACTAAGACTTGTAGAAGTCCAAAATATTCCCTAGATATTTACCAGGAAGCTGACTAGTTACAATAATTTTGTCCAAAATATGAAGAAATTGTGCCAACAGGGGACCGGTATTTGTGGCTGAGAGCTGTGACTGACCGGCTAGAGGAGCTGTTCACTGGTCATTTCAGAAATATGCTAATCAAAATGCAAAGCAAAGAGAAGTGCTTCCCTGCTGAGACAGGATGGACGGAGAAACAAAACAGAAAGCAGAGAAAGGAAAAGAGAGAATTGATGGGGAAAAATGAGAGGCAAACCAAGGTTAGAGGATCAGATGGTTTGACACTCATCAACCAGAACCAGAGCAGGAGAGGAGAAATGAGAACAGGTAATTATGTTGGAGATTTTCTCTGCATTTACTGTAACAAAACCAGTGGGAGGTCATTAAAAAATAAAGTATAGATATTCCGGAAAACCTCCAGAGAAACTGCCAGAAAAAAAGGCTTTTTTTTTTTTTTTTTTTACTACATGCTGCATCAACAAGCTCCCAATATTTCAATTCACTATTAGAGTAGAGAAACTGCCAGTAAACACTCCAGTAACTAGCAGAATGTATGGGGACTGTCGTCATACTGGTGTAAGAAGAACCTCATCTGTCAAAGTCTTAGGCACCAGCAGGCTGGAGAACCAGACACCTCACATCCTGCAGGACTTCCAGGTCCAGACTAACAGGACGGCAAACACTTTCATTACATATTATAAGTAATGACAAGTTTAGGTCTGCGTATGAAAATATGTGACTTCAGCATCATCAGTGTTCAGCTTAGCAAAGCTGCTGCTTAGTTTACGAGATTCTGGTCATAAACAACCAATCACATCCAGGAGGAAGGTCTTAGCGCTGCTAATGATGCATGTGTACACACTGCTAAATGTGCTAGTGAGAGGCAGAGAAAACTGTCACTCACTAGCAGTGGGTGGCAGTTTTCTCTCCAACTGGTTAGCATAGTTGGGTATGCTAACTGGGATGATCATTCACAACACACTCTACCATTGGGAAGTAGCTGTACAGCATGATTGACAACGCTAAGAACTTCCTCTTGGCTCTGATTGGTTGTTTCTGACTGAGCCGTCTCATGACCAGTCATAAACTGCTTCTGAAGCCACTCCTTATAGGCAGTAACCTAGTTTTTCAGGGACACTAGGTTAAGGTTACATTCATATGAATTAATATTTAATTTCAAGGCAATAAGAAGCTTCTGATCAAACAAGCAATTCATTTTTCTGAGTATAATTTTAAGGACATAAAATCTGAGGGCGGCTGGTGTAGATAGCAAAACCACGAACACTTCTCTACCTATTGGGCCTAAAGGTTTAGCTCTGAAAAAGTTGCGTCGGACCTTGGAAAAATAATCCAGCAGGTAAACATAAATAATTTAGTTGGTGAAATCACTGAGAATCTGAGGTGTAAAAGACCTTGAAGCGGGCTGAGAACACATTCTGCTTCTGTGTTTCCTCAGGCCTGGCGCCCAGGATGAGACGAAACTCCATCTTAACTGTTTAATATGATGATAAGTGGAGAGAAGATGTGATACCACTGTGACTGGAGCAGGGAGTGAGGAAGTGGAATGTGAAATTAGATGGTGAATGTGTCACTGGTGACAAACCCAAAGTGAGATGGAAAAAGCATAATGGGATGAGTGATATTCCTCCTGGAGGAGTTTAGCTAAATGCAGGAAACCACTGCATGTAGCAGATTGTTTCCTGCATAACTTTACTCATGGAAATGAGTCCCATGTTACATGTTATAGGTCTGTTTGTTAAAGTAGATTAATGTGTTTGGTTCCAAATAGTCCATGGATTCTGTCAGTAAATAGGAGACTTTAGCTTTTTTTGTTGATGTCTTGAGGTAGAACAGCAGATCCTTCTACTAGAGACGGTTCTTTGTATCTGTTCTTTTTAATGAACTGTTAGAAACACTAGCCCATCTTTAGCTTTATTTAGATTGAATCATTTCAAAAACCTCAATCTGGGCTACAGTTGAATAATTTCAGGGCTGAAACGATTCCTCGAATAATTCAATTACCTTGATTATTGAAATTCCTCGAGAAAAATGTTTCTGCCTCGAAGCTTCGCTGAATTATGTAGCATTATTTAGCTCACCATGTTCCGACCGGGTCATGAGTTATTGATGAAAGCTAAGTGCTAGCAGCATAACATCCAATTTTCAACTTCGGTCAGGGAGAATTTTATTGATTGATTATAATATCCAGGTTTTATTGTTTTTCAGGGGACCAATAATCATCCTTACAATGACTGGCAGGATGCCTGGAGTACGGCAGCTTTTCTCTTCCAGGAGCTGCTGCCTGGTGGGGCTCAAATATGAAAAATTGGATTGATGTTGAAATCTGATAGTAGCACTGCAGTTATGTTAGATTTACCAATATTTTATTTTATTAATTGTTTTAATCCGATTTCTCGATTAATCGTAAGAATAACCGATAGAATACGCAATTACAAAAATATTTGCTTACAGCACCCCTAAATAATTTTATTCAGGTAACACTAACTCAGAGGAATGATGCTCGACTTCCGGATATTAGACACAAATCATTTAAATAACCGTGGTTTAGCTGGTTTTCGCTTGTGAAATTTGAAGGTTATTCAGGAGGAATAATTTCTGGAACCTCTTCAATGCAGCCGCTTTCAGAACAACTCGGAACAACTGATGAATCTGCTTGTTGCCGAGTGGCATCGCACTGGAAGGGTTTTTGTCAAACCACCGGTATCATGCGGCTTTGTGCTCAGATGAATGTGTGGGACGGGTTTCATTTGTGCCGTCGCCGCCCACCGGTGGAGCGGAATTTGTCATTCTCGTGATTGGGAGAGGAAAGGATTATGTGGGATTTCCTAAACATTAAATGCTCTATTTTAGTTTTCGGGGAAGTCATTGAGACTTTAGCGCACAGTTGGCATCAAGAGATGGAAGTGAAGGGATAAAAAAAGAAGAAGAAAAAAAAAAAAAGAACAAGAAGATGCATTGAACCTGGAGGAACATTATCTGTGACAGCTCCTCTTCACATGATTCACAAGACAATAACCTGCTGTAGTCACACTGCAGTCCCTGGATCACAGTACAAGACACAAACAGAAAGACGGAGCAGCTAGAGGCGGAGAGCAGAGACAGAGGAACGGAAGATGTGAGGAAACCATGCAAAGACAAAACAAAAGATCAGTTTGATTTCTGTTTGCTGACGGTAGCTTCTTCACATTTAGGTGTCAGTGTTATGATGACCAGAGCCCTGACAATCAGTAGCTCCATTGAATTTCTTACTAATTAAAAGATTAACATTTACTGACCTCTGAAAGATTGTAATGTGAAAAATACTTATAGTTTGATTATTAGAGCTTAATTGGCATTTTTTAAGAGGTTGGAACTCAAATCTGGGAATTAACTGTTACTGTGCAGGTCAGAAAGCAAGTAAGATGTGCTAGTGTTTATTATAACTCTGGAAAGTTATTGATTTTTTTTTTTTTACACTGTAGATATTGGAACATAAAGGAAGGCAAGGAAAGTCTATTTGTACGAAATAATAAATAACCAAACGCTCTACAATTACACAATCTGTTCCCCTTCGTAGCTTGTGGGGGCGCTGCACCAAAAACTGAAAATGACGGCCCAGATTGTGGAGTAATTAGTCTTCACCTCAGTAAAAACCAACTCATTCAAATGTTCTGTTTTTCCTCAGGTAGCCTAGAAATGTGTTTTACCCTGATACGGTTGCACTGCCAAATCAACATCTAAGACTTAACAGAATCACTTTTGTCTGACTGCCTGGCTAAGTGAGGATTTTCTACAGTTTTTACTTTACTTTCTGATCCCTTACAAAAAAATCCCATGAAAATCACATGTGACTTTCACATGGGATCACATGTGGTTCACACAAATTTTTACATGTGAATGATGTGAATCACACGTGAAAGCACATGTATTCGTGGGATTTTGGAACGTTTCGTGGTAAAATCACGTGATTCACATGTGATTCACAAGTGATTTTCATGGGATTTCTTTTGTAAGGGATGGTTTAGTGTTTTAGATGGTATTTGCTACAATGTCTAAGAAAATGATCACATTGAGGGCTCTGGGCAACACTAGACTAGATCATGTTGGCCCCAACCTTTGGTACTGTTTGTTTATAAGATCTCTGAGAGGGCACCATCACACATTAGTGTATGCAAAGTGCTCTATTTCTCATTTTTTGACAGGAATGGCAGCACAAACATAACAGTACTACAATTTTTCCTCCTTTCCCCAAATGGGTGTTTATGATCTAGTAGCAAATCAGAAGCAATTGTATCCTGTAAACTGAAGCCTCATCTATACTCACATGCTAACATTAAAGCGACCCTTCTACCCAGTGTCTGCATGTTGCTGAATGCAACATGGATGAAATAAATCATCCAATATTCCACAAAGGAGATCATCTTCTGGAGAAACGAGAGCACTGCAAAAAAAAAAAAAAAAAAAAAAAAAAATCTCGCAAAATCTACTACTACCCTCTACCCCTACTGGTCTACTTTCTAGTGCAAACATCTTGGTTCACTTGAAATAAGACAAACGTATAATAGAGATAACTTTCAGCAAAACACAGGAGCTTGTTTAAAGGCAGCAATCCCTTAATATTGATAAGAATGTGGTAGTTTCACTTTTAGATTATTTCACTTGTAACACGACATTTAGTAAGTGAAATAATCTGCAGGAGGATTTTTCATCTATATTAACTAGTTATTGTTTTTAAACAAGCTCCTATATTTTGCTGAAAAGTTACTTGTAAGTTAGTCTTGTCTTATTTCAAGTGAACTGAGATATTTGCATTAGAGGCCAGACCAACAATCCTCCGTAAGGTTTTGTGATTTTTGCAGTGAAAGAAAGACGAATGTATCATTGTGTGTTTGAGTGGCTGCTGAATGTGCTGTAGAGACTCCAAGGAGTTTCTCGTTCTCTTCATTGACATGACCTCCTGCTGAGTGAAGCAGGACGAGCACAGAGCTTCAGTCATCACTGTTTCTAATTGATGTCGGCTTCTTTGTCTTTGGGTCACTGGCTGTTTGTGTCTACGTCCAGAAACCTGCCTTCCAGTTCTATTTGAGCCATTTGTTGGCAGCATACGTTTTCATTCCCTCTCACTTTCCAACTCTCAGATCCACCCACTCATACCAGTTCCTCAACATTTCCTTATTCACACATTTACTCCCACATCGTCTGGTCCAGACTCTGCGGGGACTTTTGGAGCAGGAAACACTTGGCAGTGGGCAGATATCCCCTTCAACAAGTCACTGCGTTTTGCGGCTCATTTTTGGCTTGTGAAACATTTTAGACGCGAGAGCTGAAATCACATCTCTCCCGATAAACATATGCAAATAATCTTAATTAAAAATCCTCACAGTTTTTAATGTAACTCCCATATCGAGTCAGGTAAGAATTCCCTTTGGTGAGTAGTCATCGCTTAGCAACAGCTTAACAACAAATATAGTTATTGTTCAAAAAACATGATTTCCTCTGCTCTTTTAAAATACTAGTCATCTTATTCTACTTAAGAATTGTCAAGTTGGTGAATTTTGGAGAAAAGTGAAAATGTTTTTTTTTGCCATTAATGGTACACAGATGTTGAACACAAAAGTAGAAACCAGATTTATACTTCGTGGCAGTTTGTTACCACAAAAATTAAAAACGCTCATCTCTTTCCACCAAGTTATATTATTGTTTGTAAAATATAAGTTCTTTTTAAACACTGCTTATATACTTAGACAACAAATTTAGAGTTGGTAAACTATGAAAAACTAAAATATGCAATGTTTACATTGTGGCCCTTGGTTACCAGAAAACGCTGTCATCTCTTAGCAACAGCTTAACAACAAATATTGTTATTGTTCAAAGAACATAAGATTTCCTTTGCTGTATTGAAACACTACGTATCTTATAATACTTAAGAATTGTCACTTTGGTGAATTTTACAGAAAAGTGAAAATGTTTTTTGTTGCCATTAATGGTACACAGAGATTGAACACAAAAGTAAAAATCTGATTTCTGCTTCGTGGCAGTTTGTTACCAGGAAAAGAAAAAAAACGCTTATCTTTTAACAATAAATTAATAAGGTATGTTATTGTTTGTAAAATAAAAGTTCTTTTGAAATAATGTTCCTCAGTTTGGACACAACAAATTTAGAGTTGGTAATCTTGGAAAAACTAGAATTTGTAATGTTTACATTGCGGCTCTTAGTTACCAGAAAAGGCTGTCATCTCTTAGCAACTGCTTAACAACAAATATTGTTATTGTTCAAAAAACATAAGATTTCCTCTGCTCTTTTGAAATACTACTCATCTGATTCTACTTACGAATTGTCAAGTTGGTGATTTTTGGAGGAAAGTGAAAATGTTTTGTTTTTTTTGCCATTAATGGTACACAGACGTTGAACACAAAAGTGAAAATCTGATTTAAACTTCATGGCAGCATGTTACCAGAAAAAAACGCTCATCTCTTAGCACCAATTTAATATTATTTATAAAACATAAGTTCTTTTTAAATACTGCTTATATTCTTAGACAACTAATTTAGAGTTGGTAAACTTTGAAAAACTAAAATATCTAATGTTTACATTGTGGCCCTTGGTTACCAGAAACGCTGTCATCTCTTAGCAACAGCTTAACAACAAATATTGTTATTGTTCAAAGAACATAAGATTTCCTCTGCTCTTTTGAAATACTACGCATCTTATAATATTTAAGAATCATCACTTTGTTGAATTTTACAGAAAGGTTTGTTTGTGTTTTTTATCATTTATGGTAGATATACTATGAGACAGAAATTGAATATAAAAGTAAAAATCTGATTTATGCTTCGGGACACTTTATTACCAGAAAAAGAAAAAACAATCATTTCTTAGCACCAAATTAATAAGTAATATTATTGTTTATAAAATATGAGTTCTTTTGAAATACTGCTTATATGCTTAGAACACAAATTTAGAGTTGGTAAACATTGCAAAATTTAAATATCTAATGTTTACATTGTGGCCCTGGTTACCAGAAAACGCTCTCATCGCTTAGCAACAGCTTAACAACAAATATAGTTATTGTTCAAAAAACATGATTTCCTCTGCTCTTTTAAAATACTACGTAACTTATTCTATTTAAGAATTGTCAAGTTGGTGATTTTTGGAGGAAAGTGAAAATGTTTCTTTTGCCATTAATGTTACACAGACATTGAACACAAAAGTAGAAACCAGATTTATACTTCGTGGCAATTTGTTACCAGAAAAATTAAAAACGCTCATCTCTTTCCACCAAGTTATATTATTGTTTATAAAATATAAGTTCTTTTTAAAAACTGCTTATATGCTTAGACAACAAATTTAGAGTTGGTAAACTATGAAAAACTAAAATGTGCAATGTTTACATTGTGGCCCTTGGTTACCAGAAAACGCTGTCATCTCTTAGCAACAGCTTAACAACAAATATTGTTATTGTTCAAAAAACACAAGATTTCCTCTGCTCTTTTAAAATACTTGTTATGTTTATTGTGTATAATATTGCTAGTGTTATTATTAGTTGAAATACGCCACCTTGTGGTCACTTTAAGTTATTGTTTGAATTAATAGTAGAAGAAGAATATGGACAGGAAGTGCTACATTGTTGCCCTTGGTTACCAGAATCGAGCAGCGCTCCACACTCCTCCTGGTTCTTTCTTGGTGTTTGTTAAAGCATTGTCTGTGAGTATTACTTGGTTAAAACATTGAGACACCTGTAATGTTACATGATATGATGGTATTGTGTAAAGTTGTATGTTTATAGCCCGTTATTATTACGCTAATGAGTCCGTTTTTATATGCTAATTTCTTGTTGCTAATCGCTAGCTAACATCCTCATTTCATTGAAAGTCAATGCCATGTTGGTCCTTTATTTTATTTATATCATTCTGTAAAGCCTAGATTGTAATACATTGCATTTCTGTATGTTACAGTTTCACAAATTGAACTACTACTGAAGTAAACTTCATTAACCAGTCATCGCTGTCCGGAGTTTCTTCATTGTTCAAGATTGTTTAGCTGTTTGGATAGCTGGTGCAGTATCTAGCGAGGCCAATAACAGTGAAAAGACAGCACCACGGCAAGCAACAAAGCTACAGAACCTATCACGTGGAGCTCCAGTCAGCCCAAAGAGCCAAGTAAAGTGCTTTCAGTCATCATAAGCCACAAAATGTCAGAAAACAAATCCCAAAAGTCTCAAAATAAGTCAGTACACTCTCTAAAGTCATCAAAGGCAAGTTCTACAGCTGGCATTGAGCTACTAAGAGCTAAAGCAAAGGCCGAAGCTGCTCAAGCAAGAGCTACATATGCAAAGAAAGAAATAGAAATCAAAGTGGAACAGGCACGTCTACAGGCAACCCTTGATGCACTTAGAGCAGAGCAAGAGCAAGAAGCTGCAGCTGCAGAAGCAAATTCATTGGAAGCAGGACTACTACAATTGGGCTTTGAAACACGCAGTGTAACATACGGGTCATGTCTTACAGAAAATAAAGCAACACGCACAGCCCAGTATGTTTTAGATCAAACAAATCGCACTGCAGCAGAGTCACCTGCTCCTGTTCAAATTGAAATAAATAATCCAGAACTCCCGTTGCAACCCTTCGTTGTAAAGCAAGAAATGAACTACGCAGCTCCTGAAAGTGAAGTTTGTGAACCCCAGTCTGCCAGTTTCAAGCAGTTTGCTCCTCTTGCCCCAGTGTTACCCAAAATGAACCATGCACACAATAGCCATGTCGAGACCCAGCCAACTTATGATCTGGCCAAGTATCTAGCCCGCAGCCAGCTCATCACTACAGGCCTCACAAGCTTCGATGACCAACCCATGAACTACTGGGCATGGAAATCATCTTTCAAAACCGCTATAACAGGTTTGGACCTTTCTGCAGGACAGGAACTAGATCTGCTTGTACGTTACCTCGGTAAGAACTCATCGAGACAAGTCAAACAAATGAAAGCTGTCAACATTAGATGTCCTGAAGCTGGTTTAGCCATGGCTTGGGACAGGCTCGAAGAAGTCTATGGCTCTCCAGAAGCTGTAGAACAAGCACTCTTTCAAAAGGTAGAGAGCTTCCCCAAAATCAGCCCCAGAGAGCCTTTCAAACTCCGAGACTTAGCTGACCTAATGTTGGAGCTTGAAGCAGCTAAACTTGATGGATATTTACCAGGCTTGTCTTACTTGGACACATCCAGGGGAATTCAGCCAATAGTTGACAAGTTACCTTACAATCTGCAAGAGAAGTGGATGACATACGGCTCAAAGTATAAACGTGATCACGGCGTCAGTTTTCCGCCTTTCACTGTGTTTGCTAACTTCATTCGCACTGAGGCCAAAACGCGAACTGACCCAAGCTTCACCCTCCACAGCTCAAACCAGTTACCTGAGAGAAAACAAATGCCAGAAAGGTTTTCCAAAGTGCCCATATCTGTCCACAAAACTCAAGTACAAGACAAAACAGAAAATAAGGAAAAAATCACAAGTACAGTAAACCCCAACAAACAGTGTCCAATACACAACAAACCCCACCCGTTAAAACGCTGCAGAGGATTCAGAGAGAAACCTTTGGAAGAACGAAAACAGATAATCAAAAAGTTTAACATCTGTTTTCGCTGCTGCTCATCTACAGATCATCTCGCCAAGAACTGTACAACAGACATCACTTGCACGGAGTGTGACAGCAATAATCACATTTCTGCCCTCCATCCAGGTCCAGCACCGCAGGAATCTAAAACGCCGCCTCCCCCACAGCACGGCGGGGAGAGCAGCGGATGTCCAAGAAGTCACCTCTCGTGTACTGAGGTGTGCGGAGAAGGGGTGAGCGCCAGAGAATGTTCCAAAATCATACTCGTCAATGTGTATCCTGCTGGCCACAAAGAACAAACAAAGAGAATGTATGCAATCTTGGACGAACAGAGCAACCGTTCTCTTGCACGTTCACAGTTCTTCGAGTTGTTTCGGATCCAGGGAGCAAGTTATCCCTACACATTGAAGACGTGTGCAGGGCTCACAGGAGTTTCAGGAAGAAGAGCTGGCGGCTTCATGGTGGAGTCAATAAATGAACAGTTAAGCCTTCCTTTGCCAACACTCCTCGAATGTAATGACATTCCCAACAACCGCTCAGAAATACCTACCCCGCAAGCTGCATCCCACCACACTCATCTGCATCGGATCGCGGACAAGATCCCACCATTGGACTCTGATGCTGACATACTTCTACTGCTGGGCAGAGATGTATTGAGAGTTCATAAAGTCAGAGAGCAAGTAAACGGCCCAGGTGACTCCCCATTTGCTCAGAAACTGGATCTGGGATGGGTCGTGGTTGGTGACGTCTGCCTAGATGGTGTACACAGACCCACACAAGTAAGCAGCTACAAGACTTTCGTTCTGGAGAACGGTCGTGCGAGTCATCTTCAACCATGTAACAGTCAGATAACTGTCAAAGAAACATTCACAGAAACACCTGAGCTCTCTCACAGCCTCAGAAGCTTCCAAGCGTCAGGATGTAATGTGGACAGGATTGGTCAACAAGTTTTCGCTCACACACCTGACGATCACAAATTTGCACCATCAGTTGAGGACATGCGGTTCCTCCAAATAATGGACTCTGAGTTCTACCAGGACAGTGACAACAGCTGGGTTGGTCCACTGCCCTTTCGGTCGCCACGACAACGCCTACTCAACAACAGACAGCTGGCTTACGATCGTCTCATGTCACTCAGGCGCTCTCTAGGAAAGCGGCCTGAAATGAAAGCACATTTTCTGGAGTTCATGGAGAACATGCTCGCTAGAGGTCATGCAGAGGTTGCACCGTCTCTAGTCCACAATCAGGAATGCTGGTACTTACCTTTGTTTGGGGTTTACCATCCCAAGAAACCCACAAAGATCAGGGTTGTGTTTGACTCAAGCGCCCCCTATGAAGGAGTCTCTCTCAACGACGTGCTACTCACAGGCCCTGACCTTAACAACAGTCTCGTCGGAGTACTCATGAGGTTCAGAAAAGAACAAGTAGCCGTAACCGCTGACATTGAACACATGTTTCACTGTTTTGTTGTTAAAGAGAGCCACAGAGACTTTCTCCGCTTTTTGTGGTACAAAGATAACAACATGTCCTGCGAAATAATTGAGTACCGCATGCGCGTGCACATCTTCGGGAACAGTCCCTCCCCCTCTGTCGCTATATATGGCCTCAAGAAAGCGGCAACGACTGGTGAAGCAGAGTTCGGGACCGATGCGCGCAGGTTCATAGAGCGAGATTTCTATGTCGACGATGCCCTCAAGTCATTTCCTACTGAGCAAGAAGCAGTTCATGTTCTAAAACAAGCACAAGAGGCTCTCGCTTGTTCAAATCTCAGGCTACATAAAGTCACCTCAAACCGCGAAGCTGTTCTGGAAGCTTTTCCACCAGAAGACAGAGCTAAAGATGTCGAAAACTTGGATCTGTGTGCACCAGATCTCCCTGTCCAGCGGAGTATGGGACTGTTGTGGAATGTTGGCCTTGACACTTTCACATTCAAAGTCGACGAGGATCAAAAGCCCTTCACTCGTAGAGGCGTCCTCTCTACTGTCAATAGCCTCTACGACCCTCTTGGGTTCCTCGCCCCCATCACAATCCAAGGCAGGCAAATACTCAGAGAGCTAACCAGTTTGACGGACGACTGGGACGCACCTCTTCCCGACGATACAAAGGCAGAGTGGTGCAAGTGGAAGGACTCTCTCCAAGATCTGCAAAGTCTGCAAATACAGCGTCCTTACACCTCGCTCTCCACAACTAACGCCCAAAAAAGAGAACTCTTCATATTTGCTGATGCGTCTGTAAAAGCCATTGCAGCCGTTGCATATATCAAAGTCTCAACATCAGAAAGCACAGAAATTGGATTTGTGTTTGGAAAGACCAAGTTGGCTCCTCAATCAGGCCTCACGATTCCAAGACTCGAGCTATGTGCCGCAGTGCTCGCAGTTGAAGTTGCAGAGTTGATAGTAGCAGAAATGGACATTTCATTTGACAACATTGAGTACTATACGGACAGCAAAGTTGTGCTAGGATACATATACAACCAGACCCGAAGATTCTATGTGTACGTGCATAACCGAGTCCAACGCATACTCCAGTCGACACGCCCTCACCAATGGAAGTACGTTCCATCTGGGCTCAACCCAGCAGACTACGGGTCTCGTTCTGTGACAGCAGCCCAACTGAGCAACACAACATGGTTGGAAGGACCGGCCTTCCTCCTCAAGCCTTCACTACAGGTACCTCCTTTTGAAAATTACAACCTTGTTGATCCTGCTGCTGACATAGAAGTACGCCCCTTGGTGACAACAAACCTGACTCGCGTCACAAAACCAGCAATCGCTCCAACATGTTTTGAAAGGTTCTCAAACTACAGCGCTCTCATCAGAGCAATAGCCCAGTTGATTCATGTCGTTCGCTCATTCAATCACTCCAACCAAGCATCCAGCTGCCACGGCTGGCACCTTTGTCGACCTACAGAAGAAGAAATGGCAAAGGCAAAGATTTGTGTCATAAAGAATGTTCAAAGTGAGTACTACAAAGAAGAGCTAAAATGCATATCAGAAGGGACAAAGATTCCCCTCTCAAGCAGTCTTTGGAAGCTGCACCCCATATTGGACAATGATGGACTCTTAAGAGTTGGGGGCCGAATCACACATGCTGAACTGGGTATCGACACCACTCACCCTCTCATCATTCCAGCCAGACACCACTTGGGTACCCTCCTGATACGCCATTACCATGGATCTGTGAAACATCAGGGGAGGCATTTCACAGAAGGCGCGATAAGAGCTGCAGGATTCTGGCTGGTGGGAGCCAAACGAAGCATTAGCACTGCTCTTTTCAAGTGTGTCACATGCAGGAAGTTACGAGGAAAAGCTGAATGTCAACAGATGGGAAACTTGCCTCCTGAACGGATGAAGGTCGCACCCCCATTCACGTACGTGGGTGTGGATGTGTTTGGGCCGTGGGACGTTTTCACCCGTCGCACAAGAGGAGGTCAAGCCAATTCCAAAAGGTGGGCCGTCATGTTTTCCTGCATGTCTACGAGAGCAGTACATATCGAGTTAATCGAAACAATGAGCACTGACAGTTTCATAAACGCTCTGAGGCGGTTTTTTGCAATCAGAGGCCCAGCAAAACAAATCAGGTCTGATTGCGGCACAAATTTAATCGGCGCCTCTCACGAACTGAAAATGGTTGAGACGGATCTCTCCATCAAAGATGTCGAAGGCTACTTGAACAAACAAAACTGCTCATGGATCTTCAATCCTCCGCACGCATCACATATGGGTGGTGCTTGGGAGCGAATGATCGGGATTGCGCATCCTCAACTCCATGTTCCAAGATTGTAAAAGGGCAATCTTGACCCACGAACTGTTGTCTACGTTTATGGCTGAAGTCTGTGCCATCATGAATACTCGTCCTCTTGTTCCTGTGTCTACCGATCCTGAGTCACCTCTTATCCTCACGCCGTCGATGCTGCTCACCATGAAAACAGGATGTGCGCCACCACCTCCTGGAAACTTTGAAAATGGGATACTTCTGAAAGAACAATGGAAAAGGGTTCAAAGTCTCGCTGATATCTTTTGGTCGAAATGGAGACGTGAGTATCTTCATACTCTGCAGTTGCGCCACAAATGGCAGGATAAGAAACAAAGCCTCAAGGAAGGAGACATCGTTCTGCTCAAGGACTCTCAGGCCAAAAGGAACGAGTGGCCCATGTCTATTATCTCCAAGACCATCCCAGGGAAGGACGGATTTGTCAGGAAAGTTGAAGTAATTACTTCTCATGCGGGAACTAAGAAGACTTTTTAGGGCCCTGTGACCGAAGTGGTTCTGCTTTTGTCCCCCGAGCAATTCAGTGACTGTTAATTTGAATGTGGGATAGTATTCTCCCAGGCGGGGAGTGTTATGTTTATTGTGTATAATATTGCTAGTGTTATTATTAGTTGAAATACGCCACCTTGTGGTCACTTTAAGTTATTGTTTGAATTAATAGTAGAAGAAGAATATGGACAGGAAGTGCTACATTGTTGCCCTTGGTTACCAGAATCGAACGGCCGCTCCACACTCCTCCTGGTTCTTTCTTGGTGTTTGTTAAAGCATTGTCTGTGAGTATTACTTGGTTAAAACATTGAGACACCTGTAATGTTACATGATATGATGGTATTGTGTAAAGTTGTATGTTTATAGCCCGTTATTATTACGCTAATGAGTCCGTTTTTATATGCTAATTTCTTGTTGCTAATCGCTAGCTAACATCCTCATTTCATTGAAAGTCAATGCCATGTTGGTCCTTTATTTTATTTATATCATTCTGTAAAGCCTAGATTGTAATACATTGCATTTCTGTATGTTACAGTTTCACAAATTGAACTACTACTGAAGTAAACTTCATTAACCAGTCATCGCTGTCCGGAGTTTCTTCATTGTTCAAGATTGTTTAGCTGTTTGGATAGCTGGTGCAGTATCTAGCGAGGCCAATAACAATACTAGTCATCTTATTCTAATTAAGAATTGTCAAGTTGGTGAATTTTACAGAAAGGTTAGTTTGTTTTTTTTATTATTGATGGTATATATCCTACAAAACAGAAATTGAACATAAAAGAAATAATCTGATTTATGCTTCGTGACAGTTTATTACCCTATAAAGAAAAAAAACTGCTCATTTCTGAGCAACAAATTAATAAATAATATGATTGTTTATAAAACATAAGTTCTTTTTAAATACTGCTTATATGCTTAGACAACAAATTTAGAGTTGGTAAACTTTGAAAAACTAAAATATCTAATGTTTACATGGTGGCTCTTGGTTACCAGAAAACGCTGTCATCTCTTAGCAACTGATTAACAACAAATATTGTTATTGTTCAAAAATCATGATTTCCTCTGCTTTTTTTAAAATACTAGTCATCTTATTCTACTTAAGAATTGTCAAGTTAGTGAATTTTGGAGAAAAGTGAAAATGTTTTTTTTTGCCATTAATGGTACACAGACATTGAACACAAAAGTAAAAATCTGATTTATGTTTTGTGGCAGTTTGTAACCAGAAAAAGAAAAAAGCTAATCTCTTCACACCAAATTAATAAGTCATATTATTGTTTATAAAATATATGTTCTTTTGAAATACTGCTTATATGCTTAGACAACAAATATAGAGTTGGTAAACTTTGAAAAACTAAAATATCTAATGTTTACATTGTGGCCCTTGGTTACCAGAAAACGCTGTCATCTCTTAGCAACAGCATAACAACAAATATTGTTATTGTTCAACAAACATAAGATTTCCTCTGCTCTTTTAAAATACTAGTCATCTTATTCTACTTAAGAATCGTCAAGTTGGCGAATTTTACAGAAAAGTTAGTTGTTGTTTTTTTTATTATTGATTGTAGATCAAACAGAAATTGAACATAAAAGTAAAAATCTGATTTATTCTTCGTGACAGTTTATTTCCAGAAAAAGAAAAAAAACGCTCATTTCTTAGCACCAAATTAATAAGTAATATTATTGTTTATACAATATAAGTTATTTTTAAATACTGCTTATATGCTTAGACAACAAATTTAGAGTTGGTAAACATTAAGGTGACCAGATTTCCAAGACTAAATTTGGGGACATTTCTCGCTCAGCGATAAAGAAAAAGCAAATTTATCAAAATAAATTGAAGAAACTTGGACAGTTACAGTTTACATATTTATTAATATTTAAACATTAAAAATCAAATATAAAAGCAGGAGCGCATCTCTTCACACAGTAGTAATATTACTATTAGTAATAATAATAAAAGTAATAGAAAATTAAAACTGGATATATGGGGGGAAATTGTGTACATTCTTTGTAAGTGAGCATACATGAATAGTTGGTACCCCTCTGGTAATGAACAAAAAGCACCACAGTGGTAACAGAAGTACGTCGAAACTGAGAAATGTAGAAAAAAATTGTTTACTGACAAACTGATGAAAGTCAGACTTTTAAATTGTGGGTCAATTAAAATGATGGTAGCTAAAACATTTTTGTGTCTGTGACCAAAGAGCTGATGCACCTGTTGTCTCATTTCTCTTAGAACCTGTGTGGTAAATTCCAGCCTCACTTTTTTATGATTTGCTTTCCTCTTTGGTCATTTCACATGAAGTCCACCTTGGCCGTGAAGTTCACCTTTGCTTTCTAGACTTGGTTGTTCTGGACTTTTAGTAACCATTCATATCATAATTCTCTTGAATTTGTCCATTTTCTTCCTGCAGCCACAGCCAGGGAGATCGGCTCCAGTCCTGTGGTTCTTAAGTTTCAGAATAATCTTTTCAGTATCAAACTAAAAAAATTGCAGTCATCTTGGTCTGCCATTTTCTTATTCTGTTGAACCTCAATTAAAAACAATGTCTGATTTTTATTGGTTAATTTTCAGTAAATTTTAATTTATTTCTTTGGTCAGTTTCAGGTTGTTTCAGTGCCACTGTGGGTTTTTCAGTCATTAACAGAAGATACCAACAACTTTGTCCACCTGTGAATGTTGTGCATGAATGGACACATAACTGTCCATAAATGCATGAGGTGTGTGTGTAAAGTTATGTAGCTGATATGTAAGGACACTGTGTGTGTTTGAGATGAGTGAACTCTGTTCAGGAAGTCCATCAACATGAGCTCATCTCTGGATCTGCAAACCCTCCTCGGTCTGAAGAGCCATCAGCCACATGATCATAGAGGTCTGGATAGAATATGAGCAGAAAAGATTATGTGAAAAACTGAGGAACACCACAAGTGATAGTAAAGAGAAACACTTAAAAGGCAATAAGATAATAAATAATAATATGTTTATATTTTATCTTTTTCTTCAGCTTTGTCAGTTTTCCCATTTTCCTCATAGAAAATATATATTTATCAGAATATTCTCCTCCTGTATCATCTATTATCAGTCTGCCAGTATTCTGAAACAGACATATCACAATCTCCTCCAAAAACATTAGATTGTATATGACATACTGAAAATTTTCTATTTAATAAATCAAATTAGATTTGTTTTCTTTTAGAATTTGGTTATATTGAGATGAGGAGCTGGATTCTTCCTAGTAAAGTCTTAGTAAAGGTAATTTTATTTATATTGCACATTTTCAGCAACAAGGCAATACAAAGTGCTTTACAGGAATTAAAAGGAAATACAAACAAAATAACAAACCAAAAGAAAGAGGAAAAAGAATCTACGGGTAACAATGTTGATCCAAAGTAAATAAACTAGATATTTCTATTCAGGGTTGGTAGATAAGAATAACTAAGTATCCTCTGGTCTAATTCCTTTTCTGGGTTGGGAGAATAGGAGTCTAAAAAGTAATTACTAAGGTAGTTTTTCTGGGTTCCAAGTTCTAATCCCTGTTCTGTGTTGCTAAATAAGTGTAAGTAAGTAAGTATCCTCTGGACTTCTGGGTTGCTAGATACTGAAAATATGAGTATCTCTGAACTTTCAAAGTATGCTCTAAAATTGTAAAAGTAACAAGTACTCCACAGTTTCTAAGTAATAATAAAAACTAAATGTTCCTGTTGTCGGAGAATTTTTTCTGGATTCTAAGTTTGTTGTAATCCCTTTTCTGGGTTGCAATAATAGGAGTCTTTCTGCATAATAATCTAATATTGATCTACGTCGGGAGTACTACACTTTCTAAAATGTAAGCTAAAGAGTGACTAATAAACTAGAGTCTCTGTATTCCAAGTTTGTTCTAATTCCTTTTCTGAGTTAAAAGTGAGTACTCCACAGTTTCTAACGAAATAAGATAAAACAGAGGAAAGGACACATTCGAGGGCTGCAGTTGGTAGCACTGTTGCCTTGCAGCAAGAAGTTCCTGGGTTCGATTCCCGGCCCGGGGTCTTTCTGCATGGAGTTTGCATGCATACTCATCTGATTCTACATAGGAATTGTCAAGTTGGTGAATTTTGGAGATAAGTGAAAATATTTTTTTACCATTAAAGATACACAGACATTGAACACAAAAGTAAAAATCTGATTTATACTTCGTGGCAGTTTGTTACCAGAAAAAGAAAAAACGCTAATCTCTTAGCACCAAATTAATAAGTAATATTATTGTTTAAGCAGATAAGCAGTATTTAAAAAGAACTTATGTTTTATAGACAACAAATTTAGAGTTGGTAAACTTTGAAAAACTAAAATATGTAATGTTTACATTGTGGCCCTTGGTTACCAGAAAACGCTGTCACCTCTTAGCAACAGCTTAACAACAAATATTGTTATTGTTCAAAGAACATAAGATTTCCTCTGCTCTTTTGAAACACTACGTATATTATAATACTTAAAAATCGTCATTTTGATGAATTTTACAGAAAAGTTTGGTTTTTTTTTTTATCATTGATGGTAGATATACTATAAAACAGAAATTGAAAATAAAAGTAAAAATCTAATTTATGCTTTGTGACAGTTTATTACCAGAAAAAGAGAAAACGCTCATTTCTTAGCACCAAATTAATAAGTAATATTATTGTTTATAAAACATAAGCACTTTTGAAATACTTCTTGTATGCTTACACAACAAATTTGAGTTGGTAAATTTTGCAAAACTAAAATATCTAATGTTTACATTGTGGCCCTTGGTTACCAGAAAACGCTGTCATCTCTTAGCAACAGCTTAACAACAAATATTGTTATTGTTCAAAGAACATAAGATTTCCTCTGCTCTTTTGAAACACTATGTATATTATAATACTTAAAAATCGTCATTTTGATGAATTTTACAGAAAAGTTAGTTTGTTTTTTTTATCATTGATGGTAGATATACTATAAAACAGAAATTGAACATAAAAGTAAAAATCTCATTTACACTGTAAAATGCAAAAGTAAAGTGTACTCAAAAAGAAAAGTGACCTGAACTCATTCCAGCTTAGTCTGTTGACTATACTAACTTAAACTTAGCAAAGACAACTTTCTACTGAGGCAAGTAATCAAACTCATCAGCAGCAAGTAACCCGAACTTGGAGTTATGAGTGAGCAACTGCATAACCAGCAAAAACTTCGGCATCATTCGCAGCTCTCGTTGAGCGCACATGCGCATTGGACACTGACGAGTGGCGACGTGTTGAAAGAAAGCGCCAAACTGTCAACAATCGGCGGTTGCTGCAGCTAAGTTTTGTCGTAAGTCCCACTGTTTTTAGCAAACTTATATTCGTTATCTCGTATTATAATTCATCCGTAAGTCAGGTTTTGAGGTTAACTTTATGTGTAATGATTTAGCGATGCCTGGGACTAACGTTAATCGAAAATATCATGTTTATTTAGTGGCAACAAGATGGAGCGGCAGTGCAAAAAGCTATCCGGGCGCAAAAACAAAAGGAAAAGGGATAAGGATAAAGATGTTGGCGGGTTAAAAAAGCCGCTGTACTGTTATAGAAGGCTTATGATGAGTAGACTGCCATAGGTAGGACAGCTGTAAACTGTAGGAGAAGCAGCCGTGATGAAGAAGTGTAGGGTCACCAGATTTGGGTTTCTGAAAAGGAGGACACTTCTTTTTTTGTTGGCGGGGGGGTAGAATCGGCGGACACACATGCATGAGGGGGTTGGAGATGGGGGAGGCAGGTGGGGGGGGAACCAGCGGTAGCACAAAAAGAAATCGGTAGCACATGTGTGTACATGTGCTACCGATTCTTTGCCTCTAAAGAAACCTGGAATGGAGTAGTGGAACGGAGTGGCAATGTAATCACAATGCACTGTAAGCTATGTAATGTGTTTTGAGGCAGTTGACCAAAATCCCGGACGATTTTTAAATTCCCCCCGGACATTTTTTTAGGTCTGAAAAGTAGGACATGTCCGGGAAAAAGAGGACGTCTGGTCACCCTAAAGAAGTGTTATGTTGATATGTAATTGTGGTGTTGCTTCTATTGTTGTTAGGACTGCGAAGACCCAGACGTGTCTCACACCCCCATTGGGATCCTGACCATCATTCCTGAGGACAGGCAGGCCTCCACTGACTCACTGCACCTCCAGTCTTCAAGTACTGCCATCATTTTGGAAGGAAGTTTTGTCATGAATGATCTTGGGAATCTTCCACATGCCATGTGTTTGCTCTTTGGACTTATTTATTCTCTGAATTTGGAGTACCCTCAACAACTGAAGTACACCTTTGACTTCATCCAAAGGGTGCTTCTGTCACTTGGACATAAATCCCTAAAACCAAAAATACAATCACTCAAAAATCTTCTGATGCAATGAGTGAATGTGATGTGACATTATGGATCAACGTTGATACCTTTACCCTTATTGGAAAAGTGATTTTTATTTATTGTTTGATTCTTTTTTTGTTGGAGAGAGCATCATTGCACTTGCAGACTACTAAATGGTTTTATGTTAATGAGGAGAAACATTACTTCACTTCACTACTTCACTATTTACTTTATCAATGTTATGATAAATGTTGGGCTCTAGTATTGAGAATTGAGTTTTTGTTTCACACCAGTCAACAAAGACATTTAAGCAGGGATTCTCAAAGTTTTAAAGACTGAGGGCCATTTGAAGGATTCAATATTAGTTTGAAGGCTACCCTAGAAAAAAAGTCGTGTCATTTTTTTTCCCTATAAAAAGTCTTTGGAAAACTTTGTTTCCAGGTTAGTGTGTATGTAACCACACTTGAGAACCTTGTATTTAAGGTAAACTTGTTTAATTATTAAACATTTTTTTCCATTCAAACTGTTGTCTGTTGGCTCTTCGTTCCAATAACTTAACACTTTTGGTTCATCTTACTTGAACATATCAAGGCAATCGGTTTCCTGATATTTTACAAGTAATGTGAACTCTTAAACGTGTAAGTATAACTTATTTTTATGAGTACTGCTTAATTGACATAACTCACAATTTGAAGTAGTCATAATTGACATTTTATAGTCAACTTTACTAATGGATTTTGAGTTACCTATACTCAAGTTTACCGCCATTGCATGAGTTGTCTGAATGAATATTTTACAGTTAACCCAATTAATGATTTTGAGTTAACGGTACTCAGGTTTACTGCCTTTATCTGAGTGGTCTAAACATAGTTATTTTTAGCAATAACACCTTAAAATGAATTAGCTACTTTACTTGAAGATTTTGAGGCAATCGGTTTCCTAACTTTTTTTAAGTAAAGTGAACTTATTACTTTTTACAGTGTATGCTTTGTGACAGTTTATTACCAGAAAAAGAGAAAACGCTCATCTCTTAACACCAAATTAATAAGTTGTTATTGTTTATAAAAAATAAATTCTTTTAAAATACTTCTTATATGCTTAGACAACAAATTTAGAGTTTGTAAACTTTGCAAAACTAAAATATCTAATGTTTACATTGTGGCCCTTGGTTACCAGAAAAGGCTTTAATCGCTTAGCAACAGCTTAACAGCAAATATTGTTATTGTTCAAAGAACATAATATTTCCTCTGCTCTTTTGAAATACTACGTATATTATAATACTTACAAATCGTCACTTTGGTGAATTTTGGAGAAAGGTGAAAATGATTTTTTTGCCATTAATGGTACATAGACATTGAACACAAAAGTAAAAATCAGATTTATGCTTCGTGGCAGTTTATTACCAGAAAAAGAAAAAAAACGCTTTTCATAGCACCAAATAAATAAGTAATGTTATTGTTTATAAAACATAAGTACTTTTAAAATACTGCTTATATGCTTACACAACAAATTTAGAGTTGGTAAATTTTGCAAAACTAAAATATCTAATGTTTACATTGTGGCTCTTGGTTACCAGAAAAGGCTTTCATCGCTTAGCAACAGCTTAACAACAAATATTGTTATTGTTCAAAGAACATAAGATTTCCTTTGCTCTTTTGAAATACTACGTATCTTATAATACTTAAAAATCGTCACTTTGGTGAATTTTACAGAAAAGTTAGTCTATTTTTTTCATCACTGATGGTAGATATACAATAAAACAGAAATTGAACATAAAAGTAAAAATCTGATTTATGCTTCGTGACAGTTTATTACCAGAAAATGAAAAAAACGCCCATTTCTTAGCACTAAAATAATAAGTAATATTATTTTTTTATATAATATAAGTTGTTTTTAAATAATGCTTATATGCTTAGACAACAAATTTAGAGTTGGTAAACGTTGCAAAATTAAAGTATCTAATGTTTACATTGTGGCCTTGGTTACCAGAAAATGCTGTCGTCTCTTAGCAACTGCCTAACAACAAATGTTGTTATTGTTCAAAAAACATGATTTCCTCTGCTCTTTTAAAATACTAGTCATCTTATTCTACTTAAGAATTGTCAAGTTGGTGAATTTTGGAGAAAGGTTAGTTTGTTTTTTTATTATTGATGGTAGATCAAACAGAAATTGAACATAAAAGTAAAAATTTGATTTATGCTTCGTGAAAGTTTATTACCAAAAATAGAAAAAAACGCCCATTTCTTAGCACCAAATTAATAAGTAATATTATTGTTTATATATTATAAGTTCTTTTTAAATAATGCTTATATGCTTAGACAACAAATTTGGAGTTGGTAAACTTTGCAATATTAAAATATCTAATGTTTACATTGTGGCCTTGGTTACCAGAAAACGCTGTCATCTCTTAGCAACTGCTTAACAACAAATGTTGTTATTGTTCAAAAAACATGATTTCCTCTGCTCTTTTAAAATACTAGTCATCTTATTCCACTTAAGAATTGATTCATGCTTCGTGGCAGTTAGTAACCCCCCAAAAAAAGAAAACGCTCATCTCTTAACACCAAATTAATAAGTTGTTATTGTTTATAAAAAATAAATTCTTTTAAAATACTTCTTATATGCTTAGACAACAAATTTAGAGTTTGTAAACTTTGAAAAACTAAAATATCTAATGTTTACATTGTGGCCCTTGGTTACCAGAAAACGCTGTCATCTCTTAGCAACAGCTTAACAACAAATATTGTTATTGTTCAAAGAACATAAGATTTCCTCTGCTCTTTTGAAACACTACATATCTTATAATACTTAAGAATTGTCACTTTGGTGAATTTTACAGAAAGGTTAGTTTGTTTTTTTATTATTGATGGTAGATCAAACAGAAATTGAACATAAAAGTAAAAATCTGATTTATGCTTCGTGACAGTTTATTACCAGAAAAAGAAAAAAAACACTCATTTCTTAGCACCAAATTAATAAGGTATGTTATTGTTTATAAAATAAAAGTTCTTTTTAAATAATGCTTATATGCTTAGACAACAAATTTAGAGTTGGTAAATTTTGAAAAACTAAAATATCTAATGTGGGATCATTGTGGCCTTGGTTACCAGAAAATGCTGTCATCTCTTAGCAACAGCTTAACAACAAATGTTGTTATTGTTCAAAAATCATGATTTCCTCTGCTCTTTTAAAAATACTAGTCATCTTATTCTACTTAAGAATTGTCAAGTTGGTGAATTTTGGAGAAAAGTGAAAATATTTTTTTGCCATTAATGGTACACAGACATTGAACACAAAAGTAAAAATCTGATTTATGCTTCGTGGCAGTTTGTAACCAGAAAAAAAAAAGAAACAGCTCATCTGTTAACACCAAATTAATAAGTTATATTATTGTTTATTAAAAATAAGTTCTTTTGAAATACTTCTTATATGCTTAGACAACAAATTTAGAGTTTGTAAACTTTGAAAACCTAAAATATCTAATGTTTACATTGTGGCCCTTGGTTACAAGAAAACACTGTCATCTCTTAGCAACAGCTTAACAACAAATATTGTTATTGTTCAAAGAACATAAGATTTCCCCTGCTCTTTTGAAACACTACGTATAATACTTAAAAATCGTCACTTTGGTGAATTTTACAGAAAAGTTAGTCTGTTTTTTTTTTTTTATCGTTGATGGTAGATATAGTCTAAAACAGAAATTGAACATAAAAGTAAAAATCTTATTTATGCTTTGTGACAGTTTATTACCAGCAAAAGAAAAAACGCTCTTTTCATAGCACCAAATTAATAAGTACTATTATTGTTTATAAAACATAAGTCATTTTGAAATACTGCTTGTATGCTTACACAACAAATTTAGAGTTGGTAAACTTTGCAAAATTAAAATATCTAATGTTTACATTGTGGCATTGGTTACCAGAAAATGCTGTCATCTCTTAGCAACTACTTAACAACAAATGTTGTTATTGTTCAAAAATCATGATTTTCTCTGCTCTTTTAAAATACTAGTCATATTCTACTTAAGAATTGTCAAGTTAGTGAATTTTGGAGAAAAGTGAAAATGTTTTATTTGCCATTAATGGTACACAGACATTGAAAACAAAAGTAAAAATCTGATTTATACTTCGTGGCAGTTTACCAGAAAAAAAAAAACGCTCATCTCTGAGCACCAAATTAATAAGTTATATTATTGTTTATAAAATATAAGTTCTTTTGAAATACTTCTTATATGCTTAGACAACAAATTTAGAGTTTGTAAACTTTGAAAACCTAAAATATCTAATGTTTACATTGTGGCCCTTGGTTACAAGAAAACACTGTCATCTCTTAGCAACAGCTTAACAACAAATATTGTTATTGTTCAAAGAACATAAGATTTTCTCTGCTCTTTTGAAACACTACGTATAATACTTAAAAATCGTCACTTTGGTGAATTTTACAGAAAAGTTAGTCTGTTTTTTTTTTTTTTTTATCGTTGATGGTAGATATAGTCTAAAACAGAAATTGAACATAAAAGTAAAAATCTTATTTATGCTTTGTGACAGTTTATTACCAGCAAAAGAAAAAACGCTCTTTTCATAGCACCAAATTAATAAGTACTATTATTGTTTATAAAACATAAGTCATTTTGAAATACTGCTTGTATGCTTATGTAACAGCTTCCTTTTTACCGGTCCTGTCATACAGACTCGCGTGGACAGTGGGTTGGATTGTAAGTGGTTTATTTTACAACCTGCAATGAGTGGTCGACAAAAACATCCCGTCAGCCTCCCCTACTAGTCCACCTGTTCTCTGTGTACACATAAGAGTGCAAAACCGTCTGTGTCAAATGATTATTACAATGAAGTTTATCAACATATTTTCTCTATAACATGCGATCGTATAGTGATTATACTTAATAATACATCTTTAATATAAATCCCATACAATTTCATCTTTCTTCTATAAACAAAACAATCTAGAAAAACAAACACAGATAGCAATCAAAATTAATCATTAAATTACTAAATAGCACCCTCTAGTGCTTAACAGAAAATAACGGCCATGTTGTCATGAAAACAGCTAATAAACAAACTAACAAATAGGCAAACATAACTGACAAACAGGCTAATACAACTGACAAACTGACAAACGTAACTGACAAACTGACAAACATAACTGACACATCAAATTATTTACACTTTTACCTGCAATGAGTGGTCGACAAAAACATCCCGTCAGCCTCCCCTACTAGTCCACCTGTTCTCTGTGTACTGCAACAACACTCCAATTTAGTCCCCGAACAAAATCACAAAAACAAGTCAGAGGAGAACCAGACCTGATGACTTACCACATAAGAGTGCAAAACCGTCTGTGTGGAATTTCCGGTTTCTCTTATTTATAGGCAACCAGTAGAGGCGCCAAACACCACTCATCCCAAGGCAGTTATAAAATATATACAAAGATGTTTACCAAACACATTTTAGCAAGAATTTCAACTTTTGTATCTAATATCCGTTACATACACCCCCCTGAAATTCTGCTAAATATGAAAAGTAATATTTCGGATCGAACAAAACAAAAACAAACAAACAAATTAAAAAATGTGTGTACCAAGGGGAAAGCAAAAAGAAAGTGTGCAACACTAGGAACAAAACTGTGTATACTTGTCAGTGTAAAAACTCTCCCAAAAAGGAGTATGTAAAGAAAGGAGGCGATCAAACTCCTAGCTAAACACAGACTCAAAGGTGCCCATTACGCCTCTGAAATGTAAACAATGTTCCTGTGATCCTAAAAGTACTACTCAAGCACTTCAATGCTTAATACTGTCCTAACTCTGTTACTTAAATTGAAAATGCATTTGAAAAAAACTGAATCAGGGAACTAACAGATACGGCAGATAAAGAAGTCTCATCTACTGTTTGATTGTTCATCTCACAAATAAGACGTCTGGGGGGCCTAATGGAACTACGGTCCCTAAGAATACGACGGTCCAGCTGTGTGGAAACAGTCTGGGTTAAGGAGTCTGGAAGGGCAGTGTCTGAACAGTCACCGTCTGGAGTAGCTGTCACAGGGGTGTCAATGTCTATGAGGAGTTTGTCAGGAGAGGGCACGTCTGGATGGACAGAGTTGGTAGGGGTTATTACCATGTCTGGGCAATGTTTTGGATCTTTTATATCATCGACTGTTGAGTGGCCAATATTGTGGACAGGAATCGGGTGACTGGTTGGACTGGATGTAACAACTGGGAGAGAGTCAGACTGGATGGCACAGGATTCCCGGTCAAGTGAGTCGTCATCATCTGAATGGGTTCCATCATCGCCAGACTGCATCAGCCAATTGACTGTGCGGACATCACTGTCCTCCATTACATCAGGTACATCTGGATATAGACCACTTCCATGCATAGCAGCAGTACTGTCAGATTCATGGTCTCCAGCACTCTCACATGGCAAGAAGCTAACAGAGAGTAGCAGATTTCTGTGGACAACTCTCTCTCTGCCCGTTAGGACATCCTTAACTTTGTAGACATTGATATCAGGCTTCACTGATATGACCTCATAAGGGGTAGATTCCCACTTGTCTGCAATCTTGCGTTTTCCTGGCACTCCTCTGTTGGCGATCAGTACTCTGTCTCCAATGACGAGAGGTGATCCCTTGAACTTGCGGTTGTATAGATTGGCATGGCGAGTCTGTTCCTTGAGACTGTTTTTCTGCACAATCTGAGCAGCCTCGTGTAGATCTTTCTTTAGGTGAGAAACAAAATCTGAGTAGTTGACAACAATATCATTGTTGAGGGCATGTTGAAACATCACATCAACAGGTAGACGAGGGATCCTTCCAAACACCAGGTAGAATGGTGCAAACCCTGTTGTCTCATGCTCTGTGCAGTTATAGCAAAAGGTTAGTAGCTGCAGTATTTGTGGCCATTTTGCTTTTGGCTGAGGGGGAAGGGATCTGATCATGTCTCCCAGAGTCCTGTTGAATCTCTCTGCGATACCATTCCCCATGGGGTGATAAGGGGTTGTATGGGATTTCTGTATCCCAGCCATCTCTAGAAGTTCTTTGATTAGCTTGCTCTCAAAGTTGGCCCCTTGATCAGAATGTATACGGCGAGGAAACCCATAAATGAGAAAGAAGTTGTTCCAGAGACGACGAGCAACTTCCTTGGCAGTCTGATTCTTGCAGGGAAAGGCGTGTGCCATCTTGGAGAAATGATCGGTCACAACTAGAACATCCACAGACTTGTTCCCTTGCTCAGCAGTCCAAAAGTCTATGCAGACTAATTCCATAGGCTCAGTAGTGACTATGTTTTGAAGTAGCGCACGGCTGTGTGGTTCCGGTGTCTTCCCTACAATGCAGCGCTGGCAGGACCGAACATAGTTCATTATATCGTGGCCCATGCCACTCCAGAAAAATCTTTGCCTCGCCAGGGACAAGGTACGGTGCTGGCCTTGGTGACCCGCTGCATCATGGAGACCATGGAGAACTTTCTGCTTCATTGAGTCAGGTACTATGAACTGGAGGATTTTCTTATTCATGTGAGGATCTTTCCTTGCCTTGTACAGCATGCCATTCTGTATGGTGAGTCTGGTCCAGTGTTTCAGTAGCTTAATCACGCTTCGT
This sequence comes from Gambusia affinis, assembly GCF_019740435.1. NCBI lineage: Eukaryota > Metazoa > Chordata > Actinopteri > Cyprinodontiformes > Poeciliidae > Gambusia > Gambusia affinis. Next base: position 20,880,779 of record NC_057889.1, on the reverse strand, counting down.
GATTCATTAGCCCTTTCACGTTTGGTAGGTCTTCTATGTCTCTGTACATAGTACATGGCTCTGCTGATTGTGTTGTCAGACTCCTGCCAATTGATAAGCTGGCTCTGTGGGAATGAAGACGACTGGTTTTCATCCAGCAGAAAATTGGGGTCAACACCAGTTCCCATCATATGACTCACACCTCCGCTGGACTGAACATTGAGGATGGCAGCAACTTCCTCTGCTGAGACTGAGCCTTTTGTGTTTGGTGGAACTGTATCTTGAACTGGCTCATTTGGCATCTCACTACTATCATCTACAACAGCTTGACAGTTGTTGGACACTCTGAAGACATCCTGTACGAGTCTGTCATTCACACTGTTAACCTGGTCCAACAGCGAGGTATATGGCTCATTTATGAGGCGATGACCCACACATGATTGGACAAATGGCTCACGGCTCAAGGCGTCTGCAACAATGTTCTTTGGGCCAGGGATGTATTTTAGGTCAAAATCATATGCAGCAAGCTTTGCCACCCACCGCTGTTCACACGCGTCAAGTCTGGGTTTGGTCAGAATATATGTCAATGGATTATTGTCAGTCCATATGGTGAAGTGTCTGCCCTTCAACCAATGGCTGAATTTGTCTATACTGCCCATTTCAAGGCAAGAAATTCAAGGCGGTGTGCAGGGTAGTTCAGTTGAGAGGATGAAAGAGTTTTACTTGCAAAGGCAACTGGCCTGGCCACTGTTCCACCAGGTGGTAGTTGTGACAGGACAGCTCCAATCCCATCAAAAGATGCGTCGACAGCCAGAATGAATGGGGCCTTGAAATCTGGGTGTGCTAGAGTGACTCTTGTCATGAGGTCATGTTTCAGTGTTTCAAAAGCAGTCTGGCATGCATCTGTCCAATCAGCAGGTGTCAACTTCACATGACCTTTCCTTTTGACAGGTTTGCGACCTCTTTTGTGTTTGTTTTGAGCATCCAGTCCAGCTGTTAGTTTAAACAGTGGTTTTGCCTTTGCAGAACATGCCTCAATGAAGCTTTGATAATACATCACCATGCCTAGATAAGATCTGATTTTGCTAGGGCAAGGTGTTTTTCCATCAGGCTGCATGAGGTCAGTGACTTGGATGTCATTTATGGCCTTCACTTTCTCAGGGTCTGTTTGGACACCATTGTCACTGATGACATGCCCAAGGAAGAAGCACTTCTTGGTGCGAAGAAGCACTTTAAGATTGTGTTCTTTAAGGCGGGAGAAAACCATGTGTAGGCGATGGAGTGCGGTTTCCTCTGTAGGTGCAAAAACCATCAGATCATCGAGGTAGCACAATAGGCTTGTGAAGTTCTCATCACCGAATATGGACATCATCATCCTCATGAATGTAGCTGGACTATTGCACAGACCTTGAGGAAGGCGGTTATATTCATGTAATCCAAATGGGGATGAGAATGCTGTATTTTTTTGTCATCAGGGTGAAGAGGATATTATAAAAGCCTGATGTCAGGTCCATCGTTGAGAAGAACGACACCACCAAGGGCAGCCAAAGCATCAGCTTGATGTGGAAGTGGGTAAGCATCCTTCACAGTTCGCGTTGAGCCATCTGAAGTCAGTGCAGACTCTGAGGTCACCATTTGGTTTCCATACCAGAACGAGTGCAGATGCATACTCACTGTTTGACTTCTGGATAATGCCTCTCTCTTCCATTTCATTCAGAGTCATTCTCAGTTTCTCATACTGGCTTGGTGGTATGCGTCTGTAAGGTAAACGGAATGGCTTGTCATCGACAAGATGGATGCGGTGAACTAACCCCTTAGCTTCTCCACAATCCATCTTGTGGAGAGAAGATCAACTCATGCTGCACAATGAGGTCAAGGAGCTTGTCTTTCCACTGCAGTGGCACTTCACATGATTTCAGGTCAATGTCTTGCAGACCCAGAGTCTTCAGTGTATGCATCATGTCCTCCTCTGACCTTGGCTGCACAACTTCACTCTGTATATGCTGCATATTACACTCAATCTTGTCAGCTTTTGGTAGGTCTTCAACTGCAATACATGGAGACACATCTGCTAATTTGGCATTTCTTCTCAGTACTACAACTCTGTCTGTAGGATTGATGACTCTAACAGGCACCCATCGATCTCTCCCCAAAGAGGGTAACAACTCTGCCAACAAGGATGTCTCTTGGCCTAGCTTTAGACCGTGTTGGCTCAACAATCACTGTACTGCCTGCCGACATCACTGCTGACTCAGGTAACTTGCTCCAGACAAGGTGTTCACTCCGTGGTTTCAGGGTCACACAACTCTTGACTTTCACTGTCCCTACTTTATCTGGAATGCAATCACCCCTCCAACGTTCTGTATTGGATAGTAGTGACAGAAATTGGCAGTGGTCAGGTGTCTGGCCATTGTTGGGTGCATAAACTAGTCTCCAGTAGCTGTCAGTGTTCTTTAGTTGGGTTAGAATGTGTTTTATGGCATTGCTGCCAAGAATCATCTGTTCTGTCTGGCCTGGAACAACCATTGTTGGAATTATCATCCTGCATCCATAAACCATGACATCAAGGTCATACATGTCTTTGGGGAAAACCTGTTGTCCACCACAGCCTATAATGACATAATCTTCAGCTGTGCTTTTCGTTATGTCAGGACACTGCTGTAAAAGGGACTGAACAGAGGACTCATTTATTGTACAAGCCATTGAACCACTGTCTAACAGTGCTTTGAGGGTGAGGCCATTCTGTACAGACACAGGTGTGTAGAACAGGCTGTTAGTTTCTGCTATTCTTTGGGATCCCTGGAATATCAGTTTCTTGGATGGGATTAATGTACTACTGTACAACTCATAGAGGGATGCATTATCTTGGATTTCTGGAGACTCATTACTGATGGGAGGCTTATTGAGTTCATCTGCACTGTCCTCCCTTGTGTGCAGACCAGTCAGTTTTCCTGATGCTCTGGGGCAGCTCTTTTAGTTGGGCAGTTGTGGCGTGAATGGCCTGGAGCATAACACTTGAAACAGAGCCTATTTTCTCGGCAATGTGACAAGGCACTGTGGTTGTCAGCTTTGCAAATAATGCATGGTTTAATTGTGAAACCATCAATTTTGTCTGTATTGTCTACAGGTCGCCTGGGTGGAGTTCGCCTTCTTACATGTGATTGATCAGAGGCTCCATGCAGCAGAACCTTCTCTAACATGAACATTACATCTGTCAGGGAGACACACTGAGGGCTGTGTGTCTGGGAGTACTCCTGACTGTTGTGTGTAGGGACCAAGCCATGGCCTACCTCTGCTTTGTGCACTTTAATGTCCACTGTCTTCTCGTGGTGCACTGGGGAAGTTTCTTTACAGCTCACCTCAGCATGGTACTCATTCAGCACCTCCAGGACTTCACACGCTGACCACTTATCAATAGTTTTGGACCTGAAAGTGAGAGTCAGGTCTTTACAGGGACAATTTCTAATAAACATACGTGTCACCTCCATCTCAGGGTTTTCAAATAATTTGCCCTGTTCTCTCAGGCAGTCAGAGGCGTCAGCTGCTCTGTTTAGTCTCAGCCAGTAGTCATATGGGTCTTCGTGGTCTTTGGGAAGGGTCGAATAAAAGTCAGCTAAGGGGACAGCAGAGTACTTAGTAGAGCTGAAGTGTTTTCTGAGGAGACTAAAAATCATGTCAGGGTGAGCAGTAATGTTAATGTTACTATTTCTAATCCCAAACTTAACTCCTTAGCCTTTCCCCTCAGATGCATAAGAATTTCATCAGCCTGCTCTTCAATCTTAACATTACTTTTCCTAATGAATGTTCTCATCTGATCTTCCCAGTCATGCACTGTAATGGAGTCTGAGCCATTACCTGCAAAACATGGAGGTTCTTTGACTTTTCTCTGCATGACAACCTGAACCTGCGATACATCAGATACACAACCGGACTGACCCACAATGCTCGCTACAGTTTGTGTGGCTGTAGAACTGGGAGCAACTGTGTTATGTGGCTGTATGCGTGAAATGATGCTGTCAGCAAGCTGATGTCCTATCTCTTGGATAACAGATTTCATCTGGGCAGTTACAAACTCAGAACTGTCACTAGTAGGGTTCGGTGTTGGTGTGATATTAGGCATAGGTGTTCTGGTATAACAGTCAACAGGATTATGGACTCTAGCACTAGGAATTTCATCTAATGAGGCCATAAGACCACTAGGAGCAGGACTATCAACAGAAAAAGGAATGGGAGCAAGCACACCTCTTCCTCTACCAATACTAATGGGTGTGCTATACCAACAGTGGTTACTTTGATTAGACATTGTTCAGGAGTTTAACAAATGAAAAAATTTTTTTCAGAATATAAAACACAATAAGAAATAAAATCACCAACTTGGAATAAACGAATAATAAAGACAGGACGGTCACAGGTTCGATGAGCTTGATTGAAGTCCAAGGTCACGGCACCAATGTAACAGCTTCCTTTTTACCGGTCCTGTCATACAGACTCGCGTGGACAGTGGGTTGGATTGTAAGTGGTTTATTTTACAACCTGCAATGAGTGGTCGACAAAAACATCCCGTCAGCCTCCCCTACTAGTCCACCTGTTCTCTGTGTACACATAAGAGTGCAAAACCGTCTGTGTCAAATGATTATTACAATGAAGTTTATCAACATATTTTCTCTATAACATGCGATCGTATAGTGATTATACTTAATAATACATCTTTAATATAAATCCCATACAATTTCATCTTTCTTCTATAAACAAAACAATCTAGAAAAACAAACACAGATAGCAATCAAAATTAATCATTAAATTACTAAATAGCACCCTCTAGTGCTTAACAGAAAATAACGGCCATGTTGTCATGAAAACAGCTAATAAACAAACTAACAAATAGGCAAACATAACTGACAAACAGGCTAATACAACTGACAAACTGACAAACATAACTGACAAACTGACAAACATAACTGACACATCAAATTATTTACACTTTTACCTGCAATGAGTGGTCGACAAAAACATCCCGTCAGCCTCCCCTACTAGTCCACCTGTTCTCTGTGTACTGCAACAACACTCCAATTTAGTCCCCGAACAAAATCACAAAAACAAGTCAGAGGAGAACCAGACCTGATGACTTACCACATAAGAGTGCAAAACCGTCTGTGTGGAATTTCCGGTTTCCCCTCTTATTTATAGGCAACCAGTAGGGGGCGCCAAACACCACTCATCCCAAGGCAGTTATAAAATATATACAAAGATGTTTACCAAACACATTTTAGCAAGAATTTCAACTTTTGTATCTAATATCCGTTACACTTACACAACAAATTTAGAGTTGGTAAACTTTACAAAATTAAAATATCTAATGTTTACATTGTGGCATTGGTTACCAGAAAATGCTGTCATCTCTTAGCAACTACTTAACAACAAATGTTGTTATTGTTCAAAAATCATGATTTTCTCTGCTCTTTTAAAATACTAGTCATCTTATTCTACTTAAGAATTGTCAAGTTGGTGAATTTTGGAGAAAAGTGAAAATGTTTTTTTTTGCCATTAATGGTACACCGACATTGAACACAAAAGTAAAAATCAGATTTATGTTTCGTGGCAGTTTGTAACCAGAAAAAAAAGAAAACGCTCATCTCTTAACATCAAATTAATAAGTTATATTATTGTTTATTAAAAATAAGTTCTTTTTAAATACTTCTTATATGCTTAGAAAACAAATTTAGAGTTTGTAAACTTTGAAAACCAAAATATCTAATGTTTACATTGTGGCCCTTGGTTACCAGAAAACGCTGTCATCTCTTAGCAACAGCTTAACAACAAATATTGTTATTGTTCAAAGAACATAAGATTTCCTTTGCTCTTTTGAAATACTACTTATCTTATAATACTTAAAAATGGTCACTTTGGTGAATTTTACAGAAAAGTTAGTCTATTTTTTTTTTTTATCACTGATGGTAGATATACTATAAAACAGAAATTGAACATAAAAGTAAAAATCTGATTTATGCTTTGTGACAGTTTCTTACCAGAAAATGAAAAAAAAACGCTCATTTCTTAGCACTAAATTAATAAGTAATATTATTTTTTATATAATATAAGTTGTTTTTAAATAATGCTTATCTGCTTAGACAACAAATTTAGAGTTGGTAAACTTTGCAAAATTAAAATATCTAATGTTTACATTGTGGCCTTGGTTACCAGTAAACGCTGTCATCTCTTAGCAACTGCCTAACAACAAATGTTGTTATTGTTCAAAAAACATGTTTTCCTCTGCTCTTTTAAAATACTAGTCATCTTATTCTACTTAAGAATTGTCAAGTTGGTGAATTTTGGAGAAACGTGAAAATGTTTTTTTTTTTGCCATTAATGGTACACAGACATTGAACAAAAAAGTAAAAATCTGATTTATGCTTTGTGACAGTTTATTACCAGAAAATGAAAAAAAAACACTCATTTCTTAGCACCAAATTAACAAGTAATATTATTGTTTATATAATATAAGTTCTTTTTAAATACTTCTTATATGCTCAGACAACAAATTTAGAGTTTGTAAACTTTGAAAACCTAAAATATGTAATGTTTACATTGTGGCCCTTGGTTACCAGAAAACGCTGTCACCTCTTAGCAACAGCTTAACTACAAATATTGTTATTGTTCAAAGAACATAAGATTTCCTCTGCTTTTTTGAAACACTACGTATGTTATAATATTTAAAAATGGTCACTTTGGTGAATTTTACAGAAAAGTTAGTCTGTGTTTTTTATCATTGATGGTAGATATACTATAAAACATAAATTGAACATAAAAGTAAAAATCTGATTTATGCTTCGTGAGAGTTTATTACCAGAGATAGAAAAAAACGCCCATTTCTTAGCACCAATTAACAAGTAATATTATTGTTTATATAATATAAGTTCTTTTTAAATACTGCTTATATGCTTAGACAACAAATTTAGAGTTGTTAAACTTTGAAAACCTAAAATATCTAATGTTTACATTGTGGCCCTTGGTTACCAGAAAACGCTGTCATCTCTTAGCAACAGCTTAACAACAAATATTGTTATTGTTCAAAGAACATAAGATTTCCTCTGCTCTTTTGAAACACTACGTATCTTATAATACTTAACAATCGTCACTTTGGTGAATTTTACCAAAAAGTTATTATTATTTTTTTTTTTTATCATTGATGGTAGATATACTATAAAACAGAAATTGAACATAAAAGTAAAAATCTGATTTATGCTTTGTGACAGTTTATTACCAGAAAAAGAGAAAATGCTCATTTCTTAGCACCAAATTAATAAGTAATATTATTTTTTAAGCAGATAAGCAGTATTTAAAATGAACTTATGTTTTATAGACAACAAATTTAGAGTTGGTAAACTTTGAAAAACTAAAATATCTAATGTTTACATTGTGGCCCTTGGTTACCAGAAAACCCTGTCATCTCTTAGCAACAGCTTAACAAGAAATATTGTTATTGTTCAAAGAACATAAGATTTCCTCTGCTCTTTTGAAATACTATGTCTCATACTTAGAAATTGTCACTTTGGTGAATTTCACAGAAAAGTTAGTCTGTTTTTGTTATCATTGATAGTAGATATACTATAAAACAGAAACTGAAAATAAAAGTACAAATCTGATTCATTCTTTGTTTATTACCAGAAAAAGAAAAAAAACGCTCATTTCTTAGCACCAAATTAATAAGTAATATTATTGTTTTTTAAAATATAAGATCTTACGGCTATAGAGAGAGCATTTTCCAGATGCATTTGGCATGGCAAGAGGCCACAGAAGAAAATCACAGCATTACAGCTCCCTGTGGACACAGGTGGCTTGGCCTTGCCAAACATCTGTTATTATAACTGGGATTGCCATGCTCGTTATCTGTGGGAGTGATTACATGCTCATCTCAACTCGAACCCTTACCTTGAATCGTGGGCCTCTCAACCTGCTTCCTTGTGGAGCCTCACAACTGGAGATAGGAAAAGGCTATCGAGAGACATTAAACATAATCCAATTATTTATAACTCAGTTAGGGTGTGGCAGAGAATTTGGAACCACTCGGGAGGTGGACTCTGCTCCTCACTCCTGACACCTCTTACAAGAAACCAAGATTTTATCCCAGGCCTTGAGCCCAACATTTTTGACCTGTGGCATGACAGAGGAGTGAGAGTGATCGGAGATCTGTTTACAGAAAATATACTCATGACATTTCAACAATTGCAGTCGAAATTTGGTATCCCTAAAGAACACTTTTTTGGATTTCTCCAAATTCGCCATTTCATTGGTTCTATGAGGTTCTCTCATTCTGGCTTGGTCACACACAATGAGATTGAGAAGTTCCTTGTCGAACGGGATAATCCTAGGCATTTTATCTCCGCTTTCTACACAGTCCTGTACTCTCTTACCCCAGGTGGTGCTGGGGACATTGCACGGAAATGGGAGGGCGATCTTGGCACAGCGTACATTGAGGATGACTGGCAAGAAGCCATTAATGTGGTCAATTCAACCTTTATATGTAATACGCTCAGAGAGACACAGTATAAAATACTACATCGTCTGCATAACACCTTTTATACTCAATAAGATGGATCGCCAGCTCTCTCCCTTATGCAATAAATGTGGAAGAGAGGTAGGAACATATTACCATTATTTCTGGAAATGCAGACTAATTAAACGATTCTGGGGTGCAATTTCTAAAGAGCTGAGTGACGTATTTCATGTAAGAATCAGGTGTGACCCAGGTCTGTTTCTTCTTGGCCTCCCTTCAAAATCAGTCACTCTGACACAATTGCACTTCAAACTCTGTGACAAATTATTACTTTTGGCTAGAAAATGTTTTTAATTAATTGGATTAAGGATAAACCACCAACAATCACACAATGGTATAGAGAAATATTTAGGGTCCTCCCTCATGAAAGGCTTAGTGCAGTTCTTAAGGGTAATGAGAAGCATTTTATTGATATGTGGTCCCCTGTACTAAGCTATTTGCCTAAAGAGTTGACACAACTTGTGGTGAGAGGTCAGAATCCTATAAAGTGGAAGGTTTCACCAGGTCACAACTAATGAACATCCTCCTTTGGTATTTCTATGTGTCTTTTTTCTTTCTTTGATCACCCAGCTAGTTATGATTGTGTTGATATCAGGCCTTAAATATGTTAATGTTTGGCGACCACTGAAGACATGATTTAACTGGAATGTGATATTGTACGGCGGCTTTCATTTATTTTATTTAAATTTTTTAAAAATTTTTATTATTATTATTTATTTGTTCTTTGTGTTTGTTTGTTTTCTTCTGTTGTTTTTGTTTTGTGTCCCATACTCATGTAAGATGACTGGCTGCACAGTGTACAATTTTTAATTTTTTCTGTTTGTGAAAACACAAAACTAATAAAAATGTGTGAAAAAAATATATATACATATAAGATCTTTTGAAATATTGCTTATATGCTTACACAACAAATTTAGAGTTGATAAACTTTGAAAAATTAAAGTATCTAATGTTTACATTGTGGCCTTGGTTACCAGAAAACGCTGTCATCTCTTAGCAACAGCTTAACAACAAATATTGTTATTGTTCAAAAAACATGATTTCCTCTGCTCTTTTAAAATACTAGTCATCTTATTCTACTTAAGAATTGTCAAGTTGGTGAATTTTGGAGAAAAGTGAAAATGTTTTTTTTGCCATTAATGGTACACAGACATTGAACACAAAAGTAAAATTCTGATTTATGCTTCGTGGCAGTTAACCAGAAAAAAAAAGAAAACGCTCATCTCTTAACACCAAATTATTAGTTATATTATTGTTTATAAAAAATAAGTTCTTTTTAAATACTTCTTATATGCTTAGACAACAAATTTAGAGTTTGTAAACTTTGAAAAACTAAAATATCTAATGTTTACATTGTGGCCCTTGGTTACCAGAAAACGCTGTCATCTCTTAGCAACAGCTTAACAACAAATATTGTTATTGTTCAAAGAACATAAGATTTCCTCTGCTCTTTTGAAACACTACGTATATTATAATACTTAAAAACCGTCACTTTGGTGAATTTTATAGAAATCTAATGTTTACATTGTGGCCCTTGGTTACCAGAAAACGCTTAGCTTAGCAACAGCTTAACAACAGCTGTGTGCACACTTGAACACCACTCTAAGTCGCACTGTGATCTGTAACACTGCGAAACAAATTTTACTCAGATTAAACGGCACAGCCACTATTTATTGATCCTTTCATTTGAAGTGCCACTCCGACCTTTCCTTTTTGTGCTGAAGGTCAAAGACAGTGTGACACCAGAGCGGCTGCCGTTCTGCCCGTCCCTCTGCCCCACAAACGCCTTCCGCTCCGACTCGTTCGTTAATACGACGGTTTTAATCCTGGAAATAAAAATAAAGCGTTCCATATTAAGGGTGGCAGGAGTTCAGTAATGGGCCTGACTCAATGTGGGTTTAGATAAAGCCCGGCGTTTTTCAGGCAGATTTGTTTCACGGAGTCTATGAGCGAACAAGTTTCATTAGATTTGTTCTTTAGCCTCTAACTGTGCTTGTCACCATCAAATAGCTGGAGCAGAGATCAGACGCATCCACAGTCATTTGGGAATAGCTCTAAACTCCCCCAGAGTGTTTTCTGAGATAATCATCCTAGTTCTGTGTGTGATCTGGGTTTTTTTAAAATTTATTTCTAAGTAGATTGACCAGTTCCTCTTATAAGAAATTATTTACAACAGCATAAAGTTACGGCACAGAATGATTTGATACATAAACTTTTCTAGTTGATTTTAGTCCATTTTGATTAGACCAAATGAAAAGATGTAGCCAATGAACAGCCTCTGATTTGAAAACTCTCACAATAATCAAATTGGAATCAAAAGTTAACTTTCAGTCAGGTGGTCGTGTTTTTGCTTAAATCAGGGAGAAGGTGAACCTGACAGTCGTGTTACAGGGTGAAGCCTGTTTATGTCAGTCTCAGATGTTAACAGGCTTCAGCTATTTATTTAGAATCATAGATCAGTTGTAAAGGGCCTTCTGCTCTTCTAAATGTTTCAAACGTTAGTTGTGAAAACATCTTGAAAACATCAGTTGGTTTTAATTAAAACACGTACATGTTTGATTTCAACAAATGGAAATCAAACTCACTTCTTTTTTCCAGTTTCAGAGTGTGAAAAATGTTTTGTTCATTTCTAAAGTCATTAAAAAATTATTTTAACTTCATTTCAACTTTATCGAAACACACAATAGACTCTTTTCATTTTTATTACAAAACAAATTAAGAAAGCAAGCAAATATACAGAACAGAACAACAACAACAACAACAACAATAACAATAATAATAATAATAATAATAATAATAATAATAATAATAATAATAGACTGATAGATTTTTTGCAGGACTCGAAAACGACTGCTCACTTACAAGGAAGCTACAGCTTTGGAGAACAGTCATCTAGTAAATACTGAGTTAAAGGGGCTGAATATTTATGTAGCCTCTTATTTAATGTTTTCATATTTAGATTTAATTATTACTATTTTGAAGAAATAGTTTTTTTCTTTTCTTTAACAGTTGTTTTTTGTCAAAAAAAGCAAACGTTGTTGATCATGATTGATTAGTAACAGTAATAATGAACTTAAACATCCGGTGCGGGCTGCACAGTGGTGCAGTTGGTAGAGCTGTTGCCTTGCAGCAAAAAGGTCCTGGGTTCGATTCCCGGCCCGGGGTCTTTCTGCATGGAGTTTGCATGTTCTCCCTGTGCATGGTGGGTTCTCTCCGGGTTCTCCGGCTTCCTCCCACAGTCCAAAAACATGACTGTCAGGTTAATTGGTCTCTCTAAATTCTCCCTAGGTGTGAGTGTGTGTGTGTGAATGGTTGTGTGTCCTGTATGTTTTCTGTGTTGCCCTGAGACAGACTGGTGACCTGTCCAGGGTGTACCCCACCTCTGGCCTGGAACGTAGCTGGAGATTGGAACCAGCAACCCTCTTGACCCCATTAGGGACAAGGGTGTTAGAAAACGGATGGAGTGATGGATGGATAATAATAATAATAATAATAATAATAATAATAATAATAATAATAATAATAATAATAATAATAATAATAATAATAATAATAATAATTTATTACCATATAATAACTTGTAGCATATGTTAAACTGCAGCCAGATGATGCTTTGACTACAAATTTAAATACATATTTATTCATTTATTTATTTATTTTGCAGCACCTTGTCATTATTCTGGATTTGTATTGCAATTATTTTTTGGGGATTTTTGTCAGTTACATTGTTCCATACTTGGTTGCCTGTTTAGTGTTCTCAAAGTCTTACGGTCTTGTATACTGCAGGTGTTGACTGTGTTTGTGAAATCAAATGAATGAATGATTAGTGTGTCCCTGCAGAACTTGATTCTACATAAAAGACGCTAAAAGACCAGCAGCTGTGATGGAGCTGAAACACTCTGAACACACTCAGGAAAACAACATGGTGGAACAAAGACTAGGTTTTTACTGCAACCATTCACTGAGAAGACGTGAGTCTTCTTTAGCCACAAGTTGGTTTGAGAATAATGAAGCTATGAAAATGGATCAGCACTGCAAGATTTAACTCTTCACTTTGATTTCATTGAAATGTTCCTCAGTTCTAGTTGGTAGAGCTGTTGCCTTGCAGCAAGAAGGCTCTGAGTTCGAATCCCGGCCCGGGGTCTTTCTGCTCAGAGTTTGCATGTTCTCCCTGTGTTCTCCCCGGTGGGTTCTCTCCGGGTTCTCCGGCTTCCTCCCACAGTCCAAAAACATGACAGTTAGGTTAACTGGTATCTCTAAATTCTCCATTGGTGCGTGTGTGTGTGTGTGTGTGTGCATGGTTGTGTGTCATGTCTGTTTCTGTGTTTCCCTGTGACAGACTGGTGATCTGTCCAGGGTGACAGATCACTTGCCCGGAATGTTAACCAGAGATAGACACCAGCACCTCCTGACCCCACCAGGGACGAGGGTGTTAGAAAATGGATGGATGTTCCTCAGTTTGCCAGCAGGTGGCAGTGCTCCCTGTTGAGGGATACTCCATCTGAACTGTGAATCATTCACAATTACAGCTCTGAACAAGCAGACAAAAAGGTTAATTTAATCAAAATATCAAGTGTTCCACATTGACATTATAAAATATACTCATATTATGTGGCTGATTAGAACCTCTAAGGCATCTCGCCATTTGACAAGACTTACATTAGGAACACAGGGACAGTTACAGATATTAGAAGAGGAATTTTTCAGATTTATTTTTATTCCTCCATGGGTTAAAAATACAATCAATCCCAAGACTTTGAAGTCATGTTCTAAGAATAAAGTATGGAGGCTCAGAATGTCAGTAACCTGAGCGCTGTGGTCAGAGGGTCAATCTAAACTCAAAGTGCTCTGTCAGGTCAAATGGGTCACATTGATCCTCTTCGGAGATTTAAAGGCAAAAACATTAGAGTAGCTTCAGAGATCAAAGGCTTCTGCAAATTCAGCTGAACTAATCTGGATCAATAAGACTATAATTAACTCCATTATTGATGTGTAGTTTTGTCCTGTTACGCACAATCCAACGTGGTCGTTCTGTTGGTTTAATTCTGCACAAAACACTGGAAAATAATCTTTTTTTTTTTTTTCCTGTCAATTGTTTTTGCTTAATTTCTGTCCTGGATTCACAAAGCAAACAGCCCTGAATCCTTTACGTTCTTCAGCTGGGAGCAATCAGTTTTATGCAATAATACAAGAAAACGATGGCAACAAGATTATGATGGTTAATGCCGTACATTAGCAGTTTAGCATTTTAGGACACTGTTCTTCTGGACTATGTGTTGCTCACACTCTGCATTTTACACACCTGGGTTCATGAAAGTCATTAGAACACTTGAGGTTAATGGTTCGGAGGGGTGAGATATTACTTTCAGTAATATAGTGCATTACAACTAATTTAATGAACTGAGACTTTTAGAAACAAACAGAAAAATCTCTTGGGGATAAATACTTTTATCACAACTGTATCTGCTTTATTTTGCATTAATTTCACATTAAAACATAAAAAAGGAATATTACGAATCCCTGCAGTTGATCTATAGTACGTTTTCTATCTGACAGCTTGTGGATGAATACTGCTGGCCTCTTATATTGACATTTTTCTCTATACTACCATTTCTGTTTTGTGTGTTTTTGTCCATCATGGTACTGGATTAGAGGAGACACTGTTCAGGGGTTGGAGCGTCAAGCCCCGCCTACTTGGGAGCGGCTCCGTATGCGGGGGAATTGTAGTCGGATTCAATGTGTTCAAATGACACACAACCTTTTATGAACAGCAACAAATTGTCAGAATAAAAAAACAAACTATCGTCCTTCTGCTACTTCTTAGCTTGTGGTTTTCACCAATAATAACATCCGGCCGCCGATCACGTGACTCGTGTGATGGGCAAAAAAAAAGTGTTCCCATTTCATTTTTGTGAAATACGTCTATTTCCATACAGCTGAAAAAACACCTCGTCCTGGTACAAAAACCTTATATCGAAAAATCAACTTCTTTTTCGAAAATGAGTGCGTTTCGATTGAGGTCACTAATTTTTGTCATTTCAATTTGTGCAATTTCATGGTTAATGTAATTGCAGCTACTGCCTGCTGACTTGTGAAGTTACCAGGACAGAGCAGCAACGTGCCAATATCAACCCTCCAGTCCAGGTCAGGTCCATTCTAAGGTCAACCAGGTTAAATTTTCAAAAAATCTAATGAAATTCCAAGACGACAGGAGATGTTTCAGTCTGTTGTGGCTGAATCGTCTTCTGTGGCAAATTATGTTGCTTGGAAACCCACATTTTTCTGACTCCGGAGCATCAGACACAGTAGGAATCTTGGAATGGCCCCGCCTTCTGGCGGGCCCCCAATCAATTAAACTGCAACCCGTTGTCAGAGGGTTTGTTTTTTCTATTTTTTTCAGGTAAAATAGGTGGATCGGAACCCTCAGAACCAAACAAGAGAAACCTCATTTTTTCCCCAAGCAACCAAGTATAAGCAAACGTCCTCTTTGTGATGCCACCCTGGGCGTCTGCCATACATCTCATATCAAACTGATTACAGATAAAGCCTGAACAGTACAGCTGATCTGTTTGGTTGGTGATAGGGATCCAAGTAGTTCAACTATTTAAAGAAAGCCTGAAGTTCCCCAGCAGAGCGTGACATCTTGAGAAGATCCCCGTTATCATCTCATCTGTCCGTGGTTTTCCCGCTGCAGCTCATCAGGCCTCCATTTGCAGGGACATTTGTATCTCTTCTTTTCCACATGGTTCCCTCTCATCCGGCTCTTTGTTTCGCTCCCAGATGGCTGCTGACTCACGTCTATCAAACACTGCTGGGCTCTCTCTGCCCACAAAACTTCTTGTGTGGACTGAAGAATGCCCCCTGCTGACTCTTTCTGCATAAAATCGGTTATCTCCAAAACGCAGACTTGCACTGGAGAGGTTTTTTTTTTCTTTCTCCCCCATGTAATCAGTATGAAGCCAAACTGCTTGTTGAATTCTGGCGAGCTAAAATGAAACCCCCTTCAACTAAAGCTTGTGAAGTTTGAAACAGACGTCTGGCTCTCGCAGCTGCTTGAACCGCGCCCCTGGACGCCCTCTCAGCTTGGCTAGGCCCGGAAATTTAGGAAAAAATAAATAAAAAATAGGCAAAGAGAGAGAGAGAAAAAAGAAGCACATTAAGCCCCTGCTCTGCTGCCAGAGGAAATGATAGAATAATTTCCTATGGAAATGAGAAAGCTGTTTTACAAGGAGAAAAATTTGAAAACAGCACCGAGGGGCCTGCGGTAATTGAATGTCACTCACAGGAGGTGGGGTGGTTGTCTACTGTTTGACGCAAGCTGTAATTGCATCACGGAGTACTCACTTCTCCCAGGGAGAAAGTTGAGAGAGCGAGAATCTGGTAAGTTTGTGCGGAGTCACGTCCGCTCGGGATGTCGCTGCTCCTGGCTCGTCGCTTAGCCACCACTTGTTGACTGACATGACAGGGAGGGCTTCACGCCCTCTGTGTCAGCATTCCGGCTTATTAGTTACTGCAGGTGCTAAGGCCGTCTGTGGATAAATGGAATCAGAAATACTGTCAATACTGTTGAAACTGGCATGTTTGGCAGCAAGCTTAGAGGTTGAGCCTTTAACAACATTTTTACCAGGTGTTTGCTAATTGCTGCTGGCTAGTCTGAAGGAGCTGAGAGATTAAAGGATTTTTGTAAACATGCATGAAGAAATCAAGGCAACGCTCCAAGTATGTTTTTGATGATAAATATTTGCTACGTACCCTGTAGATGTTCGAGGGTAAGTGTCTCAACTCAGCTAGAGTTTGTCAGCTAAAGCTTTAGATTTCATTAGAATATAGTTTAACGAACTATAGTCAGCCACCTGTGCTGAGACTGTTAGTGATTAAATGTGTTTTTAGCCACTCAGGAGAGGTGTGACTGAAGACGAGACAATGATAACTCTCAGCAGACCTCTGGAAGATTCATCCTCCTCACTGCTGAGACGGTGGTTACGCCTCCGTCTGGAGAACACGGAGACAGAGAAAGCAAATTCTAATGAAATCATTTCAAATGCCTTCCACCCATACATTACAGAGAGCACTTCTGGCCGCAGCACCGTTAAACTACAATACTCATTACCATGATGATAATACCTCCCGATATCACGCTGTGGTTTTGCCTTCATCCAGTCTGATGGTATAGATGTTGGACATGCTATAGCAGGATGTTAACATTGGACATATAATCACTCAGATGACCTCTACATACAGTCTGTGGGGGTAGCTCATGGCACACAGCTGAACTGAAACCAAGATTATTCTACTTCAGTTAGTTCATTGTCATGTTGTATTAAGTGTGAAAATATGTTCAATGTGCTCCAGTTGAAGTCAAACTACATCCTTAGTTACATTACAAAAGGAGCTTCAGGGGGAAGAAATGGCTTTCTGTAGTCTGTGGAATAAGGTGTTTGTTATTTCCCATGTCCAAACGGCTGCATGGTTAGACAGACGACAGTCGTAAAACATTACAATCAGCGAAATTATCTGTTGGTGGAATTACAGCAGATTTAGATAATGAAGCTCTAAAGAACAGAAAGTGAGGAAATTTAGCAGGGAAGTAATCTGTAGCACAGCGGGGGTCCAGACTGTCCTAAATATTTCCCTGTAATGTACCCGGCGCTCTGCGTTATATATGCGTACGCGCCTTCCTCTCCAGCCCTAACGCGGTAATTTGCTCGTCTTCCACCATCCTAGTCGGCCAATAAAACCGTATTGATATTCTCAGCTGTGGTGACATATTCCTCCTGGGCTCTCTGAATCTACGACTCAGAGAACAAGACTTATTAGGCCAGGCAGCGCGACTGACAGGCGGAATAAAACTGGGTGAACAACGAGCCATTAAATACCTTCACAAGGGGGGAATGTAGAACAAAAACACAGAGGAAACAGAGCAGAAAAGGCAGAACGGTCAGGCAGTTTACCTCTGAACCACACACACACACAGCAAAGTCTCAAATGATGTGGAGTCACAGAATATTGTTGGGACTAATGAAGATTGCTCTGAGAATAAATGAATCCAACCGTCCACTCCCTCAGCTCTCAGTTGTAATAGCTTCATGGACGTCTGTCCACATATTAATGAATTCAATTAAAGATCAGATTATTGGGATGGTCTCCAATGTGGCGACTGGGTCTTCAGTAAGTAAGGCAGCAGCGGAGGTAACCGTAGAACCGGATCTGTGTTTGGACTGTTTTCATCTGGTTGGTGTCAAACTGGACCTCACACTGGGACTAGAACTGGGATAAAGACTGGATCCTGGAAATCAGTCAAACTGAGGGAGGAGGTGAGAGTGGAAGTGGGAGGGACAGAAACTAAGACTCAGCCTGTGTTTTAACTTACCATAAATACCTCAATACAACTCCACCTGGTGGTCATTCTGTTACATAGTTTGGTTACTCTGAGAAAGGAAAATAGGGACCCAAGATGGTGGAACATGTTGTTGACATGTTGTGTTTTGTTAGTCAGTATTGGTTAATGACGAAAATAGTAATTGTCTCTTTTATGTGTAATAGTGGTGTGAATAATTTGTACCTTTATGTCATCCGAATTTTTTTTTCTTTTTATTATTTTAGCTTGCAGGAAGCATGATAATTGCTAGCTAAACTGTGCCTCGCATGTTAAGAGTTTTGTGATGGTCAAAGTGACGGCAGTGGTCAGAGGCCACTCTCCAATAAACAAGCAAAAAGAAAGAGAACTTTGGTTGTTGGAGCGTCGTTATCTTGAAAAACTGGAAACTCAGGGTGAGGACAGCAGAGCATCAACATGAACTGGATTTACAGTGTGTTGAATGTAAAAGCCAAGTGGCCTCAACTCATGATTATTCAACCATTTTCAGTAATAGATTTTGAAGTGGCTTTATGACAAATTTATGACAAATTGGAGCTGAACAACAGGCACGTCTACATGAAATATCAATAACTGTAGCTGGCCGTGTTTTGGTTGCCTCTGTTTGTCTTTTTGCCTTTAAAGCCAAACTGTCAAGATATTTTATTCGAGACTTTCAAAATAAAGACTACAGTCATGTCATTACCATCGTTTTACAGACTCATATGTTCTTTATTAAATAACGCATTCCTGCACATGGTTAGAATTACAGCCCTGACCTCCTCTGGTAAGAATAATCCCATGTGATCAGAGCTTTTTATAACCCTTGGTATTTTACAGTGCTTCTTTTGCTCAGGGGTGTAGTGTAAATGTCAAGCTACCATAAGCGAAGTAGTTTTGTGCTCACTCTGTCTGAGACAGAGAATATAGCCGACCACTGTAAAATACACCGTAAGCACCAAACCCTGCTGTTCTCTGATTTGCTGGCTGAGGAGAGACGGACGGACGCAGCGTGTGGCAGTACCTGAGTACAAATCTGGGTCTATATTCTGCTAATGTCAAAAGAACACAATTTCCTAAATGTGGAGTCTCCATTAAATAAGAAATTAATTTAAAATCACACGTGAATAAACTTGTTCATGTGTTGTCATTAAAATTACAGCATAATCCTCCTACTACTTCCTGTCTTCTTCTTCATGGTTTTCGCCAGTAGATGCGAAAAAAGTGTTTCCATTGCAGTTTAGCAAAATACATTCAGTTTGATATGACTAAAAAAAACACAAGGTTTTCTTTTTTTTTTTTTTTTTTTTTTGGAAATTGATGTGTTTCCTTTAAGCAAATTCATTTTCGTGGTTGGTCAGTGGAAACGCTGCTGCTGTTGACTGAAGCAATTGGAGTCCTGGTCAGACTCTCTGGTCCAGAACTCAAATGGTGGGAATCTTGTCTAAAGATCAGCGACTTTTTTGTGTCAACAGGTAACTTCTCATCGGAACAGACAGAAGTCATGTGGGGTTCCGCAAGGTCCAATCCCAGGACCCTCCTCTTTAACATCAACATGCTCCTCACTAGTTGAGATTAGGACTAATATTAGTTACCATAACTACGCAGATGACAAACAGCAACAGTGTCTTCACAAATCTGCCTTAAAAAAAAGTTGCAGTAGTTGATCCAGAACGCTGCTGCTGGTGTTCTGACTAAAACCAGGTAGAGAGAGCACATCACCCCAGTCCTAAAGTCCTTCCATTGGATCCCAGGAGCTCAGAGAAAAGACTTTAAAATACTTCTGTTGCAGCATTCAACTTCTATGCACCAAAGATCTGGACTAAATTTCCAGCCGAAACAAGAGTTTCTTTAAATCAAGGCTGCTGAGCTGCTTTTGATTAGTGGTAATTGGAACATTGATCAACATATTTGTGTTGCTGTTTTCTTGTTTTCGTTTCATTTCCATACTTGTTGAATATATCTAGCTTTCCAATCTGGAATAAACTAGACTGACCTCATAAGTGTCCAGTGTAAATTTAACTCTACTTTCTCACCTCTTAGAATGAAAATGGTGGAACGTGGATGTTGGCGTCACTCTGACGCTTTGACTGACATGAATACTTGCTTTAGAGGAATGAAACTTTGACACAGTGACACGCTTTTGCAGGTCATTCTCTAGGATTGTGACTTTAAAAACTGGAATTCTTCATTTAAATTTTCAGATTTTGCAGTGTCCCGTTGTCACCTGAATTGCTTTTCTTTAATAAAAAAAGCACATCAGCTGAGAGCGCAGGTTTGGTTTAAGCCATGCATACATCAATAAGTGGTAATGATGGACAGATTGTGTGTGTTACACTTTTCTTTTAGGTTAACTTGATACTTACACTATATTTCTGTGCAGATGTCTAAGTGTAGAGCTGATCAGGTCCCTTTTTGAAGAAAGGAAACACTTGATAGTGATGCTGAGCTCAGCAAAGTTAAAGCAGAAAACATCCCTTAGAGTGACTGAAAGAGGAGTCAACAGCCAATCGAAAGACTGGAAACAAAGCTGAAAACATCTTGCACATTAGGATCCAAGATGCCACATCATTTCATGTGCAAATGAAGCAGTTGAGAGCTGGTGTTCTCCCATTTCATCTCCTTCATCATAATTACATCTTCCTTTCTCCCCTGGCTTCCAGCTACCGCTTCCCTTCCTCTTTCTGGTTTATCATGTGCAACAGTTTCAGATAAGTTTCTGTTGCCAGGTTCCCTATTGAGAGTCCCAGATAAGTAGGGCAGCTTCAATCATCTTTACCAAGGCCCACTTTGAAAGCCAAACTTTCACGTCTTCTGGAAATGTTACTTCCTTCGCTCCTGCAGCTCGCGCCATTTAAGATCTTCGTACTGAACGTGGCTATGTTCAGCGAGTCGGCCTTTCAGGTGTGCGTGTGTGTGTGTGTGTGTGTGTGTGAGGACGCACACACACGCTTTCCTGGCCACTGAGGTGGATGATCGCTGGTGAGAGGTCTGTCCTGGAAATTCATGGCTTCACTCGACCATTGCTGCCACAAATCCTGCCTGAGTCACATGATGTGGATCCACAGATGGCTGAGTGCACAGAGCAGAACCGCCGTGTGACTCAGGCGGCGTGGAACCCATTTCTGTAATGAGCTCCACACGTCAGAGGGAGAACATGTCGGCAAAAGAGAGTTCAATAAGGGTGGATAGGGCTGCATTTCCTTTACACAAAACTTCATCAATATTCTGCTGTCGAAAAAACTATTTTGCAATAGTTTGGTTTCCATTAAATAACAAACACAATTAAAATCATTCATAATATGAGTTTGTTCATGTGATAAGTCTTTAAAGAACAAACCTCCAACTGCTTCCTGTCGTCGTCTTCTTCTTCGTGGTTTGCTCCAACATTCGGTGGCTGGTCATGTGACTTGTGATGAGAAAAAAAGTGTTTCCAGTTCAGTTTTGTGAATTAAACCAATTTTGATACAGCCCAAAAAAAAAAAAAAAAGAACACATCATCCCACCGCCAAAACCTTTTATTGACTAATTAGGTTTTTTTTAAATTGAGAAAGAAATTTATTTTCAAGGTGTCACAGCTAGTTTCAGGCCTTCTCCCCAAAGATTGGATTTTTTTTTTCTGTTTCAAGTTTATTCAACTTTGCAACGAAAGAATAGTTTAATTCTTTTGAGAAACTTTTTGAGATGTTATAATTAATAAAGTCGTTCTGTATGACCAATGCTCCAGGACTGTGTGTGCGCGTGTGTGTGTGTGTTTGTAATTAATCTCTAACAAAGACCTCTCCAAGCTGGACCTCTGATCAAAGTCTGTAAGGGGAAACACAGACCAGCCTGTCCACCTTCCACGGTTCACAACCTGAGAAAGGAAAGTAGACAGAATAACATCACAACTTCACCTCAGGGCCCTGTGGTTGTTGGGTTTCTCTTGTGTTTTTTTCGCACTTTCTTGCAATGACCCAACCAGCCACTTCTAAACACTCGCAACAAACGGAGCAGAAAGTTCAACATGGCTTCCATATGTCCTCCACTGTTGCCTGGCGTTTGTGTTGCAGATCACATTGTGCTGCCTTAAACACCGCCCTGCTGCCTGACCACCCCGACCAAGCTGGAGCTCAACTGTGACGTTGATAAAAAAACAAAACACTTGTAGAGCAGGACTGATCTGAGTCGAGCCGCGCTGCCAGGGGTTAGTGGAGAAGGTCCATCATCTGTGATCCTGACTGTCCTGAAAGAGGAAAAACGTTCAAGAGACCTTTCATCAGTGGAGAGAAAAAAAAAGAAGCTGGTAAATAAGTAAATAATTGGTTTTGACTGTTTGTGAAGTGTTTGCTGATCATGTCTGAGATTACTGTGTTGGGTTATTTAACCAACAGCTTCACAGAATCTCTTCTGTTTTGTCTCATTTCCAGACGACTTGCTATATTTAACACTAAGCTTCAAAGCATGTGTAGGCATTGTTAATGTCTCTCTGCATTTCTTTAAAAACTGAACAGGGAAACCTTTCTGCACATCTCACTACTGCGCAGTGAACCCAGAAAAGGACAATGACCAATCAAGGAAACAGATAACTGTATGCTGTCTGTTTCCAGCTTGTAATGGATCTACAGTCAGTGAGGAACAAACATGTTCCATCAGCAGCTCCCGCAGAAACACAGAGGCTGATTTAATCACCCTGTTTGCGGCCTGCAGCCGTTCCTCCATCACGTCCAGCTGCTCAGTATCATCATGTGTTGCTCCTTCTGCCTCACATCATTAGTGCTTTTTGTTTTACTGTGCTGTAAAGGAAACAACGGCCGTGCTAAAGAAGAGCAGACGATTTGGATGTGTCTTTTTTTTTCTCAGTATCAGTCTCCAATAACATCTCCTTTAAAACCTTTTCTAAAAACGTAATGATCAAAACGTGTTTAAAATGTTCATTTGAGCAAAATAAACCTCACGGTTTGATAAATAGGGAACAAGCTGAAACTCTGCCAGCTCACACTTCATCTCTTTTACAAACAATAATGTGAAACTGTCTTTCTGTCCAACGCAAATCCAAATCCAGACTTTGAGCTGATTGGCATTTTCTCCTGACATGAAATGTGGATTTTCACAAGAAAAGCAGAAGCTGAAAACTTTCTAAAACATTCCTGACGTTGCCGTTTGGCCAGAGTCGTTTTGTTTGAGCGTATTACTTCCAAAACAATTTGAAAACAACACAATGAATATTTTTCTTTTCCTTTCTGATCTCTCTTTGAACTGGGAATTTGGTATTTTGGTAATAATTACTTAAAAAGAAATTATTAAATGATTGGTGATTTGACTTCATTTAGTCAAATATGGTGTTGATAAAACAAGGGACAAAGATTTTAGCAAAAAAAAAAGTACAACAGAAAACAATGTAGCTGAAAACTGTTTTCCTTCAACACTTAATATTCAGCTACATTCATATTTCAGGTTTGGTTTACATTAATATTTTGTGTATATTTTTGAGTCTTGAGGTAAAAACCTTGTTAAAGGGTTAATATAGGAGCCATGTTGTGATGACTACCTGAAGGCAGAGTTTCAGAAAAAGCAGGAGTTTCTTAAAGAGACAGAGGCCCAATTTCATGGTGTTGACTTCCTTTTAAGTTTGATCTATAGAACATTTTTATAACAACTGAAGGGAACATAGTTGCTGGATTGTGATATAAAATGTTACTACGTGCCAGGAAAACTCATAAAAACTGCGCCTGTGGCTCTGTGGGTGGAGTAATCGTCTTGTGATTGGAAGGTTGTAAGTTCAAGGGTAGGGTTAGGGTAAGGGTTGGGGTTTCCTCCTGCCACATGGCGTGCCAGGCACTTAACGTCAAATTGGTGTATAAATGTCTGGGTGAGTGTGACTCTAGTGTAAAGGGCTTTGAGTGGTCAGCCCGAGTAGTATATTTATTCATCTATTAGTGATCCATCACTGATTATTTAGATTCGGAACTAGGTGTCCAGTGTGAATCATCCATTCTTTCCTCCTGGTTGGTATAAGTTACAGACCTTCTAGACACCTGAAAGAGTTTTCGTGTCTAAAGCCAAAGCGTCACACACAACACAGAACGTGTCCACTGTGATATATCGCCCCTCCGTCCCTGTGAAGCCACAGATCAACTTCTGACAGCTCTTACAGAGAACCCATCAATCCCTCTCCTGTCACGGTAACAGGCTGTCGTGTCAGGAGGATCCGCTCCGCAGCAGCGGGTTTCAGCAACACATTCATCAAATACAAAGTGTTCGTTCAAATGGCCTCCTGTCGGCTCGCGAGGCTCTTTGGGAACATATTGCAGCTAACGAGCTTGTGGCTTATCGTTTTGGAGCATGCGTCAGCTGGTACCTCGGCCTGATTTAAACAGCTTGATTGATGGAACGGATTTGTGCCGCCGCCAACTCGCTGCGAAGCCAATCACCTGGTTGGAGCTTCAGCTGCTTGGAACTGATTTCAGTGCAACTCGAACCGATCACATCCATAGGAGAGTCATAGTTTCCGAGGTGAAAGGTTTAATGTAGGCTTTATGTGAGGGTGACTTCTTTCTAAATATGTTGAATGTTATTTTAAATTTGGCTGCTTCCCTGACTGAGCAGTCGGCTAGCAGAGCCATGAGTCATTAGACAGAGACAGAGGGACACGCGGCGTAATCCTCGCCGAAAAGACGATGCAAAAATAGCATCCTTCATCTTGATTTTTTTTTTTTTTTTGTGCATGCTGCCTTCTACATATGACAGCTGGAGAGGGAGATGGGTGAGGGGTGGCAGAGATGGTGATCCTGGGACAGAAGGGATGATTGCTTCGTTTGTTTCCCGTCCAACTCAATCATGTGTTTCAGCGGTTAGCCACCGACTCATCCTGAGATCCCTTTGATAGTGTTCTACTACTCAGATATATTTCACCTTCTGTCTGCACAGCGACGGTTCTGTGTGAAACGCCTCGAGCCTTTAAATAACTCCTGCATTTCTGGTGGAATCTAAAGCAAACGCATCATTCCCTGAGCAAAAGGAGCTCTGCCCAGGAGTGGCCGGCCGTCCCAAAGCAGTTCAAGAGGTGCAACCAAATCTCACGAGGTCACTAAGAACCCAGAACAACATCTTAACCAAAAAAGTCTGTAGGATTTCTAAAGGGGTCGTTTCCTCTCCATTCATTTCTTATGGAAATCGCCTGGCCTCCTCCAGCCAAGCAACCGGCAGAATTTGCACATGTGAGATTTTGAGCTGGTACATCTAGACGTGACGCAAGAAAGCTGAAAGATGTCCAACTTTTGTCGCTATCGTGTCCCACGTGCTGGGTTCACCCAGAGTAGTGGAGATAAAACATGTTGTGTGCTGACAAAACCAGAGTGAACGTTTGGTTCAGTTTATTATTCAAATAGCTAAAAAATAACTAAAAATCCATCCATTCGTCCAGCGAGTCTCTGAGTTTGCAGCATTCACTCCGCCTGAACGAACTCCCAGTAAAGGCAACCACAACCCCGTAAAGGTAAACTAGTTGTTTTTTTCTGGACCACCTGCTGCTTGTCAGAGACAGGATGATGATGTAGAGTTTGAACATCAATTAATGTTCAAACAGGTAGAAATTGTTTAGATGTGCTCATCTTTGACCGACTGGAATCCTTCAAGTAAAGACAGTGAGACAGTGAGGAGAGTGTTCGTTTGCCAGAGATTGTTTTCCTGTTTCCAGGGTTTTAAATGAATTCCTGCGAACTGAATACAAGGCAGACATAAAGGCAAGGCATGAAAAAGGATCAGAAAGAGTAAAAATGCCTTTGATGTGTAATAAATGCTTTAATGCTCATCCATTTTCTACTAGGAGGTAACTACAGGAAGCTTAACTTTAAGCCCAGGGTTTTATAATAATTGATTCCCCCCCCAACCTTTTACTATAAGAAAATATGAGCATGAAAACAGTTAAGGTTCAGTCAGTGATATACAGCTGAACATGTCAAATCAGGCACGGTTTGAATGCAGTGCAGGGCATTCTGGGTAAATAAAAACCAAAACAAACCTGCATGTAAAGAAGAAGTGAAGGTCTAACAAATGAATCCTACAACAGCTGGGATCTGACGCCTCCCCCCCCTCTTCTTCTTCTGGATTTTTATTTCCAGTTGGCAAGAAATGTCTGGCATGCACTACTGACACATGTAGTATTGATAATCATATATATATATATATATATATATATATATATATATATATATATATATATATATATATTTATCAACTTTGTCTTCCTAAAAACAAATAATTCAAATTTGAAAACTTTTACTTTCAGAATCTGATGTTTCTTTACCTACTGCACAGTGGCGGAGTTGGTAGAGCTGTTGCCTTGGGTTCGATTCCCGGCCCGGGGTCTTTCTGCATGGAGTTTGCATGTTCTCCCTGTGCATGGTGGGTTCTCTCCGGGTTCTCCGGCTTCCTCCCACAGTCCAAAAACATGACTGTCAGGTTCATTGGTCTCTCTAAATTCTCCCTAGGTGTGTGTGTGTGTGTGTGTGAATGGTTGTGTGTCCTGAATGTCTCTGTGTTGTCCTGAGACAGACTGGTGACCTGTCCAGGGTGAACCCCGCCTCTCGCCCGGAACGTAGCTGGAGATTGGAACCAGCAACCCTCCCGACCCCATTAGGGACCAAGGGTGAACAGAAAATGGATGGATGGATGAATAAGCTTGTTCCTCCAGTGGGTCTTTGTGCAGCGCCCCCACAGGCGAGGAGGGGAACAGGCTCCCCTCAATTAGTCATTAGAAACCATCATCCTCTAACCACTTTCTGTCGTCGCCGTCTTCGTCGTTTTGCTAGTATTATCTTACAATTTCTGATCACCTGATACATGGGGTGCAAAAAAAGTGTTTCCATTGCCGTTTCATGAAATAAAAAACCCCACCTCATCCCAGCGCTAAGACGTTTTTATTGAAAAACAAGAGTTTGTTCGAAATTTGAAAACAAATCAATCAACTCTATTTTCAAAATGGTCATTGGGGAGGCAGCTAGTGTTGAAGCTACTGATCTGTGGTGATGCAGCTGAACCTTTTCCTTCCTGCAGTCGGTCGTCTTACCTGTTCCATGTCCTTCTTTCCTGATGGAAGAGCCTCCCTGACAGTGTCAGTCTGTCTGTCTGCCTGCTGATGTTGTTAATATTTACACTCTGGCACCACGCCGAGCCGGTTTAAAGCTAATCTAAAGGTCTTCCTCCGACACCGGAGATGCACACTGGGAGCAAATGGAGATCCTGCTGGGGAGAGTACAGTACACACTCACACACCGACCGGCAAACTAACACACACAAACACACTCCATAATCCCTGTAGATGTGAGGTGAGAGCGGCTAAATGGCCGCCATATTGAGCTGCTGGAACAGGAGCCATTTTTATTTATGCACCTGACCAGGCTTTAGCTCGGCTACGTTAATGAGCTCATTTCTGCTGGAGAAGATGGAGGGAAGGAAAAGTGACTGAATGAAATGTTTTTTTCACACTCATTATGAGGAGCTGCCAGACAAGCCATTGGGTTTTCTGCAAAAAAAAACATTAAAAAATAATGTGTTTCATTTGTTCCAACCTGCCCTTTTTCTGTAAGAAATTTAATTCACTTCAAATTACATACAGGTAGACCTTATTATTCTGGCAGTTGAGTTAACAGGATCTGGATGCCAAAGCATCACACACTAGAGGTAATCGATCCAGAATATCTATAGGATCAATTCCAAATCTATATCAGAAACAGATCAATAATAGAGTGATAAGATCAAGGCGTTAGTTTCAGATTCCCTCTTGAAACTTCTTTTGTACTCTTGCTTCTGAACTCTGTTGTAAAACATTTTTTGCTCAAATGCTCATTTTTGCACTTCATTTATGTAGAAAACAATCCATACGAATATCTTTTGTTTTTCTATTGATAATTTAGGCACCTATACGTTTTATCTAAATTGAAAAAAAAACACAAAAATGCCCAAATATCTGAATTTTGATGATACATGGTTCTTCAATAAGTATCGGTATCGATGATATTGACTCTGTTTTTACTTAGTATTGGATCAAAACCAAATATGCAATTTACACACCTCTGTCACACACTCCTCTTTATTTATCTCTGTTACTTCTTGTAACAGAGAGAATCAGTGTTCAGTAATATTTTTGCAATGTAAATGTTTCCCTGTGGAAACATGACGGTGAGAAGAAACTGCCACATTTTTGAGGTGGAACAGCTGTTAGACTTTGTGTCCCAAGGCTTTAGTTTTAGGAGGCATCACAGAAAAAAAAAAGAAAAAAGTTTCTGCCAAAAAACTCAGGAATTTTCTAGAAAACAACATGGACATTTCTGAGCTTGAAAACATAGACTCTCAAAATGCTCAACTTTTCAAATTGAAAAAAATTGTAGAAAATTTCTGAGAATAATCTCAATATTTCCAATTTTGGGTGGAAATTCACTGTTTTTTTTTTTTTTTTTTTAAATATATCTCCAGTCCCCTGTTATGCTGTCAGAATGATAACATTTTAGTCATTGACCTGATTAAACTTCATACTGGACAGATACATAATGCTTATGGCTCCAAAAGGTTCAGACAGACTGACAGCTGGATGGATGGATGTTGTTTAAAATTCATTATATCTGCACAAATCAGATCTACAATTTATGGTAAAATACCAGCAGCTGTATAAAATGTTTCCATATAAATACTTACTGGCAAGTACATCTGCCAGTATTTTACCAAAAATGAGAGAATTATGTTTTTTTACTGTGCTTTGTTTTATATAGCCTTTTGTAAAAGAGCATATTCCTTATTTTGGAACAAAATCTCTTCTGTCTGATGTGACCTAAAGCCTGGCACGCTCAATGTTAGCAGATTTTTTCCATCCTTGGGTCAGTTCAGTATTTTTCCTCTCTCTCTCTCTCTCTCTCTCTCTCTCATTAATTTAGACTTTCTCTTTGTTTACTTGCTTTCGGGATAACGTAGCACAAACTTTGAATATGTAATCAGATCCCAGCTGCACGGACACACAAACAGAAACTGTGGCCGAGCCCAGAGGGAAGGTCAGGAGGACGAGATCCACTGGTGGTCCAGGAAAACCGGAGGACGAGTTTCATTATTGTCTGAGTGGATTCTTAATGACTAAATGACTAAACGTAATCGATTACGAATTTAATGATGGCACTTGACTTGTCATTCTATGTTGCCTGACTTTGTGTTTTTGTGTTTGTTTTGATGTAAAGCACTTTGAAATGTCTTGCTGCTGAATATATATATATATATTTGATATATTATATATACATATCTGCTTTGAGAACATGGGGTTAACCTTCTGTTTAAATCTAATCATCACACCTGGTTTGATTCTGACCCCCTCTGGTTACATATTTCTACACCCACCAGCCACTTCCTGGGCTCCACCGTTTCATTTACTGCCTAAGTGTTGTGAAGACAACTTGCTAAAGTTTAAACAGAATGGAAAAGAAAGAAAATTTGGTTGAATTTGAACATGGAGGAGCTGCTGGAACCAGAGTTGGTAGTTCACGTATCTCATAAGCCGCTGATCTGCTGGGATTTCCAACCAGTTCTCACTTTTACTGAGAAAACATCCAGCAAGCAGCCGCTGTGTGGAAGATGATGCCATGTTGATGTGTGAGGTGAAAGGTCAGACTGTTTCCAAATGATGAAGGTAAGAATAGCTCCAATAAGGACTTGTTGTTACAACCAAGACCTGTGAAACAAGTCTCCCTGAAAAATGTGTTTCCATTTTCCCCTTTGGTGCATCGACTCTTTCATGGAAAAGCCCGAAAATGATTTCAAGTGAGAGTTAAAAACTTTTGCGAAATTAAGGAACTTTTTTTTTTATTTTTCCATTTTTACTGTATCACATTTCTAATGCTTCATAATGTGCATAAGAAATGTTACAGGAAACATGGCTGCTGGATACTTCTTAATGTCCATGTCACACACTGAAAACTGAAAACCGACTTAATTGAACAAGTTGGTTCCAAACAATGTAACGTTTTTGCCTGTGTAACAGATTAGCATGCATTACTCACCAACACTGTCCGTC
Source organism: Gambusia affinis (assembly GCF_019740435.1). Lineage (NCBI taxonomy): Eukaryota > Metazoa > Chordata > Actinopteri > Cyprinodontiformes > Poeciliidae > Gambusia > Gambusia affinis. The sequence continues at coordinate 20,850,857 of NC_057889.1, read as the reverse complement.
CACCTCATGTCATCCGGTTCTGAAAACATTTGACCTCTTTTGGTGTCAAGACATTTCTTCAATGATTAATGAAACGTGTTGGAGAAGAAGGAGAGAGAGAGCGCAGAGAGTTGTGTGAAGGCCTGCGCCACTCAGATGGAGGCGATCCATAACCCCGACCCATAACCCAGACCAGGAGCCGGAGAATTGATCGGGCGCTCTCCGAGGAGCCGCTGATGTCGGCTCTGTCATACTGAATGGCAGGAAAAGAAAGAAGAGATGAGAGGAAGAATGAAGAAGATGGAGGAAGAGAAGCAGAGGAGTACAAGAGGTTAGCAGGACGAAGAATCGGCAGGTAGAATGTAGAATTACTTCCTTCAAAGCTTCCTCTTGAGTTCTGCTTCACATTCAGCTCAGGGGGTTCGTTTTCAGTTTCTCAGATTTCCTCCCATCATGCATCTGGACCGAGCTGGAGCCGGAGCCGTGCTCCGTGTCGGCTCAGGTCAGCAGAGTTTGCAAACTGTCATCGTCGCGAAGAGGTCCGACTGATCGGATTCATCTCTTCAAATTAAAACAGTCACAGTCAACAAAATTTGGCTTTTTGATTAAAAAAAACAACAAAACAAAACAGAAAAAAATCAGAGATGGTTAAACTGACTTCTACACAAAAATAATGACCATTAAATAAAAATGTAAAACACAAGTCACTGCGTTAATATTCTCTCCCGTTGAAGTGCCTGACCTAATTCAACAGGCCCAGACAACTGATGTTTGTCGTCTTACAGTGAGTGGAAGGAAAATCAGCTGAGAGTGTTTTCAGTGATTGCAGTGCAAAGACAGCTGGTTCTGGAAGGTCCATTTACTGAATAGTCAGTAATCCTGGCAAGATTGCTCCAACCAATCAGAGAGAATGTTACTGAGAAGTAGAAAATTTAAAAAAAGTCTCAAAACTCTGAACTTTCCCTGGAGTTAAATCCATCAGTGAGAAATGGAGGCAATCTGGTCCATAGGTCAGGTCTGAGTGACCGTGAAGAGGAAGACTAGAGGGAGGCCACCAGGTCACCATGACAACGCTGAAGGAGCTACAAGCATGTAAAAGAGGAACGTAAAATAAATGCAACACAGAGAAAAACACTGTGACGTCAGACAACATTTATTTCCCAGTGAGACCTGAAGCGCCCGGCTAACGCTACACAGAGATGGTTGGACAACAACATGGTGGGTGTTCTGGAGTGGCCTAGTCAAAGCCCAGATGCCTGGGATTTTTTTTTTGCAGGACTCGAAAACGACTGCTCACCTACAAGGAAGCTACGGCTTTGGAGAACAGTCATCTAGTAAATACTGAGTTAAAGGGGCTGAATATTTATGTAGCCTCTTATTTAATGTTTTCATATTTAGATTTAATTATTACTATTTTGAAGAAATAGTTTTTTTCTTTTCTTTAACAGTTGTTTTTTGTCAAAAAAAAGCAAACGTTGTTGATCATGATTGATTAGTAACAGTAATAATGAACTTAAACATCTGGTGCAGTGACTACTTTGTAAATCTTCTTGTCTTGTTTTGAGTCATTTTGTTGCATGGACTGGTCAGACTCTGGTCAGACTCTGGTCAAACTCTGGTCAGACTCCGGTCAGACTCTGGTCAGACTCCGGTCCGACTCTGGTCAGACTTCGGTCAGACTCCGGTCAGACTCTGGTCAGACTCTGGTCAGACTCCGGTCAGACTCCGGTCAGACTCTGGTCAGACTCTAGTCCGACTCTGGTCCGACTCTTTCAGCTCTACAGGACCAATGAAAACAGGACCTGTTGGCAAAGTGATTACTGCTGGTTTTGTTGTGTCAAGCCAAAAACAAACAAAAAACAAAAAAACCCCAAAAAACACGTCACTTCGTCTACTGTACCACCTGCCACTGTAGCATGAGCGCCTGGAGATCCGTACACACATTATTCCTGTACACACTCCACTCAGAGATGCACACACAGCAGAAACTGAGCCTTATTGGTTTTATGAAAAGCAAACAGAAGGAAGACATGACAAACGGTGTCATCCTGCAGCGCCGTTCCTCACACGACTGTAACTGAGCTGAAAGTGACAGCAGAGCTAAACTCTGAACAAGCAGCTGAGCAGGAAGCAGCGTCGGTACATTTAACACTTCAGATAATAAATATTGTCCTTCTGGGGATTTGTGATGCCTTTTGTGTCGGCTGCGAATTAAACAGCATAAAAAACAAAACAAAACACTTTAATCGTAATTGGAAGAGCGATTAATCTTTAATTTCAGTGCTAAGCGTCCGTTTATTATTGGCCATTCCATTTTAATCTGTTTCCTTTTCGGGAGATTTGGATGCTTTAGCTTGGACTGGCTCACTAAACCCTCCAGTCGGTTCTTTTCCTTTTCCATTTCATTTTAACTGTAAAAATGTATCAAAAACTGTGCTGTGTGGAAATATTTATTACAAGACAAGAACAGGAAAAGTCTAAAGAAAAGTTACAGATAACCTGAATAGTAACAAAAAGTTATTTTCATAGTATTATTTTATTAATGGATAGAACAATGCAAAACAACCTGACACTCAGATTGCTCTAATCCTTGGTAAATTGTGAAAAATTAAGTTTGATAAATCACATTTTCTGGCTGAATTTCCATAGACAGATGTGGGCTGCATGCACAGCAGCCCTGATTGGTTCAACTTAAACAAAGTTCATTTGCCTCAAAAGTCCAGTTTGTTTGGTGATGTGTGAATGAATAATGGAACTCTGATGTGGACTAAAAATCAAACTTTGTTCTGCCTGCAAATCTTGGTCTCAGGTCAGTTAACGCAAATTCTAATGCGATTTGAATGCATATGTGAAGGGACACCGCTCCAAAAGCAGGAAGTTGACTACAGGTCAAGGCATTCTGGGTAAATACAACCAAAACAAACTCACAAGTCCAGCGCAGGCCGGAGAAATGACTCATGATCTTTTGCAAAAGACAAAAGAGAAATCCTGTAACCTAAAGTTTTGTTGTTGTGCTCAGTGTCTTCTACACAAGTTTTTGTGTCATTTCCTTCAGTGGTTCTTGTTGCAGCGCCTCCACAGGCGAGGAGGGGAACGGGTTTTTCAAAGTGCAGTGTGAAAGTGAACCAGCTGAAAAATGGAACAAATGTTGCTCCTTTGGTTCCCAGTTGAAGTGAGTCTGTGAAGCGTTAAAAGATCTCATTCAGCATCACATCACGGCCCCATTTAAAGAGAAACTGCCTTTAGCACTCCCTGCATCCACTGCTCTGTAGTGGGCTGAAACCGAAGAGATTCCTGAACTTTAGCTGTGGATAGTTTTATCAGAATCACTGATTTCTGGGGACCATCCAGACACTCCCAGAGTCCAATGATTTATTAGAACTAATGGTTCTCTACTTCAGTTCAGGGCATTTGCTCATTTCATGAGCTGCTTCTTCCTCGCTTCAAACTCTCTCAATAAATGTTTATTGCAGTCTGTCGTTTACCAAGTTGGTGGAGCTTTATGAAAACGGTGAATCATACTAATACAGCATTCAGTCATTTAATAGGTGACTGTATTACTGTATTACTGTAATACCTGCATGAGGCCGAGCAATAAAAAGTAGTTCTAGACTGAGCAGGAGGAAGAAGGACATTATTGTCATCTGGATTTGTCATCTGTGACACATGCAAGTGAAAAACAATTACATCTTAATATTACAGAAGCTCTTGGAAACTCATTTACCAATCAGCAACATGAGAACTGCAGAGTGCACAGTTTCATTTCTGCTCTCCAACTGAGTCATTATGATGAAGTGGAAGGAAAACAACTGGGAGCTCTAAGACAGCGTTTACTGCAACACGGAGGAGGTTTCTGGACTGTTCTACAACACATTTAAATGTTGTATTAAACTGAACCTAAACTTTGAGGTGAAACGTCTTTAAAATACTTGAGAGTGAAGAAACCAGACCTGAAATGGCTCAGATCTGGGACCAACAATGGTGCACAATGTCTCCACATGTTTTAAACTCAGTTGAGCCTTGCTTTATTTAATTAGTCTCTTTAAATTAACAAACATTACATTACAACAAAGCTACAGAATACATTGAAGGAGTGCAGCGATAAAAGGCCAGGATCTGGCTATTCAGGCAAATACTAATTTCCTTCAAAAACCTTGAGAAATAAACACAAAGGTCAGAGTTCACATGACTTCCCTCCAGTTCTGCGGCTGCACGGATCCCTAATTCAATACGCTTCAACGCTTTCAACGCACGGAAACACTTCAGTGTTTGTGCGGCTGGTTTGCAAACATTTGCATTAGTTCTGCTGTCCTCATCCTGCAGAGGCAGATAAAAGGTTGGTGTCCACGGCAACAGCAATGTTTGTGTTCGGAGAGGCGAGGACAGGAACTGCTGAGGGATGAAGGAGAAGGAACAAAAGCCGTGCGCCCAGTCTGCTGGCGAATGTGGACGGTGTGAGTGTGTGTGTGTGTGCAGATGTACTGTACGTGTGTGCGCTTTTCTCCCACAATTCAGTGAACAAAACCAAATAGTTTAACGCTCCAGATATTCCAATGAGCCAGTGTCTAATCTGTTCATTTCTCACATGCTTTTCATGCTGGTTATTAATCTGAGCCCAACACTCAGATTCTGACTCTGTTTATTTCTAATCTCCGTTTCCAGGCATTTTTTGGATAAATTGGATTATCTCCCCAAAGCATTCTGCATTTCACTTTGAGCTAAATCCTAAAAAGTGTTAAAAATGATTTCCCACATGTCTCCACAAAAAAAAAAAAAAAAAGATGTTAAGTTCTTAGACATTCGGACCATAAACATGTTTTATTTCCGTTTTATGCTCAGTGGTATTTTTTCCATCTTTGTTGGGTTTTGTTATGTTTCCTGGATGATTTCAGTCTCTAGGAAACAAAAAAAAAAAAAAGATGGAGATAAACACAGAGCAGGCAAAACATTATAACCATGCATCAGCCCCAACAGGCACTTGGTGCCTCTACATTACGGCACCTGTGAGACGGAGAGATGAGTTAGACAGGAGGCCAATCAGGAAAAGTGGCCGAGGATAAAGGTTTGGGCCGGCTGGACGTCTGGGTCAGGACAGCTTGAAAACCACAGAACTTGTGGAGGGATTCTGTTAAAGCATGAATCACCAGACCAGCAGCAATCCGGCGATGGAGTCAAGGCCGGCGGATGGATGTGGGCTGGTCCAACAGAGCAGCTGTAGCACTTTCTGCTGCTCAGTATCAATGTTGCTCATGAAGAGAGGTCACATTTTTTCAAACTTTAAATTATGTTGTGAAGGTGAAGGACATACTGCTCACTGAAGTCCTTTAATGAATGACAGATTTACTTAGATCTGTGAGGGAAAACTTTGTATATTTCGTTTTCCCTCATGTTGTGGCCTGAATGACTGTTGAGTTTTTTTATTTGTTGTTTTTTTTTTTAATGGTTGGTAGATAAGATGAGCTGAGGAGTCTCCAATTAGTTCATTTCAATGAACTAGTTATAAGCATTTTTAACTGTGTTTTCTCATACAAGGGTTAGCCTGGTCATTGCCTTCTCGTGCAACTCCACTCAAGAGAAATCTTGCTTAGAACACAGTCTTGTTTTTCTCCCATTGACTTGGATTGTCTCCAGTCGATTTTATTTTATTTTTTTGCCAGGCCAATCAGTGAACAGCAGAAGTTGAGAACGATGACGTTGATATTCTGCCCTGTTTTAGAGTTATAGTCTGCCTGTAGTTTCGGCACTGGCAAAGGAGGAAGTGAAGGAAGCCGTTCAGTCCAGGTGGGCCTCGCTTCTAAATGCTGAACTGACACCAACAGCCATCTTGTTCCTTTCAACTCTTCTCTCTTTTGCAGGATGGTTCTTTACAGTGCAGGCAATTTCCGGTAAGATTTCAAAGCGTCAAACTGAGGCTTTTTACCAGACTACACAATGGTGCACCATTTTTTTCTTTTCACCCAAATACCACTGGAGACAGGAAAAAGACAAAAAATCTAAGCAAAGTGTTCAAGGAGGGAGTGACTCAAAATTCCATCTAAGCACAGATAAATATTTAAAACGTGATAAATGTGAGAGGGACAGCACAATGGCAACATTTGTCACTCTGCCTTACAAACTGGAGTGGACTGTGTGGCTCCTTAGACACCAATAGATTAAAGTGGAAATCATTATGAATAATAGTTTGGTATCAAAAATTGATTTTCATCTAATCATGAGGCAGTAAATGATTCCCAACCTGCACAAAACGTGTGTGTGGCTGTGTGACTGACTGGCAACCTGTTGAGGACGGAGACAGGCACCAGCTCCCCCACGACCCGGAAGGTCAGAGCAGCTACAGAAAATGCCAGTGATGGTGGAAGAGAGAGAGAGAGAGAGAGAGAGAGAGAGAGAGAGACGAGGAAAAAAAAAAAAAAGACAAAAAGCAAAGAGTCAGCATGGTGGAGTGAAGACGGGAAGGAGGATGCAAACGTTGCTGCTGACAGGTGGAATCAACCTGAGCCGGTTGGGGCTGATGCAGGTTGACAGAACGGCGTCTCTTCAAGGGCATGAGACACTGACAGATTGCCTGTCCAGCTCTTCTGGACGCCGTAATCAGCTGTACAGGTCGGAAACCATAAACCTGCGTCTGATTGTCCCAGCAACAAACAGGTTTCACAAGAGCAAAGAGTCAGGAGGAGGTGGAGGACAGGAAGGGTGGAGGCTTCTGTCAGAGCATGACTTTAACCTTTCTGTCATGTAACTTATACACACAATGTTATAGATGCAATAAGTAATAAAAAAAATAAATAACAGGCAGTTTGTTTCTTAGTCACTTTAGGTTGATGATGATAACAGAAGATGACTGGAAATACCAGCTTAAGGGTCTAGAGAACATGTGTCATTGTAATATTCTGTTTTTATTGACTGTAAAGAGAAAAATCATCATAATTAACAGAAATGAAGGTATTCAAACATTAATCAATTTGGATGAATATGACAGTACAATATGTGTGTCTTTATTTGGCCCTCAAACAGTTTAGCGGGGGCTAGCTACATTAGCAGTAGCTCCAAAGCCAAACCCAAGTTTGCTAGCAAGCAAGGACAAAAGTTCACATGCCCTCTGGTGATGAGAATTGATAAAATAAAAACACTTCTCATTATAGTGAGATATACAATTAGATCTAAAAATAAACTGAGAGAGAAAATGAGAAGAAAGGAAGTGAGAAGATGCTCATCGTCTTGCTAGCAGTACAGCCATCTTCTCCCTCTGTTTCCTCTGGACGACTCGCAAACAAACTGCAGTTTTACTGGTCAGTAGAATGTTTCTCATTTTAACAAGTTTTATATTTCTTTATAATGACATCTTGCTCCGGTATTTATAGCCTAGCTCTGCCAGTTAAATGTTTCCGTAATCAGTGATGCTTTACGTCTTAATCAAAAACCAATAACTGGACATAGTAGATGCTTTTTTTTCTAAAAGGGAGGTTCAACCAGTGGGACAAACTGATCTCAACTCATTTAGTTTAAGTACATTTTAGCAACCGGTTACAATTTAGTGCCACTTAGCTGTTTATCTCATGCATAGTCACCTTTCTAATGTAATGGCCTAAGTCATCTTTGGCAAAAAAACCAGAGGTGGTCATCATTTTTTGATAAGTCATCAAAAAATGACTTATGGCCCATATTCAAGGAAGGTGACAATATTACTAGTTGAAATATATATATATATATGTGTGTGTGTGTGTGTGTGTGGGCGTGTGTGCGTGCGTGTGTGGGCATGTGTGAATCTATTGGATAAGTTACTGAGACTCCAGCAGAATCCAAGTCTAAATCTAAAAAAAAAACTTGGTGTCTGAGGTGACTGATGATTTTGCTTTGACAGTTTGAAAATCTGTTTCTGAGTTATTGTAAGCCAGCCAGCCTGCTTCTGTTGAGTTCCCAGAAGCATCGTTGGGCTGCAGTCCTCTGCAGGAAAGACTAAATTTGGCCCCTGTCACACGAAAGTTCCAAAAAGTGACTTTTACAAACAAACTTGAGGTCTCGGGGCCCCTGAGCGTCGCGTCCTAGAGCTGCAGGACACCAACTCAAGGTCACCAACTGCTTTTTTTTTGGGAAAAGAAAAAGGAAACAGGGGCAGATGAGAGAAGAAGCTACAGGACGAGGGAAAATCCAGGACCATCTCTGACAGTTCACCCAAATACACACACAGCAACACCCACACACACACACACGATGAAAGGCCAGCGGGTCGGCTGTGTGTGTGCCTGATTTCATTATGAATCAGTTTATGGCAGACATGTGGGCAGCACCCAGGTGCATCCTGGGAGGACAGGCTGTCACTAATCTGTCATAGCATGTCTGCCACAGTGATGACACACTTTTGGTCACCTGTGTGCTTATGGGTGTGTGTTTTAATATTTCTCACCTCGTAAGGCCAATGGTCTTTAAGATTTACTATGTTGAGTGGACCCAAAAACCAGGCCCAATCAGAACATGTGTTGTTTTTGGGTTAGGAGTTAGATATTATATTAATATCTGTATTGGTCCCGATATTGAAATCAATTCTCAATCAAATATTTGTGATAGTGTCAGAGGAACAGATCTTTCCAGCCTAATTCCATGCTTTGTGTTCTGAGTGCGTTATTAATTATTTTACATTATATTTAGAATTCCTAATGGAACTATTTCTGAACTATTTGAAAGGTTGGTTACAGTTTATTTTACATGTTTGACCAAAGGTCGTCGACCTCTATTGTTCCTGTCAGTTTGTTTTTCTATTGCTTCTTTTCCATTGGCTGTTAGTCTCCTGCTTGCACTGAATGAATAAACTGAAGTTGTTTCTACATGTTTGCACCAGTACAGCACATTTAAATATACCAATATCTTCACAACCTTGGTCACAGTTGTGAAATAAATCATTTGTGTTTGTGTTTTTTTTTTTTAATAAAAGGAACAATTAAAGTCAATGCAGCTGTTTTTATGTATCGGATCGGTATCGGGCGATACTGAACCTCATATCGGTATCACAGGTGAAAAGGTGGATTGGTTCACCTCCACTAAGGACTGAGGTGAGAATTGAGATCAGATTAAGTTTAGGGTTCATCAGTGTGTGAAGACAGACGTTATTTTATTTCATTTACTGGTAATGCTTAGCTTTAGAAAACAGGTCAGGGTTAGGCTGAGATGAATGAAGAAAGAATGGAAGTCAATGCAACGTCCTTGTGAAGACAAAGACATAGGATGTATGTGTGTGTGTGTGTACAAACACAGCCATATTACTCTGTAATATGTACAGAGTATCCTCCACCATGTTGTTCCTGGTCTGTCTGCTGGGTTCCTCCGTCTTCATGGTGCCAATACATCTCTACAGAACCTCTGAGGACAGAAACAGCTGGAACTGGGTTCTGTTTATCTGTGAGTAAATAGAACCCAGTATTACATCTACTGAGTCAGATCACATATGAACCTAGAGCAGAAAATCTGCTGTTGGAGCCCAACAAAATGTGTCAACGTATGAAGGGGCTGTGTGAACGAGTCCAAGGTGGTTCTGTAGAATCATTAAAAAATGTATGATTAATGTACAGAAAACAGTTTGGGAACGGTGTTAGATTTTAAAATACTTTATTTCATAAACAATATCTAAATTCAACCTTTTTGGTCACATACATACCACACTTAGGATATAAAATGCTCAAGTTAGAAGAAGAGAAAAGAAGAAGGGGGCATTCCTTTCTGCTCTGCCACCACACAGAAACACATGGCAGGTAAAGACGGCGGTGAAGGTTTAAAAAGCGGCCAGCTGGCTCGGAGGGCGAGCTACACGTGGAGGTCCAGGTTCAAACACCTGTCCTGCGAAGAGGTCCAGCCGGTCTCAGTCATTTGAATGATTATCAGAAGAGTTATCCATGGGGTCCTAAAAACCTTCCGTATACCCTGAAATATTTTCTAAAGTTGATTTTATTCTTGATACTCTGTACTATTAAAACCGTCAGCATCTCATAAATAGGCATAAATTCATATGCTTAAATAATTAAATACAACATTTTGGTCCGAGAGAGCTAGAAAAGATTCACATTGTTTCCCTGTGTTCAGAAGAGGCGGGCTGCTCGGACCGTACACGTTGGAAGACCTTCACCTGTGAAGCCGGAACATGAGAAGCCATCCCTACCGTCCCAGGCAGATATTGCCGGTATTTGTGCGAGAGCGAGTTTAGTATTTGTGCAAACGAACGTGTGCTCCTCGACTACAAAAGCTTTCCACGGGCTCTGGTTGTTTTAGTCAAAGTTTTCCCACAACAGAACAGCACTATAAGACAACACTAAGGAGGCATTTGCTGAATAGAATACCTTTTGAAACGCCTTTTGATTAAAGAATACACCAAAATGCACACGTCACAAAAGCCATTGATGGAAAGTCAGAAGGAAGATCCCACGGCCCCCAGGGGACTGTGTGTGTTCTCGGTGGGGTGGGCGCTCCAGCGCGTGGCCCCGCCCTGAGCCCGCTCCTCCTCTCCAAACAGTGTGACCCGTTTTCTCGCCCGCCTGTCCTTTGACTCACAAGAAGCTACGGCGGGTGAGGACGGGTCTGGACAGTGCTTCATTGTGCTGTGCCTGAGACAAACTGTGCAAACGCTACTGTGCTGTACGTCCTCCAGGCTAGCGTTAGCGCCGCTGTGCTGCTGGCTTGGCAGCACAAGCTAGCTGGATGGACCTTTAAATATACGTGTGTGTGTGTGTGGGGGTGTGTGTGTGTGTGTGTGTATTACAAACGTTGGCCAGGCAGTGTAATAACTCTTGCTATGAGCAAACTGTAAACAGCAGGTGTAGTCCAAAGTTTCTATATACAGTCAGAGATGAAACAGTTCTGGGCTGGGCCAAGATGAAAAGAGGCTTTGGCTCCAGCTGAGTTTATCGTTTGGCTCCGCAGGAAAGAAGAAAAAATAAAATAAAATAAATTAAAAAAAAAAGGACCCAGAAAGTTTTAAGTCTTCATCATTACGTTCAATTATCGTTTCCACCACAGCGCCACCTGCTGTACTGGATGTCTGGAGACATTGGTGCTGGACCCCGGATGCTAACAAAGCAGCTGTTATGAGGTAACCAAGGAATAGATCATACTGCAACAGAAGAAGAAGAGGAGAGCAAACAGGAAATGAGTCAAAAGTAAAATCAGTTGAGGAAAGTAAGCAGACATAAATATACAACTATTTATATATAGATATATAGGTATATCTATATATATAAACTGAGCTGATCTGAACTAAATGCCTCCACAGGGAGCGTCTTGTTTTGTTATCGTCCTCTTATAAACGCTGTTTGCTCAGAAATAAAACCCCACAGTTGAGAAAATCTAAAAATATTCCAGTAGCCTAAAATGACATTTTATGCTGTTATTATTATTATTATTATTATTATTATTATTATTATTATTATTATTATTATTATTATTATTATTATTATTATTATTATTATTAATATACATCTATTCCTGTATTTTGGCTAAAATCACAGAACAGGCAGAGAGCAGATCAAAGTATGTTAGTCATATTTTGGGCACAGATCAACACTGTCTTTCAGGACAAACATGGACGGCCTGTTTTGGTTTCCTCCACAGGGCTTTCATATGAACATTTGAAATTATAGAAAACATTTGAAGTTTAACAGATTTTTCTTATGCAATGTTTTCTGAGAACTGAAACTGAGGTGTTTGGCCATAAAGATTATTATTACATTTGGACGCTGTCCCAACTATGAAGCACGGCGATGGCAGCATCATGCTGTGTTGGTTTCTTTACTGCAGGAGGGACTGGTGAACTTTGTCCATTTGCTCTGAACAGTAAACTCCTTCCATGTATTTTTTTAACGACCAAAGTGTTGTGAGGACAACAACGTTCCTGTTTTGCAGCGTCCTGATCTCAGTCCTGTTGGAATACGTTGGTCAAAATTCCAGAAAACTGAAGCTTGTGGAAGAATATTCAAAACATCTGACTGGAGCCTTAGAGTCTGCAGGCCAATTCTACTAACTACTAAATAAACGTAAGAAAGGACATTTAGATAACGATTAAAAAGAAGATCCAAAAAACAGATCCGATTGTTTTTGCATTTAGCTAATCGCAATACTTTTGGTCATCCTGACAATGTCATAGTATAGTCACATCACTTGGTTAGTGTTGATGATTTTAGCTTAGAATTGATGAAAACTCATAAAAATGGAATATTATAAATAAAATGCCAGTTCTAGTTTGGTCATTTTAAAGATGGCCTCCAGAGACCAGCAGCAGGCGTGCAGATTGGTTTCTGAGCAGTTTAAGGCGACAGGAATCTGCTCTGACGCAGCTTCTTTTGATGAACACTGCAAGCAAGGTCAAACCGCAAACACACACCTTCTGGCCCACTTGTCTACATACACACTCTCACACTTGGCACACATACGGAGAGTGTGAGAAACGTAATTGTTCAGAACAGTCTCTGGATGATGACTGATAATAATAACTGATCATAAAATTCTTCAGTAATTATCTAATTGGAACAACTTGGTTGGAAATTTGTAAACTTTAAATGCTTGAAAAAAGATCGACTCTTCACACGGTGCAAACTGCATACGTTTCTGGAACGTTTTTAATTGCAGGAATAAATGCATATTAACAATAATCTGACTGTGAATAGATAAAACATTAAGAAAGTCATTTTAATGTAATAGCAGCAAACTGAATAATGCTAACAACAGAACTTATCTGATGTTTGAATAATCTACCTGGTTTTATATCTATATATATATATATACTTGTTTCTTTTGACCTGAATGAAATGTTCCAAGTTTACATTTTTAGGTTCTTACCATCACCTAAAAATGGAAGAGCAACTATCCTTCCTGGCAGGTTTCTCAGAGTATTTATTTATTTATTTATTTTTTAATCGCTGTGATTTCCAGAAAGCTTGTTTTGCAGAAAGCTTGCAAAATAAAAAGCAACAAGCCGATGAGCTTCATGTAATGCAATGAGCGTGTGCAAAAACAAGCCGTCAAACAGACATTTGCAGCAAAGTGGCAAAAAAAATGATTTCACCAGGCCCAGAGTCTGTAAACCACCCAGTGACACCGGCGACTCTGACCCAGAGACGGACGTTTGGCGCCCACTGGGTGTCCCCTACAAGACAGAGCGATAAAGTTCTGCGTGAAAACGGCCACGGCTCAAATCGCGCGTGGTGAATCTGCCGTTCGTCCCGCCGAGCGGCGACACGACGAGGATGGAGCGGCGCCTCGCTGGCAGGAGCTAAACGCTCGCTGTGTGGCCTCTGCCAGCTGCTTACCCCGACTGGCTGACGAACGTCCATAAACAGAAATAAACTGAACACAATTGAGGAGCGTGATCTTCCCCCAGAGATCACTGCAACCGGCAAACTTCATCCCCAGTTTTTCACCAGCTCCTTCTCTTTCACAGCCGGATGAAACTTTAGCTGAACATGGAGGAGAGCTCACAGTCTGGAGTCTTTTTCCATATTCAGACAGAAACATCCATTCTGTTTATGACCCCTGTTCTCACTCTGCATGTCAAACCTTTCTACACACACCACTGTCAAAATGTTGTGTTTTAAAATAAAAAATAAGATAATCACTTTGAAACCCTTTCATCCATAAAATGTCTGAGATTTGTCCTTTAAAATGAAACTAAAACCAGATAAATCTGTTAGAAGGATTAACATAAATATAAGTGTGCTCACTTAAAGGGGCAGTATTATGTAACACATCGTGTTATAATGTTTGAGAAATCCTTTCAATCCTTTAATCTCCATTGCAGCCGAAATGCCTGGGTGGACCTAGTCCCGCCCTCAAAGACGCAGCTCCTCCTCAGAGCTCCAGTTTCCAAGCTTTCATCTTATAGGCCAGCCCTCCCCCACAACTCCCCGACTCAGCTCCTTCAGACTAGTCAGCAGCAATTAGCAAACACCTGCTGGAGCTGCTCATCAGCTGAGCTCATTATATGAGCTACTGTCAGTAAAATGATGGTAAAAACGTTGTTAAAGGGCTAACAGAGAAGGTGGAGCTTCAGCTATTTTTAAAGCAACAAAAGCCCAATTTCAGGGAGTTAACTTGCAAAGTCAGATTTCTTTTAAATAATATTAAAAAATGTTAACAACTAAAGGTAACCTAGTTACTTGATTGTGCTATAAAACGAACTATGTGCCTGGAAACACATAATCCTGCCCCTTTAAAACTTTAATGAAGCACATTTTTAAAACATTTCAGTTTTCTGTTTTACTTAGTTGTAGTTTATCAGCATGAGTTTTTTGCAATACGAGGAATATTGGTATTGCCAATACAATACTAATATCGATTCAGATACTTTTAAAAAATGTCAGTATCACTGAATAATTTGGTGATTTGAGTTCAGTTAGTTGATTATGATTAAAAAAAAGTGCTAAAGATTTTAAGCCAATAAGTGTTTTTTCATGAAGTAAGTACAATAGAAAACTATCTAGCACCAAGCAACTGCTATCCTGTTGCAAATGTCTCCATTTTGTAGTCAAAAACAGTGAAGGATGAAGAAGCAGCATCCACTAATTCTAGCACTGCCTGCTAATCAGCATGTCTACGTAGAAATAGTTTCCTTTTCAAAGTTTGTGCTTCTGCTTCATTTATTTCTAGAAAACAAGTCTTTATGTGAGTTGATTCTTAAGAACTTCCACAAAGAAGAGTGTTGTTATCAGCATGACCCTTGTTCAGCTTAGTTGTGGTGAATTCACAGATGAGAAATAGACAGCTTTCGTTTGTTTCCAGCTAACTTGGGAACAATCAGGGGCTTTTTAAGCTGAAAATGATTTATTTCCAAATAAATCTTTACAAAAAGCCTCGTGGGGACAGAGAGAAGAAATCGGCAGCAAGATATGAAGCTTTTGAATTCTTTCTGAAAAACCAGATCTTTTTTTTTTTTTTTTACTTTCATTACAGCAGGATTTAGCTCTATTTTTGTAATTATTTGCATCTAAGCACCAAGTCCAAAAAAGAAGAAAAGCTTTAACACTAAATGACATCAGACAAATCCTCCCAATTTAGCTTCTCTGCATAAAGGTCAGGTCTGATGTGTGGCATGGTCTGCCTCCACGTATCAGCTTAGATCTCTTCCCCTCCACCACTGGCTGACGTGACACATTCAACTTTTCCGTTCACCCAGACGTTTTCACAGAAGGCCTTTCTTATAGTCTTAAGTTTCTTATCTTCTCAGAGGGAACATCCCTGTTAGCTAGGAGCTGCAACCCAAGCTGTGGAAACCAAATCCTTCCATTAAAAAAAAATAAATAAAAATTGGTCCCGAGTCCAAAAAACCGATATAAGACTGTAAGTAAGTCCGGAGTAAATGAGTGGGCCCAAGAAGAGAGTCGTCACTGACAGCTGAGCAAACTGCAGTATACACCAAACACAATCCAGAAGAAGCATTAGGTGCTAGGGGAATAGAAACTGATATCATGTTGGACTCTTGGAAAAATTCTACACTTTTTGTAACGCGGAGGCAAACAGGATGTACTGCGTGCACTGGATATATTTAGTTTGCATCTGAGTTTGGCTGCTGTTCATGTTTCACATTAGATTTTTGAACGTTCATTCAGTATGACATTGACAGAGTTTATTGTCATTCAATTGTAGATTTGGAAATGTACAGACTGAAAGAATGTATGTAGGTAAACTTGGTCTTATACAGTTGTGCTAGCATTTAGCCAAAGAGGTTTGGTCCTTGTACCTTTCATCTGTATTCTACCTAAACACAACTGCAAGTGTGTTTAGGTAGGATACATATGAAGCAGAGTAAGAAGCTCTGCTAAAATATGTAACTAATGGGAAAACGTAGTCTTGTTCTATGCTTTGCTTCGTCCATAAGGTCTGGACACTAGGCTATGGCAAAACAATCGCTTGCTATAGGTGTTGACTATGTTGAAGTTTGGGTAACCCAATTGCTAACACTTATTTGTGACATGTGTAATGTGCCACCTGTTACCCTGTAACATCTGCCTGCTGTGGTAAGTGAACCCAGGCTATCCTCGTGAATATGTGACATAACCCAGAAAACAGTCCTGATAGTTCATGCTGTGGCGGGATGGAAAGAAAAGAAACGGGTTAGAGGTCCAATGTTCATCCAGCAACATGCTCAGCAACAGAAAACCTGCGTTCATCTCATTGGGAGGGGGAAGAGCTGGTTACTGAAGCATCTCTGTGACAGGAAGGACAGGAGGAGAAAAACAGGGGTACAAGTCAGACTCCATGGGGTGTTCCGTTAGTCAGGCAGGGTTTGATTGTCATCCAGTGTGAGGAGGAGGTGCTGACGTAGAGGCTGGGCAGGCAGGAGCAAACCAGCAGGCGGGCTGCGTTTATTATCTTCATCTTAAAGTAGCAAAATTCTAAAGTCTATGTTTTGGTCCGGAAAGGACTTTGTAACACAAGCTCTCATGGTATGCAGGTCTGTGTTCAGAGTGTGATGGTGAGCAGGTAGAAGTCATCATGAAGGTGGGGAGGAGCTGAGGGGAGCAGGTGAGTTGGACTCTGGTTGCCACGGAGAAAGAAGGGTTGAGAAAACAAACACAAGCCCCACAGAGCAGGTTTCAGGCTGCTTCACTTCCAGTTTCATCACTTTCATCGATGTTTAAACCCGAGCACAGCAGCAGCCATCTTAAACTTACACCTGGGATTTAAGCTTTGGATGTTTAGAACAATCAACTCTGGTGTGACATTTTTTTTTTTTTTTTTTTTTGAGTTTGGAGTTTGGATCAGATGAGCTAAAATGCTTTTTTATTCTCAGACTTTTTAAAGAAATAATTCTTTGCGGTTTTTAGATTAGCTTTGATACATGATGTGGAGAAAGTAAATTAAATTTGAAGTCTCAGTTGACTCAGTAGCACATTTCTTTTCAATAAGTCACTTTATCACAACAACCTTTAATATAGGACATAATGTTTTACCAATCAAGATTTCAAACATAAACCATGTATTTCTCTTACACCTGATAGTCTGGTAGACTCGGTTCGATTGAGAAAACAAAGGTGTAACATTTGTTCCATTTTTAGCTGCTGTGGTTCACTTTCACACTGTAAAATGTAAAAAAAAACCCATTCACCTGTGGGGGCGCTGCACCAAGAACAAGTGAAGGAAATGACATGAAAACCTCAGAAGAAGACCCTGAGCACAACTTCCTCAATGTCTTCTGAAGTAAATAAAATGGAGTGGCGTCAGATTTTAGTGGTCGCAGGATTTTACTTTTGTCTTTGGCAAAATACCATGAGCCAGACTCGCACATTTGTTTTGGTTTTATGTACCCAGAATGCTCTGTGCTTATTGTCTGCTTCCTGTTTTTGGAGTGGTCTCCAGTTCCTTTGGCATTCGCGCACTTGAACCGCACCAGAGTTCACTTCCACCAAACACAGACCGAGGTTCGAAGGTGAACCGGAGTTTATAATTTCACAAACGAATTGGACTATCTAAGCAAACAAATTTGGGTTCAACTAAAGCATACTAATCAGGGCCGGTGTGAACGCACTCTTAATGTTTTCAGAGCGGCACCTGCAGTGTTCAACACAAACTTCCAGCAACAAAGTAAAAATGTGATCCTTCGATACCTAAACATGTATTTTTAGAATAACGAGGTAGTAGTGAAAAAAAAAGCCTGACTCAAGAAATCTATCGGTAAAAAAAAACAAAAAAAAAAAAAAAAAAAACACACCAGGTTCGGAACACTTTTTAAATTTTTAGAAAAGCGCAAGAAAGCAGGGCCAGCTGTGTTTGAAGCAGATGGAACTGAAAGTGAACGCACCATCGCCTCATGCTGCAGAATACCTGACTGATGCCGCCGCCACCGCCGCCTTGGTTGATCTCTAAAACAGTCCGACATGAGCCAGAGCCGGGCGGGACGATGGGGTGAGATGGAAGAAGCAAGATGAGTTCAGTTCAAGCTGAGCGCTGCATTGATAGCTGATGACACCCAGGGCCACGACACAAAAACCAGCCACACTGTGACTTCGCTTCACGCTGACGGTGTTGCCTCAGTGTTTGCACGTTAGCTGCGGAAATATCTAACATACTGCCACACGCGATCATTTAGCGTCCGCTAGCAGGATGGGGTGTTGTTATGTCCGTTTCAACAGAAGCTGCTCTATTGGCTGATGTCGGCGCTGGTATGGAAATGGATGTGAAACAAATGAGCTCAACATGTAAGCTTATTGAAGTCAGTTTCTCAGATTTCTGCCAGGAGGGAACATTTTAGCTTTCACCTTAACTCTATTTTCATTAACTTAATGAAATTTGATTAATATTAGATTTTAGAAGGTTTGAGTTACACAAACCGTAAAGCGGACACATGTTCTGACATTAAACTACAAGAAGTATTTCTCTGTTTTCAGTCAGTCGGCATTACCAAATAATTTCTATTTAACAAATGCCAGAATAATGAGAAGGAGAATTTTCTTCCTTTTAGCTTTTTTCAAAATTTGAAGCGTCTGTCCTTCATCAAGCTTCACACAATCGCTTTCTGGAAGTTTCCTTCACGCAGAATTGGCATACAGGCCATTTTGGTCGCACACCTCCTCTGGCATTTATTGAATATAAATCATTTTGGTAATCTGAACTGGATTTCCTGATTCTGTATGGAAATATTTGGTTTCAACTGTATACTTTTCGTTCTCTTTTGCTTATTTAATCATCAAGAAGAACCGCTTCAAATCATATCATCCAAAGAAAATTTACATACATTTCTGAAACCACAACCCTGACTTCAAGATAGTCAAAATTCCCTTCTGAATATGATTTCTCTCTAAAGCCTAAAATAAGCCCTACAGAATACATTGTTTAAGAAAAAGTAAGGATTGTACCTTTAAATGTTTCCACTGATAAGACCTAATAGAGGGATATTTCCAGGTTCCACACACTGCAGCACCCACATGACACGTGGGACAGGAATCCGGAGTGATTAATAACAGCATTGTTAGACATAGAGAGGAAAACTGTGCGTGTTATTATCATCACAGAACAACAGACAATTTCAGCAGAAACATTCAGAACAGTCAGCAGAACTTAGACCCTCTGTACACAAAACAGAATCATTCACATTTCAAGTAAGAGGGCTGCTGCTTTCCGTGGTGCTTGTCAATGAAGTAAAGAATCAAATTCTCTTGACATCACATGCATTAGCGATAGCTGGCCTACGAGAAAACATTCCTACCCTGGCTAAACGTCCGTCACACAGCGGAATCAGCATGTGATCGCTAGAGAAATGGTTACTTTATTCAGAGATTTGCACACACTTTGCTGTCAGAGCCGGAGAATCCGAGCAAACCTCTTTGTGAAGCAGCAAACCTTTTGTCTTCAGAGACCTACGCTACTCAACGAGCTCCCAAGCCCCCTCAGATCAGCATCAATAACGTACCTCAACATCTAAGAACCGCTCCGCTGGGTGAAGCCCGGTGCTTACCAGTAGAGATAGTAGAAGAAGGACAGGACGAAGAAGGACAGCTTGCACCACGCCTCCTTCTGGCAGAACTTGAGCGTGTCGCCGTTCATCACAGACGCCGGGTCGTAGATCAGCTCCTTAGTGTCCGTTGGGGAATGGAAGTACCTGCTGCAGAAGGCACAACACCACACCCCGGGTAGTTGACCCGTTCCAGAACACAAGGAATGGTGGTGGTGTGGGGGGTTGGATGGGAGAGGTGACAAAAAGGAAATGGGGAGGAAGACGGTGTGGGTGAATCTGGTGGGACGTCATCATGCAGAAGACCTGAGTGAAGCAAGGGTTGGTGGAAAGGGAGCTTTAAAAAGAAGAATCCCATGAAGAATAATCCTCCAGGTTTCAGTGATGGTTAAAGTAAGGAAGCACAATTAGTGCTGGGTGATCAATAACCGTATATGTTGTAATAGACATGTGATCAATATTAATAGAAAATTTATCTGATAGAATATATCAGATAAAATATATCTGAATTCTGATCTGGGAACGCACGGCATTCTGGGGAATATAGGCAAAGGAAAGGTCTTTAGCTCATTGAACCTGCTGCTGCCCACCTTAATGAGGTTGGTGGCACCAACTCACTCACTCACTCACTCTTTGGTTAGCTGGCAGCAACATGTTGACTGAGGCTACGTTCACACTGCAGGCCCTGTTGCTCAGTTCTGACTTTTGGGAATCAGATTTTTTTCAGAATTCCTAATTTGTACGACTTCTATTTGACCTTCTGTGTGAACTGCAAATAAGGATGTTACTGTGCAGTAGAGGGCGCAGTAGCATCCCAGGTGGTCTAGCTCAGTGTTTGTGGAAGTAAACATGGATGGTATCGGTGCAGCGGATACCTAAGTTTTACCTTGTGATAAAAATGGGGTGTTTCAAATTTCCTCTGAAATATTGCCACAATCTAGGTTTGTTTCTCTCTTTAGTGCAGTATTGTGTATTTTTTCTTGCATTACCTAAATGTCACAGTGCACATTATAATAGTTATCATCCAAAGTATCAATAAACCCTGCAGCTAGTCGCTGCTTTCTGATGTGACAGGCTCCATTTTATCTGCTTAAAATGAAATGAGATCCGTTTCTTGCAGAATGTTTTAAGACTCACTCACAGCATAATGATTGCTAAAACTAATCTCTCACTGAACTGACTGAGTACGACAAAGACAAGAGTTAGAAAAAAGGCCAATTCGTTAAATGGAATTTTAAGTTTCCAACAAGATAAACACATTTTGAAACAACATATGAGAAATTATTTTGTCCTTTTGTGATGTTTGAAAGTGTTCAGAGGCTTCTGAATCTAGGGGACTTTCAAAAAAAATAAATAAATAAAAAATTCTTCGTCTTCAGCACAGTGCCTCCCAATCTGTGTTTCTTAATAAAAATCCCTGTGTGTAATAACTAAACGCACTGTATCCTAGTGGGCTAGAATACAAATGCAGAATGCCACCAAAACACAAAACCTGGAGGGCAATATTGAGCCAGCGCATGTTCATCAGAGCTTTTACATTCCAATGAGACCGACTGTTTAAATTGTAGCAGAAAATGTGCCACGTGGGAAATTAGAGAAGAAGAAGGAATTGCTGCCGTTTCATATTGCTTGGGCGGGGCGGGGCTTCCAATTGCTGACAGACATTTACAACTTTGTTAGATTCAGAGTTATTTCATTTGATAGAACTGATTAAAATGAATAGTTACAATTGAATGCATCATTCTGTCAGTGCAGAAAAGCCTCACTGTTTTGATGGTAAAGTCCAAAAAATAAGCTCCCAGAAGAGGTACAGTGGTGAACAACAGTACAGGCTGAAAAATTAGGTAATATTAATAATAATCATTAAAATATGATTTAATGTAGCAAAAAGAAGACAGTGAATAACCTTCTCATTAGTGAAAATTCAAATGAAGTCTGGTGACAATTCTTTTAAATTTCTCAATAGTCAGACCGCTTCTTTTCACAAAGGTCTACTGACCAACTGGAAAGTCCTGAATGAAAGACAAAATAACCACAGTACACTGTGAGGCATGATGATTCTTTTCACATAAATCATGGACCAACTGGAAAGTCCTGAATGAAAGACAAAATAACCACAGTACACTGTGAGGCATGAAGGAAGATGATTCTTGAGCTACCCTGCGGGGTTTATTTTTCACATACAAGGAATCATGGATCAGTTGAAGCGGTCACGTTGCCTGATCCTGAAGAGCAAGTGACCCTGAAATGGATGTTTTAACAAAACACCCCAAACATACCAGTAAGTGGGAGTTTCTTGGTTCCAGCCCAACAACTGTATCATTATAGAGCAGCCAGGCCTCTCCGAACCTGGTCCTTAAGAGCTACCATCTCACAGGTTTAAGATGCAACCCTGCTCCCACACAGCTGAATTAAATGAATGATTCGCTACCAGGCCTCTGCCAAACTTGATTGCATGCTGATGAGGTAATTCAATCATTTGATTCAGCTGTGTTGGTGCAGGGATGAATCTAAAATCTGCAGGATGGTAGATCTTGAGGACCAGTGTCAGAGGCTCCTATCTAGCCATCCATTCCCTTTCTTATGCCTATCTGGGGTTGGGTTGCAGTAGCAGCAGCCCCTCAAGGAATCCCAAGTCCTTCCCAGGCCAGACAAGAAACATCGTCCCTCTAGAATGCCTTGGGTCGTCCTCTGCGTCTCCTCCAAGCAGGTTGTGCTTGGAACGTCAGCAGGCATCCTGACCAGATGCCCATCACCCTGTCTCTAAGGGAAAACCCAGACACCCTGTGGAGAAAACTTATTTTGGCCATTTGCATGTGTAATCTCGTTCTTTCGGTCATTACCCAAACCTCATTACCATAGATGATGGTAGGAACGTATCTCGACAGGTTAATTGAGAGCTCTGCCATTTGCCTCAGCTCTTCCTTCACCCTGGTAGATGGGTTCACTGCAGATGCCACACCAATCCACATATCAATCTCCTGCTCCATTTTTCCCTCATTTGAGAACGAGACCTCAAGATACTTAGACTCGTTCACTTGTGGCAGGACGTCTTCCTTGATCCGTAAAGGGCACTCTACTCTTTTTCAACTCAAGATCATGGCCTTTAGGGTCCTCTGGACTTCATAAATTGCTATGCCATTTCTTGCAGCCATGTCCCACAGGGGTTTGTGGAAAGGTCTGCCACCTCTATGAACTTGCAGACTACACTGGGAAGTTTCCTTGCAGAACTGTCAGACTGTTCTATGGAACAAAACCTTCCCAGAAACATTTGTAAAGTGCAGATGAACACAGTGATGGTATGCATATATGCATACACACACAGCCTCAACCAGCTACCCTCCTCTTGAGAGTTGCCTTGTCAATGTTCCATCTCACACACATCACTCACAAGCTTTCTCTTTCCCCGTCTTGCTGCCGTTGTTTGCCTCATATCATTCCCACCTCTGTCTCCGCCTTCCAGCCTCCATTTTTTTTTTCTTGTCCTCTCATCTCCCAGCTGCGGCATCTGTAGCCGGTGGGCATCTGGCACAGTTTGCAGTTAATGAGACAGCAAGATGCTTTCCTCTACTCCCGTCCTCTCCTCTAGTCTAAGCCTCAGCCAGCAGAGCACATGAGCTTAAATCAATCAGACTGCCAGGAGTCCAGGCCTAACCCGTTGACCGGAGAAGAGGAGAACAGATAAACAGGAAGCAGCAAAATATGAACAACTCCTAAAGGTGGTAGCTGCGTCGTTTGTTACACTGACATTCTCATTTTAAATGTCAGCCTATTCCAAGGCTTTAATTGTCCTAAGACATATTGCAGAGAGGCAGAAGACTTTACACACAGGGTTTGATACGTGACCTGCTGATAACCCTTGAACGTTGCAACCACAAACTTTTTTTTAATCAGAATGTTATGTGGAAGACCAACATCAAGTAAGGTTTAATTATGAAGTGGAAGGAAACTGCAAATTGCATGGAGACAGTATGTAGATACCAGTTTTTAAGTTTTGTCACAGATTTCCTGTTGGACTTTGATTGGGTCATCCTAACAGAAGAGTATTGTTTAATTTAAATCAAACAAAACAACAGCTTCATAGCTGTAGTCGTATTGAGAGGTTAGGAATAGCATACGGAAGCATATTGCTATAACGTTACAAGTGATACTTATCTTGCATAAACATGATGATATGATGTATAAATGTGATGGTTATCTTGTTTAATCGTGATCATTTCAAGTCCAGGCGGTGGTGGAAGTATGCTTTTTGTGCAGGTGTCCTACAGAAGCGTATTCAGCAAAAACCTATGAACTCCCGTTTTGATTGGAGAAGCTTTCATTCCGTAACAATTGCCTTTAGTCATTTCCTGAATCAGAAGCTGCAATCAGAAATTCAGCTTTGCTCCAGACGGTCAGTTAGGATGGCCGCCACAGCTAGAGGATCAGACTGCTGTTTCCTTCTGTGCAGTCCCGTTCTGTTTAGGATCTTGCTCAGAGTGCGCATGCTATTAATGGTTTCAACCGCAATGCAAAGTAGCATCGGTATCTCTCCATGTTTTAGACCAAGCATGAAGGAAAACTCGACCAATTCCTGTTAGCCACTGTACCAGCCTTCTTTATGCCTGAATGAAAAGCATTCTATCGCCACCTCCTGGACATTAAATTATCACGTTTAAACAAGATAAGTATCGCAGTATAATGTGGTAGTGCTCGAAATTTTTTTTGCTCCATGATAGCAATACATTCCATAGTAGCATGTTTGGATCTTTACCAAATTTGAGAAAAATCTCAAATTCTTTAGAATGATCCTAGCAAAGCCAACATCCATCCATCCATCCATCCATCCATCCATCCATCCATCTATTTTCTGTTCACCCTTGTCCCTTAGAGGGGTCTGGAGGGTTGCTGTTGCCAATCTCCAGCTACGTTCCGGGCGAGAGGCGGGGTTCACCCTGGACAGGTCGCCAGTCTGTCGCAGGCAAAGCCAACATGATAGAAGTAAATAAAAGTGAGTGTAAACACAGAACAAACAGATTCCATGGTTACCTCCAGGTGTTGTAGAAGAGGAGGGGGATGTTAAGGCCCACAGTCAGCCACTCCTGGGCACACAGGAACATTATGCAGAACAGTCCATGGATGGAGTACTCTGGCAGCACCAACTGGAAGGCAGGAGCAAAATACAGAAAGTGTTAGATCATTCTGGAGAGCAAGAAAATAACATTTTATTATTAGTACTCATGTCAGGTGCTTCTTTTTTCTTTTCCTTCTTCACACCAACACCAGCAGCCAGGTCATGATGTAGCAGCCGATGTTCAATTCACAGCTATCTCAGAAAACACTTGGTGTACACATTAACAGCTTAGTTTGATTAAACACTCAGAACAGACAGCGACTGGACCTGCTGCTGGACCGCAGGCTTTAACACATCGACTACAGTGAACCCAGCACATCACACTGTTGCAGGAACTCTTGTGAGGACAACAAAGGAACAAACATACCAGTAGGTGGCAGTTGCAGATTTGAGACCACCACCTTGTACTACACTTTGCTTTGTAAAGACGGTCAGGACTATTTGCTGCTGAGAAACAATGGCTTCCTGGAGGGCTGGACTCTGTTGATGTTATAAACTCTACCCAATCTGTAATGATTGATGTATGCAATGACCCACCTCGGTGCTATGAAGCTTACCAGAAATTACCTGCACTGTAAACAACCATCTTCTACTTGTTCATGTTAATTCAACATTTGGTAGTGTGGCCAACACAAACTGAACGGCATCCCTCACTTCCTCCGCTGCCGTTGGTAAAACTACAGGCAGACTACAATTCTAAAACAGAACAGAAAATTGCCATCATTGTTCACAACTTCTTCTTGTGTTCACTGATTGGCCCGGTATGAATTCTACCCGCGGGAACCCAAGTCAGTGGGAGAAAGCCCAGATTGTCTATGCAGCGAGGTTTTAATCCAGTGGATTTACACAGGAAAGCAATGACCAGGCTATACTTCTGCTAAACGTCCCTGCAGAATCAAAAACACATTTTAAATACATTTTACAAGTGAATATGCTTAGAGTATTGTTGGATGCATTCTTTGATACACCCATGTGAGAGTTTGGAGTATTGATTAAAGAGTGTACATTTTTATGTAGGTTTTAAAATGACATTCAATGTTGGAGGAAGTATTAATATTTTTCTTTTAAATCTCTTTTTTTTCTACTTGTCCTGTCTCTGTTTTTCTGTTAGGAAAACAGAGACAATCATTTCTTGATATATATATATATATATATATATATATATATATATATATATATTAGTGTGGTTTGGGTTCAGCCTTGCAAACCCCTGTGGACATCTTAAATGTCCATTGAATTCTTCCGCAACCTTTTTCACCAAAGCAGTTTATGTGATTCACGAAGAACACCACTTCAGTGCTCATTTATATTTAACAGCGCACTGGGCAACACATTGTGTTCGCCCGGCCTGGAACATCACAGAGTAAAGAGGCCGGGGTTCAGATGCATTATTCAGACGGCTACATGCTCACTAATAACACAAAACACGTTTTAAACTTAACGCCTCTTCAAGTGCAGGAGGGCAGAAAACCACAGCCTTGATGAAAACTAAACACGCCTGTCTGCCTTCACACGCACAGCCAGGGCTGAGAAAAAGGATTTTACCCCCCACAGAGTTCTGCTGCTTTTACTTGTTTTGTACTTCAGATCATCAACCCACTGACCACAATCAGGCTGGATTACCTGCAGAACCTGCCGGACAACAGGAAGTAGGCTAAGGAGCTGCGATTCCATTAACCATAAAATTGTGAACAATAAAATTGTAATGAAAAGAAGGCAATTAAAAAAAACAACTCCTGGTTTCTGTTAAAAACTAAATGCTGGCGTGAGGATGATTTTTTTTTTTTTGCCTGTATTGAAACTGGTTTATTGTGCAAAACTGCAATGGAAACTTTTCCCCATCACATGAGTCATATGATCAACAACCGACTGTTGCTGCTGGCACAAACCGTGAAGAAGAAGACCACAGGAAGTAGTTAAATCATGGGATATTTTTGAATGACTTATGTGAACATATTTATTCACAGGTGATTTTAATTGAGTTTCTAATTTAATGGAAACACCACGATTGTGAAACTGTGTTTTTTCAACATTAGCAGAATATTAACAGAGTTTCCATTTTTGAAATGGAAACAATGTTCTGCTACTGGTCCTCTGGAAAACTGTTCTTTGGATGCCAAACACTTTTTTGACCCTGACAAAGGCAGGAGACGCCACAGCGTCATACAAGCAGCACTTCCACAAACTGTCTCTCTCATTTAATTGTTTTAAAAGTACAGGTGATCACAGTGAGGATAGCAATCACCCTTTTGTTTAAATCCCTCTTTCATGGTGTGACAGCTACTCTGATGAAAGTAAAAAGCAGGCACAAAGAATGAAATGAAAGCTCTGAGGCTGACCTGAGCATGTGGTGGAAATAGTCTCTGGACAGAAAGAAACATGAACGGAAGAAGTGAGAGACAAAACATACTGGGGAAAACAGTGGGATAGCTTTCATTTAACTAGCATCTATACAGCCATAAGGGGTTTCATGGGATCGTGGAAGAACCTAAAGCATCATCCCAACAGTTATTGTCCTCATGGAGAACCTCTCTCCTGATGGTCTAGTTGAAGAAGCCAAAGGTGTTTTCACACCTGATCGTAGACTATCAGGTGATATCATCAGCATAGCAGTAGAGGTGTGTCCCATTTTATCTGATTATTTTATCAATTGTATCCATTTATATGTATACTAAACAGAATTTGCCACTGAATTGTTCCAAGCACAGAGCCCGGTGGTACTCCACAAGATTGATCATTGACATGAACAAACTTTAATCTGAGAGACAAATAAGATTCCTTGACCAGTGATGGTTCAGTGCTATGATGACCTTTTACTAAGCTAGTTTAGGTTAAAAAAAAAAAACGAAGTATGTTACACACCAAAAACTATAATATAAAGATATTTGGACAATCTTTAAAGAATCAGTCGACATCACAAGGTGCAGTGAGTGAAAATCTTCAGTCACTGTCAGCGCTGCAATAAAAACAGCAGATCTGTGGCTGAAGCATAGAAACTAACTGCTCTGAACGCAGTTTGTTAGCAGCTCCACACATTCAGCATGAAACCCCAGCTCATAAAGAGGAATATATTAACGACCGCAGGCCTTCTCTATTCATATTCAAATGCTTCCCGTTTGGTTTTATTGGGGAAAACGAGATCAAATGTCAGACTTCTCTGAGCCTGCCATCTTTTGTGATGAAACATTCCTGCAACATAACAATAAACCTGTAGAGGAACTGCATCGCTGAGGACGACAGCTTCCATTCCACCCAGTTAAATGTGAAATACTATTTTAACTTTTTATTTATTCAGAGGGGGAAAAAAAAAAACCTAAGCCATCCTGGTCCTATGTGAAAACGGAACTCCTCGACCAAATCTAGTAATGGTGTGGGATGTGTGATACCCATGGCCGCAAAAAACACCCTCAAGCATTTATCTTGCCACTCCATGGCCTGCACTGGATAGTTTATCTTCTTTACACAGAAGATTCTAAATATGAGAGAATTCCAGTTTTAAAATGGCTAAACTTAGAAAATATTAGCTGTCCTGATAGTGACTGATGACTGATGGTCTGTACAACTGGCTGGCCAGGAAATTAAAGGGAAACACAGGGAACTGCATCATCATCATCATCATTATTTGCTGTAAACACAAACTTGGACGTGTTACAGTACGGCGTGCCATGACTGAACAGATCATTGGACTTCAGCCAGGGGTAGTTCCTTCACAAGGACCGAAAATAGAACAAGACTACTAATGTGTTTTAATGGAGGATGTCCAGCATACATTATGTGAAACGCTTTAGATCAGCCCCTGCTGAGTTTATTTTAATGCCTTAGTTTGTTCCATAACTTGGCTTTATATGCGTCATGATGAATGACGGTCAGATGGACCAGGTATGGTATCAGATGATGGTATCAGAGGAGCCAGGGTTGAAAACTCTATATAAGCTTTATGAAAGCAAAAAAGCTCCATCACAAATATTACCAGTAAAGATTATTGTAGACAAGTAAATGTTGTTGTTTTCAGAGTTTATTAATGTCTTCATGATATATTACAACAGATTAGTCATCATCGGTTCATTTACATTCCACTGGGATTAGTTCCATGGGGATTGGGAAGCATTAAAACAAAACTGTTTCCCAACTTTACAATGATTGGTTAAAAGTAGAGACAGACTTCCTGTTTCTCTTCCTCCTCCTTGTGGTCCTACTGCCATCTGCAATGCCAAGACCCACCTCCTGCCTCTGATTGGTTGTTTCTGACAGAGCGGGGTATTTCTGCAGATGGCAGTAGAACCACAAGGTGAAGGCTGAGGAGCTTAAATTTTTCACAGATTATGTCTCATATTATACTGTCAGGACAGAGTGACATTTTTACCAAATATGTATAAACCACATTTTAAAAAAATATTATCTACTGCAGCTTTTAACCCGTAGTAGTCGGTTTCAAAGGGAATCATTACTGATTCCTCATTTCAGTCAGTCTGGACTTCTGACATCTTTCTCCGTTCAGAGAAAATCCTCTGTGCTTGTTGTCTTCCACCGGCTCTTTCTCATTTTTCCCCTCTCGTTACCCCTGCGCTGAGGCAAACAGCTCCCAGAACCTCTGACTGCATATCACCATCCAACATGGTAAACGAGAGCTCCCGCCCACGCTCCTTTCAGAGCCCAAGTGGAACCTGACAGTTCTGCCACGGCTCGCCTCAACCTCTTCAGGTCCAATTAGTGAGGCCACCCACCACGGACCCAGAGAAGGAGAGGAAGATCTGTCCTCAACGCCACTTTTTCAGCCTGCTCCGCTCAGAGGGTCGTAGTGTTGAGAAGGCGGAGTCACAGAGCAGCACTCCGGGGCTAACAAGGGACACGCACCAACAGGGGGATGAAGAGGATGAGGAGAAGACGCGGCCGAGCAGACCCACCACTCGCCGTCCACATCCCTCACACTAATCCCTGCTCCATCTACGACCAGAAGGTGCAGCAAAAATATTTAATCACTGGCTGCCATACTTCGGTTTGACCTGCCGGTGTTCCTCTGTGAATGGCCTGTCGCATTGAGCAATAAATGAATTAATACATCACACAATGAATTCAAACAAGCTCAATAATTTCCATTTCAATGATTTATTCTTTTCTCTTTTCTCTCTCTTTCTATTAAAACCTGGATGATAAAAGTCTTCAGTCTGGTGCTTTGGTCTCAATCAGCCATTTTTTTTTTTTTTTGAAGGACAATTTTATTTATAGAGACTTCATGATTCATTCTAATAGTTGTTTCTGTTGCTTTGTTTATTTTGAATATTTCAGTGTTAAATGTTCATTAGAATTTAAAGTGTGTAGATATTTGACAATGTGTTCTTGCATTATGATTACATTACTTGAAAATGGTCTCAAAACAACAATAAACTTCTGGGACAATTAATTGTCCAGTAAAATTTGCCCCATGACAGGTCTATATGAATGTTTCCTATATATGCTGCCATATAAAATAAAAATGTTGAAATTAAGCACAGTTTGAGATAAATGTCCTGTTGTGTCTAAGAAATATGTGTATCACCTACAATGTCATAATTTAGAAGTAAAAAACAATACATAATTTCACACACAGTTAAGTGTGTGAAATTTGGGCCTTCGTACTCGAGCGTACTGATTACCTAAAATTCTCTTGTGACAAATTTTTTTATTTCATACAATCCTAATAAGAACTAACAAGTTTGATTAACTATTTGGGCGCCTAGCTCTGTTTCTTCTCCATCTGGGAAGCCTTAACTCACCCCTCAGTGTGGGACGGAGAACGGCAGTCACATGTCAGTGAACCGCTGCCCGGAGCCAGCACAGCATCCGACTGCAGGCGGAGGAGCAGCAGGAGGCTGCGGTGGCTTTAGCTGTAATCAGGAATCCATTCAATAAGCTTTGTTTATTATGTTCCAAAAGCACAATTTTGATCGGTGTAATAATTTGTGCAGCAATCAAAAATGAGCACGTACCCAATCATCCTTTCCTTGCCGTTGTTCGAGAAAAAAAAAAAAAAAGTCTGACTCAACTTATTGGACCACCTCTCTGCTCCGCTGCTGATAAAGAAGTCTGGGATGAGGTCTTGTTTTTTGTTCTTAGAATTCTGCATAATTCACCATGTCAATATTTGAGTGAATATCTAAACCCAGTTGCTGTTGAGCGTTTTCGCTTACGTGTCTATCACGTCCCTGTGACAACTTTTCGTTGACTGTTATCATGTTGATGTCAACTTTGAAACAACATGAACTCGTATAATCCTTATTCTCAACCTCATCAGCCCGGTGTCGCATGAAAACCAGTTCGAAGTGAACACTGTTTCCACCGGGTAGTTTAATATGCGACACCGACTACGTGGTCATAAAAATCTATTCTTGCGCGGACATGTCCGGCGGACGTCCACTTTGAGTCGTGGACTGAAGTGGCCAGAATATCTTGGGGCCTTTAGGTGCCACTTATTCTGACAGAGGAGTCAAAATGAAAAACATGTTGCTCAAGAACCATAGAAGGCTTTCATACAGCTTAAAACAAATTCTGGAAATAGGTTCAGCCTTTATTCCTCAACTTTTTAAAGGATTTTTTCAGCTCTAGAGCCTCCATTAAACAAAAACGAGAGAGGGAGAAGACATACAGTAAAGGTCAACAAGGTTTGCGCCCAAGGTTCAGTTTTATTCCCCATCAAAACAATAAAAATAAAAAACCTTGTGAGGATTGACACTCATGCAGCTGTTTCTTACTGATTCTGCTGCATGTTCGTGTGACCGACAGCATCCGGTTTAGGATTTTCAAAATAAAAGCTCCTCCACACTCAATACATAGGACAGCCATATTTAATTATTTCTTGCGCGGCCCGGTACCAATTGGTCCACGGACCGGTACCGGCCCGCGGCCCGGAGGTTGGGGACCACTGGTCTAAACTACACACATATGGCCTATTTATACATATAAAAAATAAGAAAAATCATGACAGTCATAACCTATTGTAACAAAGAATGGTTACAAGAGTGTTCAGAAATATTTAGATACATAAAGATTCAATATTACATCGCCTTTTGAGGGGGTTATAGAGAGGAAGATTTCAACTGTGGGAATGACAGTGATGTAGGGGACAAACATTTCAGGTTCTTTCAGGTCTAGAAGATCTAGAATATCTGTGTGAGAACAGCAAGGCATATAGAATAAACAGGCAAACCATTGACGCCTAGCATAGCGCTGTCTATGCACTATGCTAACGGCAACAATTGTTGCCATGCTTACAGTCACTCCTCCTATGATCAAAAGATGAATGAAGGGATACAATTTTCTTTATATATCAGTAGAAGACACTTGAAAGAACATATGTTCAAAATATATTTATATTTATTTATTTAAACATTTTTGCTGACATCCTATTGTAGAGGTTTGTGACAGACATTTACTTCCAGCATTACAGGCAGGAAATAAAGAGGTCTGGTCGTGTGACCTTTCACACTAGAAACAAGAAATTGATATTGCTTAGAGTAGACGGACTATTATTTTATTTTAAGACTTCAATTAGCTGCCAAAACTCAAAACAATTTTTCTAGAGCTTCCAGAAGTTAGAAAAAGTGTCTGGCAACAATTGTTGCCAGTGGGATTAAATGGGTTAAGTGGACTTAATTGTGAAATGTCAAGTTGGGCGTAACATGGTCAATGGATACGCAGGTGGGGATGAAGGATTTCAAATTTGTCATTTTTCGCTGCTTGAGGATAAAGGAAGTTCCATTTTAACTCCTGGCTGGACATCTTGTTCCCTCTGCTGGAATTCATCTTTCATCTGGATGTCACTTTGACAAGCACTGTCAGGCCTTAGGGGCGCACACGCGTCTCCATGGCAGCAGCATTTCCTCCCACATTGCAAAAAAACAAAAATAAAAACAAGAACACTGCTCAGTTTACCCTCAGGACTCATAGGATCAGATGGCAGTCAGTGGCCCAGTGAAAGTTTAAACCATCCGAATAAGGAAGGACGGGGGACGAGCGTGGAGCCGCCAGCCTGGCACTAAAGCCTGGCTGACACGGCAGCAGGCATGGAGCTGAAAGGCACAGATGCACAGCAGCTTCCTGGCCAAGCAGGAAACATATGCTGCTCTCCTCCTATCCAGTCTGCCACACTCAGCCACCTCTCCTACGCCACGCTTTCCCTGCCTCATCGTTCAGTTTGGATGAAGCTCTAGCTGCTCACTTCCTTTTCTGCACGGCATCAAAACAAACAAACCAAAAAAAAAACAACAACCTACAAAGATGATCGGCTCGATCCACTCAGTACGTCTGTAATTTAACCAATTTGCTCTCCAGACACGACAGAATTTAAATGATTTATATGTGCCAGAGGTCCAGGGTTTGGTTTGATGTTTCCACAGATGTCCAGTGAAACACATGAAAGTTTGCCACTTTCATGTGATTCAATTAAAAGCTGGCCAAGTGAAAATGAATTCAACTGAAGAGTCAGAACTCAAAGAATTGTTAGAACCAAACGAAAGACTTCAAAGCTTGGATACAGAGAGGATGGAGCTCTTCATCCTGTCCAGTTGAGATCACAGTTCAGAGAAATGCACACGAAGCTGCAGCCATATGAAAAGAATCCATAAGAATATTCTTTGTATTTACATTTTTTGCTCTACATGAGATATGGTGGCACTGACGTGCAAACCACTTCAACTAATCACAAAACACATCTGCAAATTAAAAACGCACAACAATATTAACAACACAGAAGAGGAAGGTTCCCTTGGGAAACCTAAGGCATCGTTGACTGGAAGATTTTACTTTTATCTTTAGAACTGGAAACTTTTCTGGGATTTGCTCTGTCTTTGTTTGGGCAAACAAAATGCTGGAGCTGTTTTTCTGATTATCCAAAGTGTGAAAAAGAACAAAGCTGCCGTTCGTAGCATGTCCCAACTCACAGTGTTCTTGGATAGCGGTGGCTACGTTTGCATCGCAGCTAACATTCATTTTCTGAACAAACACAACAAATAAATTCCGGTTCTAAAGTCGAACATGAATCAGTGATTGGACAAAGTAGTGTTTTTTTTTTTATTTGTTGTTGAATATGTTGTGTTTTTGAATCTATACTTCCATTTACTGATTTGTTTAAGAGCTTTGTACTTCAGGGACTAAAGAGCCAAATCCTAAGACACAAGCAAACCAAAACATGGATAGAGGAACGCAACAGGATGATGCAAAGGGATACAGAATAATAAAGGATATAACATAAATAGAAATGCTAAAAACAATGTCAGGCACCCGGATAATAATAAATAATAAATAAAACAGGACCATGAATAAACAGAACATGTTGGAACAGATAAAACCACCAAACACCCAGAAATGATGACAGGCTGAGTGAGAGACTACTAGTTAGATTTGATGGACTCCAGATAACAAGACTGAGGTTTGAAATAGAGTCAGAAGTTGCTTCACTGCTTAAAACCATAAACATTAACTTTATTACTAGTATTTTAACTATTTCAAATAAAAACATAACCTTCTAAGATGTAACTAGGTTCATTCAGAAACAAGTTACTAAGCTACAGAAAGCATGTTCCACATGACATTTGACCCACTGTAAGGTCCGTTCAGTAGTTCTGAGCAGCTGCCCTCACAGCCACAGGGCAGAAATCACAGGCTGGAAAGTTGACGAGTCTTTTTTTTCCTCCAAGTTGATGAAATTCATCGAAATCGGTGCAGACGGTTGCAGTAAGCCGTCCTCCACCCAGCCGGAGACAGAGTATGCTCAACGGGAATCAATATGGAGAAAATAAATAGCCTCTTTATTCCAAATATTGCTGCTCATTTGAAAATTTCACGTTGAAACAGCGGCTTTCTCTGTATTGCTTCTGATTTGACAAATTCAAACTTTTGTCAAATGTTTATTTTGTAGATGTCTTCAGTGATTTACACTAGGTTGTTTTTTTGTTGTTGTTGTTGTTTTTTACATTAATAACCAATAGAAGAAGCCTGTTCAGGAACAGAAATGATTTTTCAAATGGCAAAATTATTTGTTTCAGAACATAACAGTCTGGCAGCGGAGGCTCCCTGCCCAGAGTGCTGCTGTCAGAGGAGGTATGACGAAATGCTATAATGATCACCATGAACAGGGTTTTTCAACCATAATGCCGACAAACAATGCTTTTTGATATTGTGTTAAAAATGTATATTTCAACACATACCAACCTCCTCTGCTCCCCCTCCAGGCAAAAGATATACTGATAGTTGATATCGGCACACATTTAATTACTGGACCGATACCGATCTGTTAAAAACTGACTCAGCCGATGCTAATGTTAGAGCTGATGAACATCCTTTTTTTTTGTTGACCATGTTTGGGTCAAAATGAACTTAAGGACAAGTCCATCTGTGAAACAACAATGACTGTGAAATTCTTCGTTTGATAATAATTGTAAAGCCACACCACGCTTGTGGTGCTGGATGAAAAGTTCTGTTGCATTCTCAGGATTTCCTTCTCTCAGCTCAGTGCTGCGGCTCTTACGCTAAAACATAATGATTACTGGGATCCACTGCTGAAAAGAGTCTGTGAAAACTCTCCTGGGATGTGCAAATTACTGTAATTAAGTGGAGCCCTGAGGAACATCGTGACAAACGACCCAGATATTGTAGCTTGTGATTTTAAACGACTAAGAAGACAATGCTGGTTAATTTTCCTAAGCACCTGCTCCAAGCCTGGAGTGGCTAAACCTCCATCTAAGAATATCTTTGTCCTGAACTAAACCACCAGCTCTCACGGTGCCATTATCTACTGTGAATATGGCTTTAATAATCATCATTGAGAGAGAGAACATTCACAATAAATCATAATTTATCTGTATAATAATAGTGTTGCTCTCTTGGCTCTTGGTTCTTTTTTTTGTGTGTGTAAGCTTTGGAAGAAACTCTTGTGCTGAAGAACAAACAATCTAGTTTTGACGTACTGTAACGGAAGCACTCATTTTCTTTCCCCATAATTTGAATTTAAATGTGCAACAAAGGGCAGTTATGTCTCTGATTCAGAAAAGTCCTACAGAGAATTGGAGTCGCTGTGATTAGCAGTGCAAGTCTATTACGACGCGTTGTACAAATACATACATGCAGTTAATGCTATTAGACAACAGAGGAATGTGTGAGTGAATGGATGTTCTACAGAATTTTGTGTATTTAATAATAAAACTATCACCAGGTGAGTAGACGAACAGTTTATGACAGATACTTTCTCTGTTATCCAAGCAGCAGCCATGTTGGACTTTGGTTGGGCGACAACGAGAGGCCTCAGACTTCCCAACCAGGCTGCATTCCCTGAACGTTCACAGCACATTTGCATTATTGCACAAGTTATCTGCGCTCAGAAAGGTGAAAGACGGAGTGCCACCTGGAGACGGATGTGACCTGCATGCCGGACACACACTCTGACCGTGAGTCAGCCGGAGATGAAAGGAGAGCTGGAGAGGAGGAGGGATGAAGAGGAGCTTTGTGCTGAAGCTTCAAATAGAGTCAGAGCCACAAAAGGAACCTGACATTTGTGCGTTTTCACATCAGACTGCGTGGAGCTGGAACACGGAGGAAACTTCACCCCAACGGTGATACGAGCAGGAACGAAGGGAAGGGAGGATGAGGAAACGTGAATGCTGCTTTCGCCAACATGACGGGGACAAAATGAGAAAAAAATAATAATCTGATCATTAATACAGCTTAATCTTTTTTTTTCCTTGAAAAATAACTACACCTCAAGCACATGCTAGAATAGAGATAATTTACCCTTGTGGTATTTGATTGGAAAAGTTTAAGCCAGGTCAAAGTTCAGAAGCTATGCTGACTCCTAAACATGTAATAGCACTGATGGAAAAATTTAGCCCACTTTTGTTTTTTAGTTCACTCAGGTTTAGAGATATTTGCTGACCTATTACTCTCTAAAAGGTCCCATAGGAACTCGGTAATCCTAGCATCTGGGTTTTGACTGGACCATTAAACAAACCTAAAGATTGTTGGAGCGTTACGTCTTTAGCCATTCTGTAGTAGCGTCATTCATATAATCCAGCGTTTGAATGGTATTCATGTCATGGTTCTTGGGATTCCTGGGCTTTATTTCTGTACATGGAAGCAATGACTGACTAGAACCTGACTAAAGAGAGAAAAAAACTTACCATGTGTTTCTTTTAGCTTGAACAGCAACCATTTCTCATAAGCTTACTCCACCCTCTTTACATCAAAGGCAGCAATAGCCTCCACAGGCTTAAAGCATTTCTTCAACCTAAAGGACTTTGGGTGCGATCACACCATTCCTGCTTACTCCACATTAATTAATCTCAAGTTTGTTAGCCCAGAAGTCTGTTTCTTTAATGGGAGATGTCTGTTGAAGCAAACCTTTGTTCGGTTGACGTAAACTCCGGTGCAGTTTGAATGCATATGTGAATGCCAAGTGGATTGGAAACCGCTCCAAAAGCAACAAGCGCACCACAGCACAGAACATTCTGGATAAGTACAAGCAAAACAAACATATGAGTTTGCACGTTTATAGTAAAGAAATCATACAACTGCTAAGTTGTCTTCAGAAGTTTTTGTGTAATTTCCTTCAGTGGTTCTTGGTGCAGCGCCACCACAGGCGAGGAGCTGAAAATGTTTTTCAAAGTGTGAGGTTGGTTTGACAGTTTGAGAGAGACATTCGGCAAAGGCCAAAAAATCTGGGACTTGAACCTGTGATGGCCGCCAGGTGTGAAAACAAACTTAACATGAGATTCATTTGTGTTTCAACATATATTGCCAATTAGTTTGAACATATTTTGTTGATAAAAATCAGAATTTGAAAACATCGATTTCTATTTACTCTCATATTTGGTTATAAAACTTCAAAATACAAAATTATTATTGAATTATAAAAATTCAAAGATGTTTGCTGTACACTACTGGCTGTTAAATGTTTGGTTTATTTCCACAGTCACAACATATGGAGTATGGATGAACGCATAAAAGCAGCATCTGGAATGACAGATGGTTGGATGGAGGCACAGCATCACAGACTAAGATCTGTACTTTTTATTAAAAAAAAAACAGCTATCTGACTTCTGTAGCTCTACTGGAGTTCCTTCATGAAGGATGGTGTTGTCAGGAAATATACACAAGCGAAAGCAGCCAGGTGCAGACACGCTGTGTGTGCTCATCGGGACTCATTTCCACTCATGTGTGAGGACACCGTGTGTGCGACGCGTCACGTGTGTTACAGTCAACAAACAGTGTCCTCAAACCGTCTCTACACACTTCCTGATTCAGACCAAGACACTGACCAAAAGCCAACAACTGTAACTAACTGGATGGACTCCAGTCATGCATAGACATTAGCTGCTACAGCTCATTTCGGGAAAGTTCGAGACAATTGTTGATTAAACAAAAACAAATCATTTACATTTGTCCTAATTTTACCCGAGTACATTGTGATGCAGTGGATGTCAGAGGGAGCAGGGAAGCTGGTCAGCTGCTAGCAGGATGGACTGATATAATACATAATAATCCTGAATTTCATATTCTGGAAGGAAAATAATCCTAAACATACACTCACAGCTCAAATAAAATGCTTCAGCTAAGTGGTTCTCTCCATTCAGTGTAACTGTGTGTTGTATTGTTATCAAGAATTAAAATATTCTTATTCCACATTGAAAAACATAAACAAAAATTTGGATTTCTAAATGGGAGAGACACAGGTTTGTTACCAACCCTATCCCAAGGATCCAATATGGCCGCCGTGTGATTAAAACGTTTATAGCTTCTGGTACAAACTGTTAGCTTTGTACGTCTGGTTTGTGAATCGGCCTAATGTACAACATATATTGCCGTAGATGCATTGCTAATAGCTGAGAATACTAATAATTGTTAGCATGCTAATCAACTACAACAGTAAGGTAAGCTTACTGGCCAGTAGCAGAATTTGTTCACTTCCTGTCCGGTGGAGGCGCTGCTCCAAGAACAACGTTCTGGTCTGCACTTTAGAGTTCAATTACACACACCTCAACCACACCTCTCCAAACGAATCGGACTTTACAGGCAAATGAACTAGAGCTGCATTAAAGTAGACTAAACGGGGTCGATGTGAATGCATCCTTCGTTTACTGGCATCACTTTCCATGATAAGTGTGTTTTACAGCAAAATTATCGCACCGAGTCTGACATAGAACACTTTTAATGCTGTGGAGAAATGCTAAGTGGAGATTTTCAGCATTACTGAACAGACACACTTTTCTACATCTGTCCAGAAGACACCAGGTCAACCTGAACTCCTCTGTATGCTTGAATCACAGAGGAGTTCAGCTACACAGCATACAAGCCGCTTCAGCTCTCCAAAGATATTTTTAAGAATTGAACATCCCCAATGAATGTCCTAAACTCTCATTGTGTGCACCATGGCAAAAAAAAAAAAAAAAAAGTGTCAAAATTTGGCTTTTTCTTGTCGTTCCTGCAGAACAACATTAATATTAATTTCCTGCTGAGCAAAACAGTGGTTTCTATTTTCTCTGCAAAGGAGAGGTACCCCTCCCCCATCTCTTGTTCTTTTTCACCATCCTCCTCTGCTGCCCCTGGTTCTCTCTCTTCATTTCATCTCTCTCTCTTCTCCTTATCTCTCACCTCCTCCCCAATCCTTTTCTACCATGCAGGTCTTCTTCTCCTGGTAGCAGCGAGCTGGATGAAGGCAGCGCTGTACTTTGCATATAAGCTCATTACAGTGAGTGACGGGAAACTTACAGTGTTTCTGCATGAAGGATTCACAAATTAGGACTCATAAACAGTTACACATGGTCGTTTATCAACAACTAACAGTTTCCTTTTGCTTAAAAATCTCATAATTGGCATTAAGATAGGTTTTTAGTCTAAAGTGCTTATTTGTCTACATCTGCATTGCTCCGTTCTAAAGGAAGGAGTACCTTTAAATGTAATCACAAATGTTTAATTCTGGTTTTTCACCGATTTATAGGGAAAAAGCTACATTTTAGTTGGTACATTTAAGATATTATAAGGCTTATAAAATCTATAACTCTCAACAGTGGACTGAAGTTGAAACTAAATTACCAGAGATGGCCAAAACTGAGCAGTAAATGATTGGGGCCCAACTTTTCAGAGCAGTATGTAAGGCAAAACCGAACAAAAATCAGTTTTGCATTTGACTGTGAATATGTTCTGGTCACGACTCCCCAGTTGGACGTTTTAGCTTCACCTGGTTCAAATTCTGTAAAAAAAAAAAAAAGAAAAAAAAAAGAAAAAAAAGAAATCTCCTTTTTCTGTCCAATTATTAATAGGTTAATCCAAAAAATGAATCAACAGGTCAGTTCTTACATTAGTGATAAGTCCAGCAGAAAGCCCTGAGTTTTTCACATGTCGATGTGAGACAGACGTTTTTAGCTGTAGATGCATCCATCATTACAAATGATCAAACATTCACTATGTCAATGCATCTTAGGCAATAAAATTCTAAATGCACCAATGCAAACTGATATAAATATTGGCAGATACCAGATATTTACTAATATTTCAAAAAGTAAATATACCTTAGTACTTTTCTGACACCTTGAAAGACTTCACTGCTTTTCTGAGTCACTGTCACATGACCAGTGATAAAGCATGACCTCCTCCCCTCCAGAAACAAATGGCAACATCAGAAATAAAAATCAGTTGTTAATATCAACCCAGATTTTCTGTATCATACCGAAACCGAAATGTTAAACTGATATCAGCCGATAGTGATGTTGGTGCTTTTTATTCAAAATAGTAATTGAATTATTTGTTCATTTACTTATTTTAATGCATTTCTAGATCAGGTAAAAAGGCTTAAGTGGTTCAATAAAAAAAAATAAAATAAAAAAAAATCGTCAAAATGTGTCGGATTAATTGGCAGCAGAATTGTTAGAATATTCAATAGGTAAAATAATTGTTAGTTGCAGTATAGTTATCCTAATAAACTATCTATAATGATAATAATTGGAGAGGAAAGAAAAGTCGTTTTTAAGTTGTAAAAATGCTCTGCTGGTTTTAAAGGTATGCGAGTACAGGTCCTTGTGGCATCCCACTGGAGCTCACAGTACCACAGCTAGCACCAATGGAAGGAAACCACAGGAATATCTTGGCTTGTTAGAGTTACATATCTAACATCCATCCATCCATTTTCTGTTCACCCTTGGTCCCTAATGGGGTCGGGAGGGTTGCTGGTTCCAATCTCCAGCTACATTCCGGGCGAGAGGCGGGGTACACCCTGGACAGGTCACCAGTCTGTCGCAGGGCAACACAGAAAACATACAGGACACACAACCATTCACACACACTCACACCTAGGGAGAATTTAGCGAGACCAATTAACCTGACAGTCATGTTTTTGGACTGTGGGAGGAAGCCGGAAAACCCGGAGAGAACCCACCATGCACAGGGAAAACATGCAAACTCCATGCAGAAAGACCCCGGGCCGGGAATCGAACCCAGGACCTTTTTGCTGCAAGGCAACAGCTCTACCAACTGCGCCACTGTGCAGCCCAACATATCTAACATTCGTAGTTAATTATGAAGTGCCTCCAAAGCGTGACAATAAGCAGGATGGTGATTTAAGACATTGGCATCAAACACCAACTCTGTGCTATAGATAGAGACGACAGGAAGGAGGGATAAATACGGAGAACATAGATCCAGAAATAAAGGG
This sequence comes from Gambusia affinis, assembly GCF_019740435.1. Lineage (NCBI taxonomy): Eukaryota > Metazoa > Chordata > Actinopteri > Cyprinodontiformes > Poeciliidae > Gambusia > Gambusia affinis. The sequence continues at coordinate 20,809,670 of NC_057889.1, read as the reverse complement.
AGGAACAAGAAGTTAATTGGTAGACTGAAGTTCGTTCGGTTGCTGTGACAACCCAACCTCATCGCCTCGAGCCGTGGGACTGCACATCTAATGAACACGGGCACGCAGGAGAAACTAAAGACAGCAGAGAATCCCCTCAGGCTGTTATCACTGGCATGCACGGTCCAGCCATTCCCACACAGTCCACAGAGAACACACACGGCTAGTCCATATGCCGCTGTGTCTGTGGCAGGTACGCCAGCACAAAGAGGCGCAGCCAAAGCTTTTAACTGAATCAGTCAGAACCTGCGTGATGCCGCTGTGCCAGCTGGAGGGAAATGAAATGAATGATTCAATGGAGGATGGAGAAGATCGCGAAAAAGGGATGGAGAAACACCTTTAGCATTTCTTCAGAGGGAGCGCCAACATCTGCACTGACAGACTCAGAGTGCAGAATGGTGTGAAGATGACCTGCATAAGGCATGATCTAGCTTTATTAGTCCTGAAAGTCTTTAGTAAAAGACATGTCATCCATCTCAGGATAGACCATTAAAATCATGAGTACTTATATCCTGTCAGCCCATACAAACCAGCTTTACTGCTCATTCTGTGGCATGTAGAGCTGCTTCTGTTATGAGTTTACTTCAAAGAAACAAGGAAAATGATAGCTGCTGTTCCATCTGTCAAAGATAGGTACAATCAGAAAGCTGTCAGGTGAAATTTCAGGATAAATCTAAATTGCACTCTGACCTTTACAGGTGACCTTTATTTGCCCTTTTCTAAACTTTTGAAAGAACACGTCCATCTGTTCAGTGTTTCAGTTCTTTTTGCACAACTTGATGTTCTCCAACAAGGAACTTAAAGGCAAAATTCATAACAGGGCTTTGAGCCTTGAGTCGAGCAGTAAACTTCCTGGTTCAGATTTAGACGTCATTCAATTCAGTTTTTCTATGTAGTGCAAATTCACAGCAAATGTATTGTTGGTCATGAGACAAAGACGACACCTGGCAGCTTCAGTTACTATAGCAAGAAACAAGAGATCAGACCTGAAATCTGGGTGCAGTGATGGACTCTGACCTGAACTTTCAGAGACACATGAAGACAGTTACAAAGTCAGCCTTCTATCACCCGAAGAACCTTTACAGATTTAAAGAACTAATGTGTCGACAAGATCTAGAGAAATTCATCCATGTTTTTATCTTTGGTCTCATTGATTATTGCAACAGTGTCATCATTGGTCTGCCTGGCACATAACAAAATGTAATGTTTGTTATTAGTTTTCACAACTGCTGACAATAATGTTTTTCTGAGGTTTTTGTATGTTTTCACAAATTGATGTAAAGCACTTTGAACTGCCATGTTGCTGAAATTTGCTGTACAAATAAATCTGATTAGCTGATTGACTGGTTTTGCCTCTAGATTTAATGTTATCTTTTTTATTTTTCTCTCAAATCTTATGATTCTCTCTCATTTTTCCACCAAAAAAAAAAAAATCTCCCATGGTCTTAATAGATCAATTCTAATCTTGTTGGTATTTTCCTTTAAAATACACTTAGGGAAGCACATCTACTGTCACCTAAACTGATCCCAGAAGGTCACAGCTGCAAGGACAGTGTGTCTGGATGTGGGTGCACGTGTGTGTGTGGGCGTGTATTTGTGTATTTGTTATAGCCGAAAACACTGTAGAGAAAATACTCTCCCCAGGGCTTGGCGAATGGCTGGAGGGCTCCGCTTGACAACACTGATAACCAGCATCAGCTGCTCAGCCAATAAACCTAAAGCATTACACAGACACACACACACACACACACACAGTTGGATGCTCAGATTCAGACACAATGTGCGAATTTCAGCGAGGTGGAGGGAGAAACAGATGTCACAGCGAACTGGGAGGATCGTCATGTTGAGTCCTCCAGGCTAACAAGCACAGAAACAAACAGAGGAGCTCTGCAGAGAACACACACTCTCAGCCTCTGTCTCTTCTTTGATGTTGGGCTAACATGTGGCACAACGACAAAGCAGGAGTCTCAGTGCAAGTCGGAGCTGCGTTCACAAAATCAAGGTAGACCTGCTCAGTGGAATAAACAGCAGGAAAATTGCTGTTGGAGGACGGAAAGCTATGCTATTCAGAAAACATGGCCGATACATACAGCAGGGTGGCCGCGGATCAAGTCTTAAAAAGTCTTAAATTCATGTATCTAAAATGATGGCTTTAAAATGTCCGGCCTTCGATATGTTAATCTTCAACTTTGTCTTGACTAGGCCTGCGACGATATCGGGTTTTGCTGGACGATAAATTGTGTCAGAAGTTACTGCGATAAACGATAATATTGCTGTTTTGAGACCATTTTCAAGTAATACAAAGTAATTGACATAATGCAAGAACACATTCTCAAAGATCAATAAGCTTTAAATTCTAATGAACATCTAATGTTGGAACTGGAAGGCATTTTAAATATACAAAATAAATAAACAAACAACAAATAAAATTAATTGTAAAACAAAATGGTCCTTTAAAAAAGGGCTGGTTGAGACCAAAGTCCCAGATTGAAGACTTTTATCATCCAATTTTTAGAAGAAAGAGAGAATAGAGAAAAAGTATTAATCATGCAAATGAAAATTATCGGGCTCGTTTTAATTTCTCATGAGATTTATTAATTTATTGATTATTGGGACAGGCTTAGTCCTGGCAGGACTGTTTAAAGTCGTATATTCTACGTAGGTTTCTCTTCTCGTGGGACTTCTGTCAGCTAAAAGTTTCTCACACGGTTCTATTGTGCGACTCGAGATGGTTGAGGCTAATAGTAACTCATTCCTAACATAGCCTGCTAACATATGTTAGCTACATGCTAAAGGACATATAGCTAGCCATATGTCTTTTAGCATCTGTCATGGGTAAGTCCAAATTTATCGCCATTTGTCTGGACAACATTCATACATTTCTGTGGAGATATAGATTTGAAATTCTATTCATAATAGTCTTAAATAGTCTTAAGTCTGAGGTGAGCTGCAGAAATCTTGTATAGGAAGATATTTAACATTGAACATGTTCAGTTTATCATTGAGCAGAGTTGTAGGAAGCTTAATGCCAACAATATGAAGCTTACCTTCCTCAGCAGGTTGCAGATCCTCTCAATGTTTCTGAGTCGCTCCCTCTGGAAAAGAAAACAATAAAACAGAAAAACGGATGTTCATGTTCCTTCAATGAAAATGCTAACGCGCCGCAAAAACAGCAGCGTCACATATACAGATATGTTCAATAAATTAAACTCCTGTTCAGAAGAGGCTCATTAGCCAGATTAAAAGTACCTTTAATAGGTAGGCTTTTCATTATGGCTACATTCCTGTATGAAAAATGCTTTTTATTATCAGTCTGATGCAATATTTGAACTTTAGATGTCACGTTTTTATTTACTGTAAGCAGAAAATTATCATAATTAACAGAAGTCAAGGCTTTCACACATGATGTGTTTCAGTTAGTTCCAGAGATAAACTGGAATCATGTTGTATTTTATTTCATGGATCTGTAGGTGAAAATGTCATAATTATGATACATATCTACCTACTGTAGGTCTAAATATGATTACAGGTTAAAGAAAAATCCTGTGGAGGTTCTGACCCCTCTAAAGACACCAAATCACATAGAAATCAATGTAATTATATTTTCTTAATTTTTTTTTTTTTTTAAAGGCAAAGCCACAATGCAGAGGGAGGAGGTAGAAAAACTAAATACACGTCGTTATTTAGAACAAAATCTAAATCGGACGCTTCAACAAATAAAAGAGAGTTCAAAGTTTACACAATCTGTTATTTTTAACACGTAAACATGAGAATATGGAACAACAGCATTCAGCTTCTATGCACCACAAATCTGGAACAAACTTCCAGAAAACTGTAAAACAGCCAAAACACTGAGATCCTTTAAAACCAGACTAGAAAACCCAGCTGTTTAGAGCTGGAACATTGACCAACACGTCTGATGTGTAATGATGCTTTTCATGATGGCAATGTGTCTGTTACTGGTTTCACAATTGATAACCGCATGATAGTTTTTATCACATTTTTCATGTTTTCTACGATGTAAAACACTTTGAACTACCTCGTTGCTAAAATGTGTAACGCAAATAAACATGGCTGACTGATTGACTGATTGATAGAAGCAGTACAAATATCTCTTTTAAGTAAAAATTATTTAATTTAACTGTATGATCTGGCCTGTATAATCTCTCCTCATGTGGCGAGGTGTAAAATGCTGAAGTCGTGAACAGACACCATTTCACCAGAGCATTCAACACACTAAAATATTAACTAAATCCAATTGATAATCTAGCCTGACCTATGAGTGGCGGAGCGGCACGTTTCCCAGGGGGCCGTGCAAAACCCCAGAACTCTGCCACCTTTGGAATCACATATTCATTTGAGCGTGGGGCCTTTAGAGCTCCTCATCATCAAACAACCGAGGGTCCGGGGGAAACGTGAAGAAATGGAAGAACATCAAAGAAACCGTGTCTAACGCTTCGCTGCGTCGGAACAACACAAGAAAATAGGATTAAAATGCAGAAAATGGAACTGCTAATATAATTAGGCAGAGAGCTGTGTATGAATATGAGTTTATGAGTTTTGCTTTTTTGAGATTCCGTCTTTAGAAAGATGCTTCCTGCCAGAGGCTGTATATGTTCACATCTATTTGTAAACATGCTTACATGAATATTAGCCAAAAGGGATTAAAAATAAACAATAAAGACCTTTCTATGCAATCATTTGTATAGAATGTGAATGTAATAAGTTTAAGATTAGTTTATGGACCCCAAAGTATGTTTTATAGTGTTCTGCGTTCAACATGTCTTAATGTGAATGTAGTTAAAACCCAAGAGAAAGGAGTGCTAATTAAATCTCCACTTTTTATGTAATATGTATGTTAGTTTTATTAAAAGAAACATATTTCTTACATATTTGATAAATTGTCACCATGACATGACAGTAGAAAGAGAGACAGTTAATCTGTGAAAAAAATCCAGGTTCCTTTGGCTCCTCCTGGTGGTTCTACTGCCACCTGCAGAAATGCACCACTCTGCCAGAAACGACCAATCAGGGCCAGGAGGTTGATTTTCTACACATTTTACGCTGACATTGATAAACATGAAGCTTGGCCACAATCAATTTTTCAGACGAGATAAAAATCTCTGATGCATCATTGCTGCAGCTGTCAGCACCAAGAGAGGGTAAAAAAATAAAGAGGGAAAAGGTTAATGAGAGGAAAGTGGTCAGAAAAGAGGATTAGAGGGAAGATAAGGGAGGTGAAAAATCTCAAAAGCTCGCTATTAGAAGACGGCAGCAAAAAGTGGCATCTTATTGCCACCGGGTCTCCATAGCAACCATTTATTAAAGGGCTTTTAACAAGTCTTTACCAGCTGGGCCAAAACTGGGGAGGGTGCTGTGTGGAGAGGCTCAAACATCAAGTCACGTCTCAATACACAGCAGAGCAGCAAATTAAATTTCTAAAAACAAAACAGTGAAATCAATACTTGACTAACTTGATGGAAATATCAGAAAAGGTTCTGCGCATTAATAAGAGACCATATGATGGCGCTGCCTCGTTAAAGAGAACAGATAGTGAGGACTAATGAGAGTTGAGGGTCTTTATCCAAAGATAAGTGGCTGATAAGGATATGAGTTTGTTCAGGTTGGGTTTCAGTCTGACTTTAGCTAGGTGGGTGTCAAGCATTTCATCAAGACCTGGAAGTTCTGCGTCAAACAGGAGCGGCATTTCCACTGACCACTTAATTGCGCAATTTGACATTTTGAAAATATGTCAAATTGCACAATTTAGTACATTAATTTGAAAATGAATTCATTTTCAAATTTATTTTGAAAATAAATTTTCTTAGAGCTCATCACCTCTAGGATGAGGTGGTTTTTTAGCCGCATTAAAATTGGTTTATTTCACATGGAAACACATTATTTGCGCTGCAGAAGTCACAAGATCAACAACTGGATGTTACTACTGGTGAAAACCACAAAGAAGATGACAGGAAGTAGCAGGCGGATCACGAAGAAGCTCATTCACATGTGAATTTAATTGCGTTTCTTATTTAATGGAAACAACGCAATTGTGAAATGGTGTTTTGTTTTTTTTCCAATATTAGCGGAACATCTACACACCTTTGTGCTCATGTATAATGGGGATGCAGCCACTGTTGATAGAACTGTTCTATTGGCAGAACTTTGTGCCATCAGAAATTGAATTCCATTCCAATGAGTTCCATTGTCGAATCTAAATTGTTCAACTTGAATAAATGTTTTTATAAACTGAATCTGAATTAGCATAACTTGAAATCAAGTCTACTGGTTTAGAAATGAGTGTAACTAAATGAAAACAGTTTTCCTTATTTTGAAACTAGAATTTTCACTCGGATGAAATGCAACTTCAAAGCAAATAAATTCAGTCAGCCCAATAGCAACTTTTAGTATCAGTTCTCATCATTTAATTTCCGTTCTGAAATTCATATTCAATTCTTAAATTAATTTATTTGGGTCAGACATCTTTGAGATAGTCAGAGTAATAAAGTGCAGATAATAGAACTTTGTTGTACTTTAGCGATAACTGTAGCCACTGGCCGTGGTGCGAATCCTGTATGATGGATCTAGGCTGATAGATCTGAAGTTTCTGTAAAAGATTTTCATGGATATCCAGTTTTTGCACGGGGCCCATTTCTGTTTGTTATGTGGGGGAAGTTAGGCTGAATGAATTTCAAAATGCTGCTCAGTAATCGATCTCCAAACTAGCCTGAAGAGCGCAGACGAGGTGGAGACATCAGATCGACCTTCATTTATCCAGGCGGGGCAATTTAAGAGCAAATTTATCCGAGCTGCTTTATACCAGCTTGGACAATGAAGCCCTGATGACGAAGCGTTGGTGGATGTCCGTCGGTGTTAACAGCTGTGAAATCGATTTCCCATAATAGACTGGAAGATAAGCTGGGAGGACAGCCATGAGTCCATCAGAGGACACACAGTGAGCAGTTGTGACTGGGTGCTTGCCCTATAACGACGTCCCAAACTTACCCCAGGAGAAACGTTTGAATGTTAAGAATCCTATATTTTTATAACACTGATCCCATATTAATATGTGTATCGGTTCTAAAATTGAAAAAATATTCTAGGTCAAGTATTGGTGACAATGTCCTCAATCCATAAGGGCAGATCTATTCATTCTAATTCTACTCTTTGTGCTGTGAGCGACATCATGATTTATTAATTATTTTACATTATATTAAAATTCCTAATTCCACTTTCTGGACCATTTGAAAGAAGGTTTGTCGCAATTTATTTTTACATGTTTGACCAAAGGTTGTCAACCTTTTGCTAAAATCAGTTTCTTTATTATTTATTTTCCATTGGCTGTTATCCTCCTAATTACACTAACTGAAATAATTTAAGTTGTTTGACTAAGCTTGTGAAGGTATTGGTGTATGCAAGTGTGATATACTGGTACAGTTTTATCAGATCGCGTTTTTATGTCAGAGTTTTAAAAAAGAAATGATTTAAGTCAATCCATCTGTTTTTCTGTATCAGTATCGGCCGATACTAAAGCTCAGATATCTGTATCGAAAGTGAAAAAGTGGATCGTTCCTTCCTTCACTCCAGGTTTGTAGAATCCAGGCATCCAGGCTGCTTCCACCATCAGTGGTGAAACAAAGAAAGTGGCTTTCAAGCGCTCATTGAATTCCAGCATGGTTCCAGGATAAAATGCCATCTGTGCCGTTTTTTTTTTTTTTTCATAAAATCTCTTTGCTACTGAATATTCCATGGACGCTTTGGGATCTTACATGGACAACTACTGAGTTATAAAGTTTTTTACAATTACAGAGTGGGGTCAGTAAATGATGATGTTCAGAAGGTGCAGAGGTCCCCACGTTTCTGAAGTGTCAATAGAGTCAAAACTCTATTGAAAAAGCAAGTTGTTTTCTTTTGTGTGTGTGTGTGTGTGTGTGCGTGTGCGTGTGTGTGTGTGTGTGTGTGGTTTTGGGAACTGACGGTCTAATGGGACAACCCAACCGTTTCCTCCTCTGTCTGACTGTTACATCTGCCACCCAAAGGATTAAAAGGCACAAAGTTAAAAATATTATCAATCACAATATGACAACATTGTCCATTAGATTCAGTTGGTGTTCACTAAAGGCTGCTAATATTTCTAAATCCTGTATGTTCACTGATAGAGTTAAGAGCTATTCTTTCTTCCTCTGACAATATTTTCAAAGACTTAAATGATGTTGAACAAGCTAACCTTGAATCTCCTTCCCACACTAACAACTGAAGAGACATTTCATTGGTACCACAGACAGATAAAACATACTTACTGAAAGAAATCATTTTTATTGCAATAAATGTTTTTCAACAAAAAGTAATCAAAAGGTGTATCTCATATTTCAACATACAATAACTCACATTAAGAGTTGTCATAAATGTCTATGTTTTTCAGGTAGGACTGTATCATCCTCATTTGTTTCGTTCATACAGGTTTGGCTTTATAAACATTGGGAAGAAAATACAACAGAAGTCAAGCTTGAATTAAAATTCCAATTAATAGCAACTTCATGAAAGCGTCTTTCAGGGCTAGGAAGTTCAGGGCTACATCTTCAACCTACTGCGGCGGTGAGGAACAGGGAAAGGAGCGGTTCGGGAATCTTGAGAGACGGAGGGAAAGAAAAGTTCAAGCAAAGGAAAATTAGATGAAACCTTTTGTACCCATTTCCCCTGCTGGATTCTTTGATGCTTTCTCTGTTGCATAATGATATGCAAATATGACAAAATATGAAAGTGCTTCTGAGTGGGGAGAAATCTGTCTAATGCACTGCTGTCAGACTTTTGAAATACCTTTCAAGCAGACTAATTTAGTTATGCCTCTTCAAAAATCCTTCTTCAGCCAGGTCTTCCTCTGGCTGACTACCTTCTTCCTTCTTCAATTTAATGTTCACCCAAGTTCCCTTTTTTTGTCAGTTTTACTCCCTCTCTAATGTTTCTGTCCTCCTTTTTCTGCTCATCCCCAAAGACATCTAGAAGTCATTACGCCACAGAAACTGTACTTTGCAGACCTCTTAAGTCAAAGTCACCTTCAGACCAACTGCTGGTGCTTTGTGATGCATTATTGAGTTAGTAAAAGCCCATAAGACTCAAAGGAGAAGAATTTAGGTGCGGTATCTTAACTTTATTAGGGGAAGCTTGTCTGAGCAGGTCAGCCTTACTCTACGTTCTTAACCAAAACCTCTCTGCATTGTTTCTAGACAGTTTTAAAGGTGAAAGCAAACTTTTGAAGCAACACAAAAAAAATTTGTAGAACAACTTGCAAGAGGATTTTAATTGACACAAAAAGCAGAAGAAAATAAGATTTTGCTTACAAGAACACCCAGTAATGTCATTTCCAAAGTCAAGAAGTTTAAACCACCCACTACTACTTCACTTCCTGTCATCTCCCTGTACTGTCACTCTACTTTACTGTCATACAAGACAATAATGAGCAAGGCACGCAAAGGATAGTCAATAATCTGGCATCTACAATGTGAATGGCAACTGGTTGTGGCTTTTACAGAGATTTGATCACTTCTCTTGGCAAAATTGTTAGGCATCATTTAAATTTTTTGATTTCTCTGCACTGATTCAACTATCAGACCTAGTCCATGTTTTTTAAGCATTACATAGGAAGCACATTCAGAAAGTTCTACATTCGGGCGAGACAAAGACTGAGATGTCTCACCACAATAACAAGGAATGTTTGGAAGAGTCAAGGTGAAAGAACATTGAACCAAATGTCAACCATGGTAGATTTGTTTGCTTTGCTACCAATAGTGTATGATTACCTTGAACCTTGTCTCAAATCAGCAGTGAGATGGTTGGCTCTCAGACACAGTTGGGTTTTCCAAAAGGTCAATGATCTCAAACACACATCAGAACCGGTTTAAGAATAGATAAACCAGGCAAATGGTAAGCTTCTTAGGGGTCTCTGACTTCAACTTTATTTCAACAATACAGCTGGGCCCAGCTCCAACAATACAGGCCCAGCTGTACTGTTGGAGCTGGGCCTGTACTAACCTAGCAAGTTAAATGAACTTTGCTAATTCTAATAAGTAGAGTGATTGGATATCCAGCCCGTCCAGGAAATTGGGATGCTACGATTGCAACTATTGCTGCAAAGTCACTTAAAATTCCCAAATTTTGCGAGGACTTGCAATTTTCACAAGTAATCGCAACATTTCCTCAAATCTGACTACTCACCCTAACATTTTTGCTCTTTTCTCTTTTTTCTCCAATTACTGTAACTTGGCTGAAGTTTTACCAATCCTCATAGGCCCCTTCTAATTTAACTTCCCATTTCACAACATCTTGCAGTCCAACCTGCAAGATGAAAGCATGTGTGGTGCTACGTGCTACTATTTGCCCTTCTTTTGTCAAAAATCGTCCTGAGCTGTTCTCTGGGATTTGTTTAGATTTCATGTAAGCTTGAAGGACTAAAGTGGAATTCTTCGTTTTCACAAAAAATTTTCACAAAATCCTCAGGTCAGGATTTTGACCCTAACCCTGCCAACAAGCCAATTGATCAAGCATTCAGAAACTCGTGATGTGATACAGCTCACCTCAGCTCAAATCCGCTGTGATAAAATGTGAATAAAAATGACAAAAGAATGAACACCTACCGCATGGAGTGGATTGCCTTGATCGATCGGCACCTTAAAGTCAGCCTGGAGCTCGTCAAAAGCCGTTATCTGAGGGAGAAGAAAGGAAGACGTGTTGAGTGATCTAATGGGAGATGAAATGAGGCAGAAAAGAACGATTCTCCGAGGGAAAGTACGTCATTATCACCAACGAGCTGCAGAGGATTCAATCACCAAGCTGGACTGCATGTGGTCATATCCTTCATTCTGGACTAACGGCCGGGCTAATGAATGAAACTCCATGCGGCGTGTGCATGAACCTACAGAGACTCTCGGGCCAGCTAAATAAAATTAGCTCGGAACAGTAAATGTCACATGACTATTTGAAAAAAGTCAACTTATAATTTTAGATAAATATCTACTATAGAAAATTTTTCTGTCATAAAGAGAAAAACAAAAATGTCTTTTTTTTCCAATATTTTTAGGACTTAAACATAAAAAAAAATGTATCTTGATTTATCTTTTTTTCTGCAGTACAGGAAATCATGAATGAAAAAAAAAACATATTCCAACCTCATTAACAGATGTAAAAGCATATGACTAGTACTTTTAGTGTCATTCTTAGTGGAAATATTGTAGAAATAAACTGAAAAAACATCATCTGTTATTATGTCTATATTTAAAACTTGACCTGATTCTTTTTCATTTTTATCCAGAGTGTTTAAGAGCCATTGTGGAATTTTAAAATATCATCCTGCTCTTTTACGTAGAGTTTAAAAAAAATATTAAAATAAAAATAATTTCACTGCTGACATTTCCATCAAGTGGCCATGACGATGGCCGCATACTGTAGTTTGAGTCATTCTTTAACGCAGTGTTTCCCAACCCTGGTCCTCAAGGCACACTGTCCTACATGTTTTAGAGGTTTCCCTGCTTTAATGTGCCTGATTCAACTGATTGCAGTTCAACAAACGCCTGTTAATCAGTCATCAATTGAAATCAGCTGCACTGAAGCAAGGAAATACCTAAAACATGCAGGGCAGTGTGCCTTGAGGACCAGGATTGGGAAACACTGCTTTAACGAATACAGCAGTGGATACGTCTGACTGAAGGTAACACCCCAGCCCTCTCCCTCTGCGAGAAACTACGCTTTCTTTATGCAGCTGTGATGTCGGGGCTGAACTCCACAACCTGCTTCATGATGGAACCTTTGGAATAAAAATGCTAATGCTGTTGCTTTAAAATTGCATCTCACTGTCCCGGCTTATTGAACCCAACTTCCTTTTTGTGTAGTGTTCTCAAGTCCGTATATTAAAAATCTACCAAGACTTTAGAGCTCCCACATTTAGTAACTTCACAATCACAAACTTTGGTGAATCTTACTGGGGTTTTATGTGATGAACCAGAATACCTTTCCAGATTTTTGTCTGAAAAAAAATCTGTAAAGTTTTGCATGCAGACAAGCGGGTGCTGTAACCTTTTCGGTTTTATCCACGGATTCCTCTCAGGTTGTTTATGTCATCCTTGGAAATTTGAGTGGTAGAAAATTATCCATTTTTCACATTGCGTGTTCTTTTCGGATAGACTTCAGTTTCCTGACTGATCGGCGATTACCAATCTTTAAAAATCTTTGTTTACTGACTTGCTGATTATGATTTTCGGATGAAAGCAGTTTTATTTTTAATTGAAATGTTGCTAAATATAGCATGATATTGGCTGAGTTGGAAACGGTGGGGAGACTATTGCTAACTGCGACCTGATGGACCGGTCTGTCATTTAAACCTCTCTACAGGCAGAGCAGAAGAGGACAGTGGCAATTTTTAGATCTTTGCCAAGGTAGGGAAGATCAGCTTCACATGCAAGTGTCGGCTGATGACCAATTTCCCAAAATGAAGGAAATCAGGGATGATTGATGGGCTGTCTGACTTAGCGCACCATATTTTCAATTATTTACTGGAAATAAAAATATGCATACAACTTCATTTCCTGTTGCCGGATGGGGTCTTCTTTTTTTTACTAAATACATAACTATTGGTTGGGTTTGCGAGCAAATTATCACAACAACCACATATTAAAGAATGTTAACTTGGATAAAAAAAAATAAAATGTGGGTATTATGGAGGTGCTGTGACATTTCCAGGGGGTGCTATAAAATCCCCTAGCGAAGCACTAATCAAACGAATGCTTAACTTCAGAAGCTGTAGAATTGGGTAAAGTTCAAATTGATTAAAACTTGCATATAGAGAATAAGATCATGTCGGATTGGTATCCACCCACCACCACGCTGAGCTCATGTATCCAGTGACGACAGCTCAACAAACGCATCACATCCGTCTGTGTCACCCTGGCAGCAGCAGATGTGATGGTACTGTAAAAGCAGATGTTGAGGCCAGACGAGCAGAGCCTCAGGAGAGGACTGTTTGTGTGCGTGAGAGCAAGAAAGACACTGATGGGAATGATATGAGTGTGCCACTCGCTGTGTTTCACACGTACTTCGACGCGTGTGTGTGTGTTCAGCAAAAGAAAACTTAAGATGAGCAGGTGTGTGCCACAGAAAGTTCTCCATGCATTTGGAGGTATATGAGCATAGCGGAAGCGGTGGCATGTGTTCAGGGAGATGACAGCTTCACACCAGCATTGGCTTATTTCCCCGGATTCGCCCCCACACTGCAGGATGGCTCTTTACGTGTTATTTCCCAGCGGATCTTAATAGTGATCCTGGCTCATTGCTTGGCTCGATTACAGCGTGTTAGCATCCCCCCCCAGGCTGCTCCTCATGTGCAACCAATACACACACACACACACACACACGCAGACACGCCCACAGCTGTAAAGTGTTCATCAATCCAAACAGAAAGTGTTTGTGAATGCACAGAAACACTCTTCTGCAGAAGCAGATGAAAGCAGAGCAGAAACATGCGTTTGCCTAGCCTACACATTCTGCTGCACATAAAGGAAATACACAACATACACTGAATGTTCTGCGTCAAAGCTTCAGTCAGTGTGGCATCTTTCAGTCCTTTCTGTCAATCAGTATGTGACTTTTACAGACAATAACCAAGCTAAGTTTCTAGAAAGTTCCTGGAAAGTACGTTTGATCTGGATGTATTCGGTTCGCTACGGCATCATGATGAGTATGGAAAGGTTTTAAAGGGGCTGGAGCCACAGGATGTAAATAATTGGATTTCCATTAGAAATGTGCACAAATATTTGTTATTCTGTGGTGGGTTTCTTCTGACATTAGCTATTCTGCTAATGTTGGAAAAAATCAATCCAATCATTGTGCTAGCACTCATCATCTATCAGCCATCAGAGGAGAGGTCGACGGCTTATACAGGCGATGGAGCAACAAACCCCGCCTACTTGGGAGAAGCTACGTATGCAGCATTTTGGGGAAATTATAGCTGGCCATTTTATAGTAGAGTTGTGGATTCAACACTTTAGAATGACACAACTTTTTATAATCTATGTGATGCTGTGAGAGCTCTGGTAGAGCCAGTTACATATTGTCGAAAAAAAAAAAAAAAATCAACCATCTTTTTACTACTTCCTGACATCTTCTTTGTGGTTTTCGCCAGTAGTAATTGATCATGTGACCCGTGTGATACAAAAAAAGTCTTTCCATTGTGAAATACATCTGCTTCCATATGGCTGAAAAACTCCCCATGTTAGCAAATATCTTTTTATTGAAAAACATGAGCTTTTTTTTCTAAATTGGCGCATTTCAATTAAACAAATGTATTATTGGAATTTCATTGCACAATTCTACGGTTAATGGAAAGCAGATAGCATCATGCTAAGGCAGCAGCGTAACAAGCACTAGCCCACAAGATACAGATGACCATGTTTCTCAACTAGATAAAATCACTTTAAGGACTACTGCTGCTATTAAATGTAGTTACTTATTATTATTATTATTATTATTATTATTATTATTATTATTATTATTATGAAAAGCAACACCTGGAATCAGTTTCTTAAACCTCCAAACAAACTCAACAGATGTGACTCCATGCAGTCATCGGGATTTTTGTGAGATGTAAACCATTTTACCATTTGTCGTAATGTATAAGTTAGTAGGGCCATATTAAAAAATAAAAATTAAAATGAAGTAACAAGATTAAAGTCTTAATAGGAGATCTTTGGTCTTGCTGTGAAAAGCCTGCAAATTAAAGGTTTGTTTGTGAGGAGCAGTTAAAAAAAAAAACATGCTTTGTAGATTTTAATAACCTACTGAATAACTGTGATTAAAGTGCATAATTATGTTGAACTTTGAATTTAATCTAAATATTTTCATTTAAACAAATGTGAGATTGATGAGAAACAATTGCTTGATTCATCTACAAATTTACATCACTGCAGTGGTAAATAATTTAAGCTTCTGGATTCCAGTATTTGTCCCTGGCTACACTTTTTTTTTTAAAAACAGACATAAAACACACACACACACACACACACACCCATGCACACCCCTACACAATGTGAAAGTGACAGCCTGCTAGCAGCCACAGTCTGCACTGAAACGAACTGCTTCTGCAGAATTGGCCATGCCAAGAGGAGCCGTGTGCCAGTTTGTTAGCTATTTCTGCAAGCCACTCGCTCCTTCAAAGCAGCCTGTTAGAATCAACGTTCCCAGAAAAACAAGACTGGATGGGCAAAAATAAAACATAAAAAAAAAATAAAACTGCTGCCATTGCCCGTGGATGTCCTGCACTTTACAGATTTGAGTTTGTTTATCAAATAAATGCTGCTCATGATTCTGTCTCGGTTGTATAATAAGGGGGTAAATTATGTTCACATCCAATTTTCAATTAGAAAAAGTGTTATTGTTCGGGGGTTTTTTTGTTGTTGTTTTTTTTTTTCAACAAAGTTGAAATATCAATGAACAGGACAAATGAAATTAACACATTTTATTTATATACATTTTTGTGAGGTCAGAGAAAGACATTTATTAGAAAATGTTTCTCAGTTACAGCCAGATGGTGAATACTCATATTCATGGCATATTATGGAAAATATGCCATGAATATTTGTTTTCTTTTTGCACATGAAAAAAAACAACACTTTGCTTGTGTGAGATAATGTATGGAGAGGCTAAGATTTTTCTTCTAAATCATCCGTCGGACCCGTTTCTATACGTTTTCCGGACATATTCCTAAACATTTTAAATATTAGGTTATCAGGAACATTAAAGCTGTTGGTCAAAAACAGGCAAACATTTGACCTTGTCATAATCTTTCTTCTTTTTTTGCTCTCTTTCTTTCCAAGCCACGCCAAATTGTAGTGACTCTGTAAGTCTTTTCCCAATGCTTAAAACATTGAAATGTGGTTAGATAAAAAAGTGCTATTTGTAACATTGAAACAAAATAAAGGGAAAATGTAACAGAGGGAAAAAGTAGACCTGAGCTGATTTGGCAGAACCAAAAATCCTTTTCAGACCATTAAATATAACAATTAAAGCAACACACCAACAGTGAACAAACTCAACTATGAATGTTAATCAAGAAAGAAGAAAGTCCGCCGTTACCGTCCTGTGTCAGATTTGCATCCAGGTAGCACACAGAGCCGCCATGACACATTACCAAAACTTTCTTCTTGTTCATTTAAACACATTTTTTAATCAAATAAAATAATAAGTGCTACTGGAGTGCGTAAACAATCAAAGTTGTAAAAAAAAAAAAGAAAGAACAACTTACTGAGTCCTGTCAGAGAAAAGGGCCGTTCAAAAGAACTGGATGGTGCGTCAGCGTCACTTTGGCAGTGTGATCACATCCAGATAAACAATCGAGATAAAGGAGTAAATCTTTTTAAACTGCTCATTTCTCCAGCTGGATGTTAATCCTAATTTAATATTTAAATCTACGGAGCTGCAGAAGCGGCAGGTGAAATAGGAGCGAAGAGAGAAAAATGGCAGTGGAGGAAAAGGAGGGAGGACACAATCCTCAGGTGACTGCACTGCGCCGGGAAACAATGGAAACAATGGAAGGCCAGAGCCAGTGATGGATGAGGAGCTGGCAGAGGTTAATTAACATCTGGATCAATGGTTTGCCAAACCAGCCACACTAACAGTAGCCACTGTTATTGCTGCCAGGAAGTCATTTTCACAACCACATTAGTGATGCGTTACAAAATCAGAGGGTTTTTTGATTTGTTTATTAAACTAGTCTTTATCTGCAGGATATAGATCATCGATGACGTCAAACATAGTGATGGTCGTCATCTGATTTACTTCAAAAGAAGAAACATTTAACAAAATTAACTTTAAGATACACAGAAGAAACTTAAAAGCCTGAATAGCTTCGGGTCAAATCAGGCGTTGTCCAGTTCTTGTTGCCATTCTGTTTGATTTTATTTTTGTAAACTATAAGTTTTTTCTTGGCCATAGATACAGGATGAATTTGTTCTCAATTTTTGGTTTTTTTTCCCCCCTCTTAAAACTAAGTGCATTAAAAACTAGGGTTCAATCCATAAAACGTACATCACAGGTGAAAAAAGGTACATCCATCTTTCAAAAAAAAAAAATTTCTAAAAAAATTAAATTTTTTTATTTTTTGTGGCACTAGATAAATTTCATTTTGTATGATTGGGAGTCAGAAAAAGACTATTCAGACAGTGACATTTTGATATGGACTGATCTGAAACACTTACAATGTGATGCCTTTTTCAGTCATATTGCTAAATGTAGCCTAGGTATACAGGCTAGGATTTCTTACTAGTTACTTATTGACATATATTAGAGATAACCAGTCATAAAAAAGCTCAAATACAAAATAAAACACTTTCCTTAAAATCTTGTATCTTTCAATAAACAATAACATGCAATATGCTACGTTTTACTACAGATTCTCTGCAATTCTTCTGGTTAACGTTGAGCGTTTAACTGATTTCAGTCAGAGCCAAAGACAGTGGCACCAAGAACACTGAATGGAAGGTTGATGGATTGAGCTGCCACTAAAACACAAGTAATTCACCAGAGGACCGCGCAAACACTGACTTTCTACCTCAAAACTAAACATTATTTTCCTCATTTGTCATCCAGTGCTGTCAGAGCCTTCCAACAGAACAGACTGATCGATCTACGGACTTTTTTACCTTAAGCTGTCAGAAAACATTGATCCTTCTAACACCGGAGTGTCATTTCAGAACCCCACAAAGGCATACGCCTTCATACGTCTTTTAATTTCTGTCTTTGGAACCATGGTGACATCGAAAACACAATAGATGGATTGAGGTGCTTCAGATCAAATGAAGGAACCAGATTCGACCACTAAAGCCTATCTTCAAATGTTACTCCCATTGGGGGAACATAATCCAAATTTCTCCGGTCAGAATGCTCTTTTCTGTCCCTGTAGTCAGTCTCTCCTTTTGTGTCCAGACCAAAACAACCCGTTTCCCTCCATCTTGTGAACACCACAATGAGTAACAGATCACCACATGCTGTGGCTGTGACAGGTTTACCGATTATTCATACCACACCTCTGTTGGATCCGGGACTGCCCTGTACTTGTCAAAATCTCACCGTGATGCAAAACCAGACTAATTTCTGAGGAAAAAAAAAAAACACAAGCACCAAAGAAATTTATATGGTTCCCTTCATATCCATGGTGACACAAGCACCAAATCACCCTGTGTGGCACTATGGTCATGCCAATCTGCTAATAAATTCAGAAAATACTTGAGTTGTGTTCGGCAATTATAGTTATTTAAAGCGAGTTTTGGTGAGGTGAAATATATTCTGAAAACAAGACAAAAACAACTTGAATGAAATGATAAAAGAAAAGAAAGCCTAAATGGCAATGGCAAATGTTTTAAGGGCAAACGTCTCAAACTGAACATTTCATGATGTCCTAGTCAGTTGTCTTAGAAGGAATAATTTCAAACTTGATCTTAGTGAAGGGAAGTTTTTCTTTTGCAATATTGTATTGTGTTGAATCTCACCATTCTATGAAGGCTCTGTCATCATTACCAAATAACTACAACAACATAAATAAAACACTCGGTCCATCATTTCTGTTGTTTTATGTTATGGTTGCTGGCAGTATTAAGGGAGCACATAAATAAAATAAGGCATAAGCAACTGGTAAACCTCTCAGCCAACTAGTCACATTATCATAGAACCCAACAGCAGAGTGGATGATGCCCGTCTGTCTGAGATTCATTGGGGATTGTCTGCTGTGCTTCTAGGGTTTAATGACACTGAAGAGCTGCTTTTTTTCACAAGGGAAGAAAATCGCTGGAGCCGAGCGAGATTGTCGAAGCTCTCGGCTGTGGCGCTCAGCAGAGGTCGCAGTTCACCTCGCATGTAAATTAAAATGCCTCCATAATCTCTAACGTCTGCGCTCTCGTTGGGAGTTGTAGTGTTTCATTTTCCTAGAAGGAACAGATTGATTCCCTGCTGGTTCGAAGTGTAACATTCAAAGTGTCACTACATCCCGAGGCGTGCTTTTTATTGATACGACAGTCACTATTCCTAATGGACCAATGCGTCCAGCTGAGATGCCAAATGAGCTTGTAATAGCTGGGAGATTTAGCTGTCCTCCTTCCTCAACCAGGACAAACATGTAACGGGATTTCAGAGGAGAAAAGAGTTCAGCTTATTTAATTAAATAGTATGTCTCCCAGTTGATTTGGATCTTCCATGCATGGTCCAAGGAGGCGTGTACAGACCAACCATGCTGGGAATTTGGTCTGAATTTGCACAACTGATTAGAATACTTTTTTTGTAAACATATTGCTAGTTAGAGAGTCATAAGCAGCCACACCAACTCTGAGATCAGTGTGCAGTCGTGTACTGTGTGTGCCTGTCATGTATGAGCGCTGTCTGGCTGGGGGCTTGCAACTCAACTTCAGTGGTCAGTCATGAATAATGCTCAGCACCATCACAGAACCAGCTAAACTTAAATTTAATGAGGTAGAGGGGAAAAGAACCATTACTAGATAGAGGTAGAAGTAGTGACTGAGCACCGCAGAAATGTCCACCTTTACATTTCAGTTCAATTCGGTGCTGGCTACATGTCACAGGAAGGGTTTTCACTGGAATATAGCAGGTTTGTGTCTGTGTTGCTGATTTTAACTCCTGTTTTAGATGCGGGAATTTATTGTATTGTTAACCGTTTACTGTGATACATTTCTTACTATGGCAAGAATTTGATTCACCGTTTTCACGATAAATTCTCATTTTTGATCTTTAAAAACCGCCTAATACCATCCGTATTGTCAGGATTGTTAGTTTTACTATTTGCCCCACTGATTGTCCAGTGAGTGTACCAAAAGATTTTAAAATATGATTACATGCAGTTACTGTGTGTGGTTTAGTTATGCAAATCACACTTCTTATGTGACTGAATGCTACTCAAAACTGACACAACTCTGGGTGTCTTTCTAATCCAAAATATACTAAAAATAAATAAATAAATAAAATTCTAAAAGAAATAAAACACAGATCAAATTTTTATCCATAATTTGATTATATGTTTTGTTGTTTTTTGTTTTTTTTGACAGAGACATATAAAAAAAAAAAAAAAAAAAGTATGCATAGGCCATACTTGTGCTACTAAGTAGGTCGCCATAAAATATTAAGAACTGGTTGTGACTTGTGGGAACAAAGTAGCAAAGGAGTGGAATAAACAACAGCACTGAAGTGTTGACTGGAAAAGTTACAAAATCCCAAAACGTAATTAAAACCTTGTTACAAAATACATGAACACAAACCCAAGAAAAAGAATCGAGATAACAATTTGGAAACTTAAAAATAAAAAAAATCTCTTACTGACATAAAAAAAAGACACACGTAAAACAACCGAAGTCCTGAAATGACAACAAAGACATAAAAGTTATAACTTGATCACTTCACAGCACTTGGACTTAAAACAATCACAGAAAGACATAAATAATGACAACAATAAGCACAAAATTACCACAGATACAATTTAGCACGTCATCAAGTCAGATTTAATTTCTAAAATAAATAATCAATGAAATGACATAACATGTATTCCTTAGTTTCGGCAACTTTTATGAGTGGTGAACAATAATTAGTGTGAAAAATATTTGAGTAAAGTGAAAGTGCTGTTTTATTATTTCAAATCACTGTATTATATGCCATTTATTTGGTTATGATGTTAGCTAAAACACATCAGTTTCATAGATCTCACTACAGAAGTTTAACTGTCAGAGCAGGAAATAAATTAAGGAGCCGTTACTCATTATGATGAGATACAAAACGAGAAGCTTTCTAGTTTTATATCACTATAATGAGAAAGCCTGTCATTTTAACAATATATTAAAATGTGTCCAACAGACAGAGAGGACGTCTGGCAACAACTGGGAGGTGTTGCCGTTAACTCTTACGACCTTTTTCATTTAAATGAGAGCAAATTTAGGTTTTAGTGACGTATTAATCTAGTTTTATGTCTCGTTAAAACAAGAATGTTTCTCATTTTAAAGAGAAACTGCTCATGTATTTATTCCCTAGTTTTGGCATTTAAACACTTCCGTATGTTAGGGAATGGAAACACAAAAACCTTTCATTCATTGCAAGGTTTTCCTGTGGCAGCAAACATTGTCAGAGATCTCTGGCCAAGTATTACAGCGAAGCTCACAAATCACAACGATCCATGCAGTTAATTACAGCTGGCCTGTAGAGCTTGATTTATGGGATCCGTCTGATAGATGCCCATCTCTGTGAAGCCATTTGTCTTCCTCTTCCTCTTCAGAGACGTTCCTCCCATATTAGCCGCTGAAAGAACTTCTAATGGGCTTCAGTCAGGACTGTTCATTACTTGTTCCCATTAACTTTTCTTTTCATGTTCTCCTCCATCTTCTGGTTCTTCTAGAACCACTGAAACATGTAGTTTCTTCCAGAACCGAGACGATAGAAGGAGTTAATTTACACTCCCTCGTTATATTTATAGCTTCATTGCGCCTTGGGCACTTTGACTCAGCATATTTGCTCTTTTTAGCAAAGCATTGCTGCCCTAACCTCTCATCCAGGGGGCCAAACGGGAGCAGGAGTCGGTTTGGGTTTTTTCCTTTTCCGTTCCCCTCAGCTCAGGTCTTTGAAACCAGATGAGATCTTGAGGGTTTCCTGCCAAAAGTGACTGACAGGAGTGAAACAATGGGAATATTTTGGCAGGTGGGTGGTGTTAACGTGCTCACTTGGCTTTGCACAACCTCGTCCTAACTATGTTTCCCACAGTATGGAGCCCCAGCTTATGATGCGCTGCCTCTGTAAGATCTATCTGTTCTCGCCGGCGTCTCCAGCAGAAAGCTAAATAAATGTGCAACGTGAATAATGCTGGAAGTTTTGATCTGGTTCAGCTAGAAGTATGTGATACTGCATATTCTGGTATCGATCAGATACCAAGGGTCTGTATCACCGATACTGATACTTTTGATTTAAGTGCAGTATATCAAACTTTGTAATTTTTTTGCGGTTTTGTAGTAAGACAGAAAGTGGACAAAGTTTATAGGCGTCTATAAAATACTTCAGTAACATATTAACATGACTTGTACTAATTCTACCTAAATAAAAGTGCAAAAAATCATCATTTGAGAGCAAATAGAAACAACAAATTTTTTTAAAAAAACTGCAATGTAAAAATAAAACTAAATTTTAATAAGGAATCTGAGATTGAAGTATCTAAAACAGAGTTAAAATTCAAAACACTGACAATTATTTCAATTGAGATTTCTGTGACAGAAATGTTTTTCAGGTGACATATTTTGATGCTCAGTGTTCCATCCATCCATTTTCTTACACCCTTGTCGGAGGGAGGGTTGCTGGCGTCCATCTCCAGCTACGTTCCGGGCGAGAGGCGGGGCTCACCCTGGACAGGTCGCCAGTCTGTCGCAGGACAACACAGAGACAACCATTCACACACACACACACACACTCACACCTAGGGAGAATTTAGAGAGCCCAATTAACCTGACAGTCATGTTTTTGGACTGTGGGAGGAAGCCGGAGAACCCAGAGAGAACCCACCATGCACAGGGAGAACATGCAAACTCCACGCAGAAAGACCCCGGGCCTCTACCAACTGCCCCACTGTGCAGCCCATGTTGAAAAGGAAGTTTTCCATCTATATTAACATAAGATTCATAATCTTATGAATAATGTTTGAGTTCTTAAAGAAACTTGAAGGGGAAATCTTGTGAAAGTAATGTTCTGTCGAACCCCAACAGTCAGTTGCATTTGTGTATTTAAGTATTTTTATTTGCATTTGTAGCTGATTTCAGATGTGTTTTTTTTTTGTTGGCCCAATTTAGTAAACATTTATATTAATTTATTTGTTTTCTTTGACACACCAAACGTGTTGTCTGATTCTGTACACATTCATATGTGAATATATATTTTATTCTGATGACTATATATAAAAGAACCTAAGAAAATCCTTTGAAGTTATACCTTTGTTTGAATAAGTCCAATATAAAATGCTGAAAATCATCTGTGACATCATTATTGATATATTAAAACGATATATTAAACGATGTATTGCGATATTTTTTGGCAGTATTGCCCACCTGCACACAGTAGTATCGATCCAATCCTGATCCGAATTTGGCATCGATATTACGGATATTTTGGATCGATCCGCCCAGCTCTAGCTTCAGCCCTTTTTTTTAGACATTTGTCAGCAATCTAAAAGGTGTTGTAGACTCTGTCTGGTCTGTTCTGCAGTTTTCTGCATAATCACCTCCAACTGTGCAGTCACAGTCGTCTCCTCCACGTACTAAATGTTAATTCAGCTCTGTGAGCAGACACATGGAGCCCCGTCTGAACACGCACACACACACACAGACACGCCTACACACACACCAACTATTAGCTGGGACTGCTGGGGGATCGGTCATCCCAAGTGCATCGGGCCTGGTATTGCTTCCACACAAAAGGCCGACTCTGACCCAAATCTGTCTTTACATAAGTCTCTGCATGATGGAGATATTGCTGAAAGAGTCCCCCCCTCTCCAAAAATAATAAATAAATAAATAAGAGATTATTCAAATATCACAATACCAGTGAGTGATGCTGGAGCTCGGGCATGATTAAAGGCAGAAGGGGCAGAGCAGGAGCACCGGGAGATAAAGCTCTACAAGATTTCCTAATTGATCTCAGAGGAAGGCTGTGTAATTGATCTGGCAGACATGGCACAAACCCCGGAGGAACCTCAAACTGGGTCAGAGTACCGTGGCCATATGTGGGGACTACTGTGATGTAATGCTGAATACATATAGAAGGTGAAACAGGTGCGCTGGATCAGAGACAGTAAACATCTGCCTTTGAAGTGACTAAATGACAACCTGCACTTCTCATAACAACAAAGAAAGACAAAACAAATTACAAATAAAAAGATACTTACGTGCCATATTGCGAAGAATATAAGGGAAACACAGAGGACCAGAGACAGCATGTAGCAGAAAGCAGCAAAAGTGAACATAATTAACGGGGGAGAAATTTCCGAGGAAGCTCGAGCCCGCTAATGAACATCTAACGCCGAGGAAAAACAGGGGGGGGGAGAGCGAAGCGACGGGAGGGAAAGTTCTCACGGCGCCGTGGACACCATGACTTCGCGGAGAGCTCTCCAGACGGCCAGCCGCGCGTCCACTCAGTCTTCAGCCGCTCTCAGACCAGCGCCCCCCGCCGCATGGTAGTGTCCGCAAGTCCTGGCGAGGCGACCGTGGAATCGCAGCGACGGCCGGCTGACGAGGGGGAACAATCATCAGTGACGTGAAGCGAATGTGCGGGTAATCCATTCGTTGAGCGGCGGCTGAAGGCGGCCAGCCGGAGCCTGCTCTGAGCCGAGCTGCGGCAGTGTCATGTGAGGCTGCTCCGCTCGGGCGCTCCGTGCGTAAAAGCTAACTCTCTCTCTCTCTCTTTTTCGCGGCGCGCGGGCAGTTGAACAGCAACATCAAAGAGCGGAAAGCGCGCGCGGAACTGCGAACAGGTGGGGGAAAAAAGAGCAGCACCTGCTCCGCGTGCGCGTGCTGCAGAGCCTTTCTTTAAATCTGCAATTAAGCGGCTGATTTTGTGTGTTTGTGTGAATGCTTATTTCTCCCGTGCGTAAAGACGTGCGGTCGCGTGCCTGAGTATCTTTTGATCCCTGGGATTAAAAACAACTGAGTTAATTGATTTTTTTGAAGGAGACCTGACAGATTGCTCCTAAACATCTACGTCAAGGTGTTGGCTTTTCAAAAAACTCCATGTTACCGGATAGTCAAAGACTCACCCAAATAAAACTTAATGTTATGTGAAAGAAATGATCAACAGCAGCAAAAAAATTGTAATATGGACTGAAACCAACCTTGTGAATTAATTTAACTAATATTTTTAAGGACGTCTGAACCGCAAAGGGCTTTAAAGAAACGTGATACTATTGCCACCATCTGGCTGTTCTGTAAACTGCAACTCCCTTAAGGATTTTTTTTTAACCCAAAAAGTATTATCAGAACACTGAGTGGGCATAACATTATGGCCACAATGACCACCCTTACTGCTCTGACTCTGTTTAACCTCATACTCAGAAATCTTTTGTGCACTTTAAATTCTGCCACCTTTTTATCAGAGCCTGAATTCAAGGGCTATCTCTATGTAAAATTGACTTGATATAAAGGGCATTTTTATAATAACTGAAGGTAAGTTAACTTGATTGTGCTATAAAACTGCAGTATGTGTCTGTAAAATACACAACACTGCCCTTTATCTTCTTGTCATTTATTCCCTGCTCCTCCCTTGTTTCATGTTGCACCTGCTCAAAATTCCTCTCACTTCTACTGGCTACTTATTTCTTCCACCTGTGCTCCTCCCTATATATATTCTTGATCTGTGGTCACTCAGTGTGAGATTGTCCTCATCCTTGTCTGAGCCTTCGACTGTTTCATGTAGTTGTTCGCAGGAGCCACTTTGTACTTTCTGAGGGGTCCCACTTGCAAAAATGAGCCTTGGCCCTTTGGTTTCTTCTTTGAGGTTCAGTTTAGGAAAGTCACTGACCTCATCATCTACCCATTAAATCTGACCCTTTTCAAACTCCTCCAAATCTATCCGGTTGTCCATTTTTTCCCCCTAGTTCTAACACAAAAAGATTGAAAATAAAATGATTGCTGCCTATCAGCAATCATTTTATTTTCCCTACCCATCAACATGTTGATTAATGAGGTAATCACTGCAACAACTTGCAGTCCTGGTTACTGAAATTGTTGCAAACCATCCTGCCTTCAAAATATGAAAATATGAATAGCTTCACCCATTAAACAATCGCTTTGATTTATATAAAGACAAAAAGTGTTTGTATGGCTGCTTTTGGCTGGTAAAACTAAAGCATTCCAACCGTCTTTAAAAAACATAATAGATTGTTAAAACCAGAGTTTTCTATTCTCAGGAAGCTTCAACTCTTCTTAACCTCATGACAAACACACACATAGCCTCCGTGACTGTTAACCACTCCGCTGTCATATTGTTGTTCCTGATGCATGAGGTGATCTGACAGCTCCAACAGCCACTTTGTGAGGCGTCAAGAAGTCATCGTGTCAGTGTTTGGCAGTCAGTCAGTTGGCCTTTTGGGAGAAGAGGCAGACAGAGAAAGGTGAAGACAAGACTTAAGATGAATGTGGTGGATGTCTGCGTCATTGCTCAGCATTTTCTGAAAAAAAAAAAGAACCTAGTTTGCCTTCCTGTCAGGTTTGGTTTATCGGAGCCAAAACGTAGTCAGACACTTGCAAGGTGGATTTTAGAGAATGTTTAAAAAAATAAAAACGTAAAAAGAAATTCAGAATGAAGTAGAATTTAATTATCCACAATAATTAGTAATGAGTAATTAGAAACAACTCATTTCAACCAGGAAAGACTCACACGGAGAATATAGCGATCAAAAAGTTTTATTGACATAAATGAATTTAAGTTCTTTGGCGCTCGGACCCCGGCAGAGAATATTGCGCTGTGAATTGCAGTGAGGTTGGATGAGCATTTTCAAAGCTGATTTGAGACGTCTTCTTCCCGGGGCCCATACACTGGTGGTGGAGGTCGGAAAAAGGATGGAAACCTGAAGGAGCCAGGCTGAAGAAGCCTTCCGCCCCTTGTGACCCTTTCAGTCAGAAGGGGTGGAGATGGATTGAGCATGGCTGTAAACTGGATGCTGCCATGGATGAAGTAGATGGAGATGCAGAAATGGAAGCTTTATTGGTGATTGGCTATGACAGTGGATGGTCCAACGCTGATAGGATGGCGGCAGATGAACTTGACACGGCGATTAGATGATCCAGGTGAGGCTGAAGAGCCTAGGCGTCATTTTAATCTGGAGAGACGAGGTTTTCAGTTTCTTCTCCAGAAGATGACAAAAGACCCTGAATCTGGAGACGCTGGCATATTCTGCGCACTTCTGATGGGTGTGCTCCTGACGCCTCGCATTTTTCCCGTGAGGGTCGGGAGGAGCCCATTCCTGCAGTGGAGGCCTACCTGGGCATTCAAGTGGTCAACACTTCACATTTTCTTTGTGGGGATTGGCCTAGCGCTGAAATGTTTCCTCCACAGCCTACTCCACATTGCCTCAAGACACCGCCTTTATTCTCTTCTGCACGGTGTACTCCCTAAGCATTGCATTTTCTCTGTGAGGGTCGGGAGGAGCTGGTGCCTGCTTCAGAGGCCTACTGAAAAGGGTACTAGCGCCAATACCCTGCACTCTCTCCACAAGGGTTGGCCAAGCCACGGAACGCCGCCTCTGTTCCTGTCCCAACGGCTTCCCGAGTCCACTGCAACCAGTTCCACGGTGAGTTCCCCGAGCCTCCAGCTAGCGTCCCCAATATAATACAATTTAATATTGGAATTTGCAATACAACTTTGCACACTATTGGGTAAGGTAAACTTAATGAAGACTTTATGTACTGAAATTATCCTTTCTGGATGTCTGATTTGTGATTTTCTGTCCACAGAGTAACTGCTTGAAATGGGGACTCCAATGATTCTAAAGTTTGTCCTGACTGATGGAACATGTCAAAGGCTCACTTTCTCCAGTGGACTACCTGAATCAATTGAGGATCTCGTCTGTGAAGTCAAGAGACAGTGTTGTCTTCAGGGTAATTTCAGGCTTCAGTTTATGGACTCCTTGTTTGTGAAAGAGTTCCTTAACTTTACCTCAATTTCAGAAATAGCAGACAAAGAGACTCTTAAAGTTACTGACATTTCAAGGCCCACTGTTATGAAGCACAAAGATTCTATTGTTCTTGATCTTGTCCAAGACTTCAAAGTCCCCAGCGTTTCGTCTGTTAGCCACTCTTCCTTGGATGGATATGTGGATATAGATGTATTGTTATCAAGTGAGTCAACAAGCTCACAGTTTTCTTGGCCTGCAGTCTTTTATGAGCCCAAGTTTCCCTATGATGTTGATTCAAAACCTCAGCAGGCAAGTATGGAATACAATCCAAATAAAACTGTACCTATTCCAGATCCAAACTTGAAGTCAGTCATTCTGTACGGTTTAGTGCAGCAAATTGTGATAAAGAAAAGGATCAAGTTTCTCAGAGTCTGATCAAGAAGCATTCTTGTCTAACAAAGAGGCTTCCGCACTAGAGATGGAGCATGGACGACCAGCTTGAAATATAAACTCACCAAATATCAAACCCAGCCAAGAAAACTGGGTTCCAAGAGGTGATTGTGAACTCCTTGAGGAACATACCTCTTGGAAGACGTTGTGCAGCCTTTGGTGTCAAAGAGGGTAGAAGTAAACATTTGTTCAGCATATCCATCAGAAGAAACTGAGGAAAACCTAGAGGCAATGCGGAGATAAAGAAGTGGAGCAATTGAAAGTTGGTGAAACTCAAGATGCAAAATACGTTCGCATACAGAAGACAAAGTTGCAAGTGATGCACCTATGGTAGAGGCTTTCATGGCAAGGTGGTCTAGTCTATTTGATATCCCTGAAATAAGGCCGTCTCATAACAAGGTGTTCTTGGAATTAGTTTTAATCTAAAATGTTTAGGCACAGTTACTTGACAGCCCACCTCTGTAGCAGGTTTGATTATGGCCTTTTTCCAAATGTTGAACATTTGAAGCTCATTCTTTTGTGCTCTTTTATATGTAATAATGCCTCAGCAACAATATTTTGACAACAATTACAACTTATTTATGATTGCCAGTATTACCTCAATGGAAAGTCTACTGCTTTTACCCATAGTCAACCCATATCTGACTTTCACTGCAGTTCTATTATAACTTGGACAACCACAAATAACTGGCCAAGGCCGGAGATCACTTCAGTGAAATTCATTATGCTTTTCTTCACATGAACAAAGATGGCAGATACAGAATATATACAAAGGACGTCCAAGGCAGGTTAAAATCAGACAAAGAGCAGTACCTTCAAAGTAAGAGTCCATCACCTTCAGTGTGACTTCTCAGGAGTCTAACCACAGACTGACTGCTTGTGGAGCAGAGCCCTGCTTTTAAAGCCACAGGCTCCACCCACATAAAGTCCAAACAAGCAAAAAAAAAAACAAAACTAAAAAACTAAGCAATTACGTCTAACTCAAATAAACTCTTAATGTATACAAACTAATAATAATAATAATAATAATAATAATAATAATAATAATAATAAATAATGAGAGGAAAAAAATAAATAAAATAAACTTGTAATCAAAAATACATTACATACAAAAGTACGTTCTGATGACATCACTACGTCTTCAATCCGTAAACAATCCTGCTTGAAAATAGAACCAGGAAAATGTTTGAAGCTGAAAATGACAGGTTAGGATGAATGTGTTAATTGAATCAGGAACACAGCGTGTGCACCCACCATGAACCGTGTCAGTTTAAGCTGCAACAAAAAGCACGTTGGTGATTGTGTATATGTTTGTGTGTTTCCGTGTGCGGGCGTGCTCGCTTGCTGACACGGACTCATAACTGAGCCCCGGTTCATGATGGCTCCTCCGTCACACCCTTCCTTTAGGGTGGTAAGCAATTCACACTAAAATCATATTTCATTACTATGAACTACCAAGAAAAAAAAAGTCTTATTTCAGCAAACAAAATCAGAATTGAGGATTAAAACTTGCTGTGTGTGTGTGTGAATCTAGCTTAATTAAGGAACGTAGCAGGGAAACTGAGGTAGGAGATATGGAAGCTGAACTGAGACTAAATAAAACAACACCCAACAAAAAATACAATGAGGAAAAAATATAGCAACCAGTTCTAGACAATAACAATAAAAATAAAAGATAAACCCAAATAGATCTAATGAATCTAATGAGCATGAATAATAAAAAGAAATCCAAGACACAGGAGCAATGTAAAGAGAATAATAAAACAATATAACAGTCAAACTCAAATACAAACTATGAAATTAGACATAAAGAATCAAACCGGCATGGCAAGACCTAAAAATAAATTTAAGGGTCTGAATATCAGTTGTCAGCACTAATGAATGAACAAAAATTAAATAATCAAAATAAAAACCCTCTGGCAGGAATAACCCAGACAAACTATTCAGAAAACAGAAAGAACTAATATGGCAGAAACTACGAAACAAGCTTATTACTATTCACCAACATTCTCTTATAAAACTGGAAGCAGACTGTGCTCTTTCTCCTAAAAAGCCCCCACTTGAGTGCAAATATGCAGTGCAAATTTCAAGACTATATAATGATCCTATCAAAATGAAATCATTTCAAGTAACAGCTAACAGATAATACAGTACATAAAATTGAACAAATTGGTACTCATGTCCAGTTTCTTATCTTGCCATGTTTGCTGGCTTTTTGAAAAACACTTTTATGTGGATGTAAAGGTAAAAAATGAAGTACAAGTTTTTGTACTGGAGATCAGAAGGATGGAGTTGTTTTATTGCTTTATATATATATATTATAGTTATAAAGAATTATCAAATCATCAGAAAATTACATTTCAATGCTTGATGAGTGCCCCCAAGTGGTCCAATTGATATTAGACAAATTAATCAGACAAAAAGTGATGGAGGAAATCTAAATTTCAGTCCTTTCACAACAAAGTGAAGTAAAGTGTCTGCATAACATAGTACAAGATTGAACTATGTAATTTTTGCATCATTGTTTCTGATTCCATGGTGCTGATTTTGTGTACACACACATTCATGAATGGAATTCATATTTTTACAACTTACTGCGCTGTTTTAAAGTTGAGAGACTTTTGCATGTTTGAGGAATCCTTGAACCCCTCGTGGTAACCTTTTGGGAGTACCTATGATGAAAATTCAAGTTTTCATAACAACTGAAGGTAACATTCCTTGATCGTGTTATAAAATGGCACTTTCCTGAAAAATAGGTTAAACTCTCTCCCCTGTAAAATGCAAACATTAGGCTAAAGCAGGGATGGTCGGCTCCTGTCCTCGAGAACTTTTAGACCCGTCTTTGCTCAAACACACCTAAATAAAATGGCTGAGTAATGTCATTTGCTTTGGGACAATAAAAGCAAATGAATTATTGATTCTACCTCATCAGTATTTAAATTGGTCTTGTATTAACTTTTTACAGTTCATGTATATTATCATTCTTGCCAGATACTTGGACAAGAACCTCTGAGTCTGTGAAAACAAGCCTCTAGAGTAATAACAGAGGCAATATTTGCATGCAGATGATTTAATGGTTTGTGCAACCAAGGCCAGCCAGTATGTTGTCCTCCAAAAAGTGTAAATCATATTCTCCTTCTCTATGTATTTTTCATGAATTTCGGTGGTGAAGAAAGACTTATATACTGCTTAAGAATCACCTTCCTCTGTATTTGGTACTGATTACCTGCTAAGTTGATCAGTACCTGGGTAAGAAGAATTTAACATCCACAGCTATCATCCACCATCAAATCAAAAGCAATGGATTATGTCCTGATGCAGTAGAATTGTACCGTTCTCATCTCATCCATGCACTAGCCTGAAACAAATTTCCTGTCAGAATGAAGGTTGGGAATTTTCTTGCAGACAGAAAATGAGAAGCTTCACTTAATAAAAAGAAATCCACCAATTGGTTTGGAGGCTTTCGGTTTCAGGCTATGTTTGCCGTTTTATTTCTTTGTGAAATAATTAAAGCGGGTGTCTCTGATTACTTTACGGCTCACATAAGCATTCAGTACATAAAGATCCTTAGAAATACCTCATTGGCTTCACACTATGAAAGAGAATTCTCAGGGTTTTTTTTTTTCATTTGAGATCAACTTGACAGCATCGTGTCTAAGCTGTGCATTCTTGAAAACACCTGGCCTCCATCTAATTGGGCAAAACATCACCGGCTGATTCTCCAAAGAGGAGACAACAAATACCTTCACTGTGAGCCTATAAATGAGAACATGGTGTGCAAGTGTGACTCTTTATCAGGATCATATGTCTATATGTTCTCTTTCTCTATATTACCCACAACTCTTCTGCTACAGCCTCACTCTTCTTCTTCTTCTTCTTCTTTTCCTTCTCATTCTTCTCTGACTTTTGACCTCATCCAAATTCTCGTCCTTCCATTGTCAGTGCTTTGACTACACACACTATATACTTTCCAGTTGTTGGTTCATGAGATGCACCATTGAGCTATTTCACACAGCTGGTTGATGTAACGCGTCACTCCCTTAGAGAAACTCAGGATTCACCTGGGAGTGATTTACAGATTTAGAACGACAGATTTGGAAATGATGAAAATGTATAGAAATATGCTTGACATATTATGACAACCTGTTCAATCATTTAAAGACTTACGTGACAAACTTGTGATTACACATTGTGAAGATTTAAATAATTCAACAGAGACCCATAAAATGCATGTTGATCTATGTAGAAAACAACAAATAAGTACAGATAGTCAATTGCATTAATGTTCCAAAGCATTGGGAACTTGTGCAAGGAAATAAATTTTTTTTTATGTGCACAATGATTTGAAAATTAAACAAATAATTTTGAGAATTTCAAATCTGACCTGAGAAACGTACCAAAGTAAATGAGAAAAAGTGTAACAAGCTAAACACATCATCAAACTGCATTGACCTGCAGTGCATCAAGAAGGGTTGGAAACACCTTCAATTGAGGTATTTGGCCAGAAGATGGAGCCATTTTCCTTATAATAAAGCAGATGCAAACCGGGCTGAAATCTGTAATTTCTTTCAGTTCACACTGTTATGATTTCCTTCGTCTTCTTCACTGTAAAGAAACCTTTGTTTTCACAGCATTTTATCTCAACTCAGTTACTGGGAGCTTCGGCCACAAGCTCTGTCAAAGCTGAATTCAGAGCTCAAATCCTCTATTTAATATTTAACATGTGTGCTGCACAGATCTATTTGTGTTGACGTTTTGTTTATCCAGTGTGGACAAATCCTGCAATCATTCACAGTGCTGTGCTTGTTTGAACCATTTTCTATCGAATACTGTTATATTGTTTGAAATACACCAGAATGCCGGCCCTCCAGGACCGACTTTGGGGACCCCTGCTGTAAAACATGTAACAAGACAGACAGTTGTAGCCTATTGTTGCTTTTATTTAGTTGATTTCACTGTAAAATGGTCAAAGGGTGCTTGTGTGGTCAGCTGCACAAACAGAAAAGGATGCAAACTGAAATTATTTTGACTCACACCATTGGAGAGGAAAGAAGACAATAACGGATAACACCTTTTACAAGGTAACAGTTCATTTACTTCATTTAAGATCAGTGACATGTATGTTGCTCCAACACCTGAATAAGATGCGAGTGTCACTGCCATGATTTTTCATTACTGATCACGCAAATAAGTTTATTCACATGTGATTTCAATTTAACTACTTATTTAATGGGAACATAGCAATGATAAAGTTGCAGTGGCTTGGGGGGAAGAGGGTGACATTAGCAGAATTTAGACAATGATTTGCACACATTTGTACTGCAAATGCAGTTACTGACTACAATAAAACACATTCTCCAGCACTCTGTTTTCTTCAACACTGCAGACCAACAACCATAGCAGTTGCAATACTGTAAGTGAGAGGTTGGAATTAAACACATATGACACCCACTCATAGAAAAAATATTTAGAAAAATTAAAACATGTTTTTAAACTTCTTGCAGAGGGCTCACGAAGAGCTTCTGATTGACATTTGCTTTTCTGTCGCGCTAGTGAGGCTCCAGCTGTTACGTCAAATAAAACCTGCTCTCTTTGTGTCTCAGCAGCTCTTAATGAATGTCAGATCTTTGCGTGTTTTTTGGTGAAAATGTCAACATTTTAATTGAGCCGAGAAAGGCACACACCTGCAGGCGGAAATCATGTATTTGAGGAACACACTCAGAAGCACAGCTGTCTAATGAGACTGCGCTGTACCTACAGGAGACGCCGCAGTCTTGTTCACACCGACCTAAAGGCCAAAGATGTTATTTACCCAAATGGAGGCTGAATACGTGACTGGGCACTTTGAGTCTCTCCACATCTTCCTCTTAAAGGAAATGAAGAATGTGACATTTGCAGGCATCCAAAATTGGTTTCTAATTGTCACGTTTTGTTGTTGCACAGCAGAAAATGAGACAAAAGACAAATACGACACACACACATGCATACACACAGTCGTGTTTTCATATCTTCTGGGGAATTTTCATTGACTTCCATTCATTTTATAAAGCCTTACCCTAACCCCATCCTACCATCACATAATTAACCTTAACTCTAACCAAAAGACAATTCACACCTTAATCCTAAACCTAACCTCTAAAGGCATTTCCCCAAGAAAAAGTCCCCACAAGGAGCAATGGTCCCCACAATGTAGACAGAGATAGGTCCCCACAAGGCTACAAAAACCCGGTTCACACACACACACACACACACACACACCAGTATGGTTGTAAACCCCCTGGAAGATTTGCATATAATTAGAGTGGATGTGAGACTTCGGTGGCAATCAAAGTACACAGGGCCTGGGTGTGCTAGATAAGCTCTGATCCAACCACCTTACTGTCTACACACTTCCAGCCCATCAGTACAAACGCTGCAAAAAAAAAAAAGAAAACTGCTTCTGGAGACCCGATGTATCATCTCACTGGATTTTAACATTTGATGTAATATAGAGAGTTAATGAGAGTTTGTGATCAGTCATGCAATACTGCTATGGTGTCAAACAAGAGTGTTTTTATCTTTTTATATATAAATGATGCAGAGGATCAGGTTATTTTATATAGTACTTTATTTAACAAAGTAGACAACAAAGAGCACATTGCACTCATCAGAATGGAAGAAACTGTTCATGTAGCTGATTTTAAACAGAAAAACACATCTAGGTGCAAACACAGAAAACTTGTCAGAATGGAGTAAGTTTTTTTAGGTACTAATGAATCCAGTGTTTAAAACAGTAGATGCACACCACTGAAGAATAAAGAGCAAAAAAAAAAAACCACCTCCATCAACAAAGGCATTCATAAGTATACATTAAAGGTATTCAATATGACTGAAAAACGTTTCATGACATAACCATTTCGTATCAGTCAATATCGTTAATTACAGATTAGTTTTTGGTTTTAAATATCCTGCCAAACTAGCGACATGACCTTTCCTCTTTTATCCACAATTTCCACCGGAGATGTTTTCTCCTTTCACTCTTTTTTTATTTTTAAGCAGTTATGAACCACAGTGGTGAAACTGCTCCCACCTATTCTGTGGACCCCCTACTGTCCAGTCGAGTATACATATCCCCTCGTGACTAATTCCTTCATTTCCCACAATCCAAATGGATACTAGCAAGTTTGATGGGCTGGTTGGGCATCTAGTTAGTTCCATAACAAAACTGAGTAGGAGGGACATATCAAGAGTATTTTTTTTTTCATCACTGAGCACCAGGCTGTTTCCTGGAATTAGTTTGTGTCAAAGCTGAGTCAATACAGATCAAACTGTTAAAGGGGCAGTTTGATCAGCATAATTCTCTTTTCAGCAGGAGGTGTCCATTACGGTTCATGCATGTTTAACTCCAGTCAGGTTTCCACTCAGATTTAATTCACCTTTTGGTCAAATTAATTTGTCAAATCATCTATACATAGAGTCCACATTTCCATTGTGTAAAATCTGACATAATTCCATCTTTAGGAGAACAGATAACCTGCCTCAGAAACTGCTGGAATAGAGCGAAGTTATTTTATGGCAGCTGTGGCATAGCCTTGTGATCAGAGATCCGTCAGAGACTCATTTTACTGAGACATTGTACTTCCATTTTTGTACAATGGAAGGGACTCTAAATGCTCTGTAAGCCTGTACTGGCTTTCAGGGCTTTTGTCTTTGTTTTTGTGTTTTTCTAGTTCAAAATGCAAATAAAAATATTTTTAAAAAAATAAAAAAAAGGAATTCAGGAGGATTTTAAAATTCAAATTATATTATACTTGTTTCAAATATTTAACACTATAGTTATGGCAAAAAGACATTAGAATTGATGATGTCGTCCACTGTTTAGAGAGGAAGGTCTTGTATCCTGTTGTTACTCTGTATGTTGATTAGTTATTTCTTGTGTTTCTTTTAATAGAACTATATGTTCTGTGTTCTGGCCTGTCAGTTGAAGAGTGAGATGTTTTGGTTTTTTATGCTGAGTTACAAAGTATGAAAGTTTGTCACTGGTTTCTCAATTCTTGACTATTTTTATTTTTTTTTTTTTTTTGACTTTTTATTCTTGTGTTTTTATGCTCTAAATGACTTTAAGCTGCTTTGTGGCTCAGATATGCAAATAATTTTGATTGATTGATTGATAATATGCACCGTCCTAATCCAATAAAGAAAATAAAATTATACAAAACATAGTCTTGCAGAGTCAGATTATATTTTACTTCTCTGAGATATTTTCCAACATCACCACTTGAGGTCAGTGTTTAATATCTTTCCTCTCGTTCTTCATGGATTTAAAGCATTTGGTCCTCCTGCTGCTGTCTTTTCGCTGCGCTCTGCCATTCAGCATGGAGGATGTAGGCACTAGGCAAACTGACTGACACGGCGCTGTCGCAGATGCAGATGCAGCTGCAGAGCGGTGGATGTGAACTCTGCTCCGTTATTAGCAAATACCATGGAAAAGCCCACACAGGATTCCGCACTCTGGCGTGTTTCAAGATGAATCACGGGTGTCTAAAAGCTGCACTTCTTCTTTCTTGATCCCTGCGTTGGAACCGATGCCAGGCGCTTCGCTGATCTGCTGCAGGCGAGAACATGTGGAGCTGCAGCCTCCGACAGCACATACAGGCTTTTATTTTCCAGTTTAACCCTTCCTTCACTTTGTAAAGAGAATGACAGGAAGCTGGTTTGAAGCTGCTAAAAAAACAGTCATTTTTTGAGAAATGAGTAGTGCGTGTTGAAAAACAAAAGTTAAGGATCTTTAACGTGATGTTTTTTAAGAGGTTACATGCAGTTGTTATATTACCTGCAGGAGGTAAAGCTACAGCATTTAACTTTTACTTTTATGTTTTTTCACATATTTGTGAAAACTATGACTATGTCCTTACAGTTTAATATGAGACAATCTGTGAGAGTAAAAAAAAAAATTAGCTTCTCAGCCATTTCCCAGTTCTTCCAATACTGACTGCAGAAGTATACCACTCACTCAGAAATAACTAATCAGAGTCAGGAGAAGGGTCTTAACGCTGTCAACCATGCTCATGTATTCTGCTCAGACTCTCTCCCTTGGTTTCTGCTACGCCAAAACTGGTTCTTCACAACTGGCTAGTTAGCATGACCACTAACATTTTCCTGGAATGGTAAGTTGTTTCCATGAGGATCATTGGCAGTGCTAAGACCCTCCTCCTGGCTCTGATTGGTTGTGTTTGACTGGGAGCGGTGCCTTTCTACAGAGTCAGTCAGGGAGAAGGCAGAAGAACTTGATGGGTTTTTTTGTTTTGTTGTTTTTTAAAGGTTTTCTTAACTGACTTCTCTTTATTTGAGAGAAGTCAGACAGGAAAGTGGGTAATGAGAAAAGGGGAAGGTCTGATGCCTGATGGCAAAGGTCATCAGGCCAGGAATCAAACCTGTGACGGCCAGGTCAAAGACTGAGGCCTCCATACATGAGTTGTGCTTTAGCCCTGTGCCACCGGCGCGCCCCCAGCTTGATGTTTTTCACAGATTATCAGTCTCATACTGTTAAGGCACTGCTACAGTTTTAACAAATATCTAAATAAACAAAAATTTTTCATGAAAGTTACATGCTGTAGCTTTAAATATCTTCAATCAATAAAAATCTAGAGGAGTTAGTTCAAAAGGAGGGAGAGCCAGAACAAAATGGACTTCTACGCTCACAAAACCACTTCAATCTCAAAAATGTCTCAGTGATTTATGCAAAACTCTACTTTGTAAACCATCCATACGTTTGCAGTGGGCAGGTATTTACGCACCAGCCAACCTTTATGTACGTTGGAAGTTGAGGGTTGTTGCTCTCCTCACCCAGCATGTAAATGAGTCTATCTGGTGGAAGCAGACACAGTAAAACAGCCGAGAGTTCCGACCTGCGGACACATCTCAGAACCATCCGGGCTCTCCTCTCTGTAATTACTGCGGCTGAACCTCTGAAGTCCCAGTAGATTCTCTGGGTTACCTGCAGGACTGCTGTTTGTACACAATGTGACAATGTTACGGAGAGAGCTCTGTTAGAGGGCGGCCCAGGCGGACGGAGATCTGCTGGACGGGCGAGTTTTGCTGCAAAGTCACAGCGTGACGCCTCTTCAGCCGAGAATCAAAGGGGGAAAAACTGCAGAGACGGGGCCGCACGGCTCACTGCACTCTTCTGAATATCAATCAGTTTTCCCGGAACCGGACAGCCGACTGTTTCCCGTCAAACACCGGCGGCAAATTGGCTATTGTTGCAGCAAAGGGAAGATAATTCAGTGTCCTGGTGAGCAGCCAGAGATTTTGGCCAATGAAGACAAAGGGATCATCCAGGTTATGAAGCTCGTTAGTGACTTCCTTTTGCTTCCCACATTTTCACATCTCACAAGCTACAATCCACTTAAGCCCACCTTGTAATGTCTCTGAGAGTTCACCTTGATCTACCTAATCAATAGATTCCCCTAAAGCAGCAACAACAGGCTTGGCAATTTGCCCCCCTTTAAGCGGAGCAGGGGAATTGGGTTCATTTATTTAATAGTGCCTTCGCTGCTGGTTGTCCTACTTAAAGTGTTCCAGAAAAAAAATACAAAAAGAAATTTATATTGTCTTTTGCCTTTCCGCTTCTTCTCTTTTCCTTTCATCTTTCTGGTGTTTCTCTAGCCAATCCCAGAGCGCACCATCTTTTTCCAACTAATTTGTTCAGGCTGGTATCTCTTCGGCAGACGAGGGCGGCTGGTGCATGTTTGACTTTCACTCACCTCTCTAATTCCACTCGGTTCTTTTCTCGACTGCCGATGGGGATGTTTACTCGCCTTCCGAGGCTGCAACCAGAAACTAGAGGGCGAAAGGACACAAGTCACTCAGGACACTCTCTGCTAATGAAGAGAAATTAGTGAAGGAAGAACAACCAACGATGGCAATCTCCTCCTATTAGCCGCTGGACACAAATTGTTTCTTTATTCAAATATCTAATAAAGGTAGCACATAAGGAAAGATACCGTTTATAACATTTAATCTGATGAAATGTATGCATCTAGCAACTTCCAAAACCTGTCAATTAACGGATAAGAAATACGTTGGGCTAAGTTGCTGTTCAAAATTTGTCAATTTTTCTTTTAAATGTAGCTAAATTATTTTAGATTTTTGTACTTCTGGGAAAGAAAATGCAGCTTGGGAAGCTGAAACGCATCAGTTCAACACCAGTGTTATATAAAGCTCCTCAAAGTGTTGCTGATGTCAAAGTACAAGTATTGTACCATAAAAGGTCTCTTTAAAAAAGAAAAAAAAAAGTATCTGACATTTAATGTCAAAACTAAATTTCTCAAAAAATGTCCTTAAAGTCAAAGTATGAAGTAAAAGTGAAGAGAATTTCCAAAAGAACATTCATTTATACCACTAGGAATAATTTCAGTAAGTCCTGAAACTAAACAGGCCAAGTATCCATCTAGTTCTTTGGCACCGTCTTGTCCTTGACCTGACTGTAGAGCAGAGAAGAAGTGACTTCATCATTCGATGATCTGGATCGGTTGGGCTCTGGCTGTAGGGTAGGTTCTCCCATGTGTTGTCTGATGTAGACAATTCCTAAAATATTGAAGAAAAAAAAACAATCAATAAACCGATGCAAGTCTTTAACATAATATGATCCCAAATTGTAGTTTTAATTAAAGGTTTTATATTTTCATGTCTCTGTAATTGCCAATATTATACAGCGGGGGTCTTGACATCCACGTCTCAATGGTCAGTGTCCTGCACCTTTTAGATGTGTCCTTGGTCCAAATCACCTGAATCCTAAAGAATGGGATAATTAGCAAGACTTGACTTGCTAATTATTATAGAACTTGACTGAGTGAATAGGTAATTCAGCCATTTGACTCAAGTGATGGATCAGGGAGGGACGAGTCTAGAAGTTCCAGATTGTGGACTTTACGTGGCTCTTCGGAAGACGAAGCTCAAAACGGGTAAAAGATTAAGGGACCTATTCAAGAACTTTTACTAATAGTTGAAGATTTTCAGTAACATCTGAGATAGAGTCAGAAGGTGTTATGTATTATTATTATTATTATAATATCTGAGATGGAATCACCCCTTAATACATATCAGTCCAGCAATACCCTACGACCAGTAGTCAGTCATACCAAGCAAATCTTAACAAAAGAAAATGCTTTTTATGACATGAATTCTTAACACTAATTAACCAAAAGTATTTCCTACATTGGTTTAAAAGAGGAAATAGAAATCATGCCAGAAACCATAATTCACCATTTCACCATCATTAATATTGATCAGGTTTGATGTCGGATTTAAATGCTTGAATGCACTGGACAAACAAACTGGCTTTGACATGCAATCAGAACGCTCATGGGATCCTCAAAGGTTTTGATGCCCCCCAATAATTAAAAAAAAAAAATGTTCATGTCTGACTGTATTGACAAAAACTCAATTGACTTGGAAAATACATAAAAATATATTTTTCATTGCACTGATTGACACTTCTGAAATGATGTATTTGAATAGTTGCACTCAGTAGTTCTGACTTTTCTTATGGATAAATTATTCTGTGTTTTCCTCCGTCTCTTTTAGTTGCTTGCATGCACGCATGTACACACACTGACGTATACACACATAAGGTTGAGGAAATAACCCTTTAGGGCGTAGCTTTGGTAGAAGTCTAGAAAAGGAAGTGGAAACTGTTGTCCTGGGTCATTTTTCTATGTTTCCCACAAGGAAGCATGGATGTAACGGTCAACTCTACTGTTCCAAAAATAATGTTACCACTTATTTGGCTTTAATAA
The DNA here is from genome assembly GCF_019740435.1 of Gambusia affinis. Taxonomy (NCBI): domain Eukaryota; kingdom Metazoa; phylum Chordata; class Actinopteri; order Cyprinodontiformes; family Poeciliidae; genus Gambusia; species Gambusia affinis. Next base: position 20,768,729 of record NC_057889.1, on the reverse strand, counting down.
ATTTGACTGATGATTTTAACTTGGTTTTCCTGGTCATTTGAAACGATACCTCCCAAAATAAATGAATAAATAAATAAAAAATAGAGTCCAGGGCAACACTTTTTCTAATTCGTTTCATTATTTTAGACTATAATGTATGAAGTTGTGCTCTCGGACAAAGGCTTTTACAGACCCCGCCCCCACACACATCATTTAAAATAAAAAAACGTTCATAAAACATGAAAGCATACGCTGTTATGTTGACACTGCCCAGGTGATCAATTTTCTTTAAGCTTTTGAAGAAGTTACATTTTGTGCATATTTTAATCAAATTCAAATTTTTATCCAGCTGATTATGTTCCGTCCGTCACTTAAAGAGTCACGGATATTTGCAGCCGCATCATATTTCCTTTGTCATATTATATCACTGTGTTGTTGTCTAATGTAGGCTTATCCATGGTATTTTGATGGAAACATAGAAAACAATTTTACTTCAACCGCTTGTCAGGTGGAAGTAGAAAAGTTACTTTATAATGTGCTCTGGAATTATGTAAATGAGGCTAATTTTAGTTCTCAGTGATATTTTTTTTGTTCTTTTTTTTTTTTTTTTAAAGTAATCCTTTGATGGGAAGGAAAATCAGCCAACTTTTCCCCTCTGAGGTGCTGTTTAATCACTCAGTTAAGGAGATCTCTTTTCTCCTCGCCTTTATTCATCTGACCTCATTATTAAACACTCGAATCTTAAGGGACGATTGCCTCAAGCAAAGATGAAGAACTGCTTTTGAGTACGAACCTGTGCTAATCCAAAAGGAATTAATGATGAAGGGTATGACATGACAACAACACAGAAAAAGAAAATGAACAAAAGAAACTGGCAGACTGATGAATTCCCCATATTCCACCAGAGTCCAGGACTCCCCGACCCCCAATCTTGGAAAAGTCTACATTTATTACCCTCTAATATATTATAAAAGAAACCTTTGTATTTAAATAATATAAATATAAAATGGTAAAAGAAACAAAGACTGAAATAGATCTGCCAATGATCTAAGAGAAAAATGAGGTTGAATTTTTAGGTCTGTTGGTTGAAGGTAACAAATATTTCAATAATAATTAGCCCTCCAACTCTTGTTAATGAGAAGAGTTTGAAACAGGGGAGGAGTGAAGCTTTGTGAGCGGCTGAACAGCTCATGGTAGATAGAAAAAACAGAAAGGTGCCTTTATTTTTTATTTTCAATGTTCAGCTTTTAAATTCACAAAATAAAATCTGAATATTTTTCTAGAATTTCCAAGATAATGTTGTTGTTTTTTTCTGCCTACTTGTAGGTACATCCAGGACATGGCAAAACCAAAAAAGGTTTACAAATAAAGCAACTTAAGTTACGATTTAAAAAACACATGACTTGCATTGAGAGTAGGGCTGAAGCGATTCCTTGAATAATTCGAGTAAGTGGATGATTAAAATTCTTTGAGGAAAACGTGTCTGCCTCAAAGTTTTGTCAAGTTATGTTTTGTTATTTAGCACACCGCGTTCTGGTCGGGTTATTATTTGCACTGCGTATCGCTACCGTTTTCGGCTGAGTTGTTGACGGAAGCTGAGTGTTAGCATCGTAACGTCCAGTTCGGCCAGGGAGGATTTTATTGACTAATAATGTCTGGGTTTCTGTCATTTTTCGGGGGAGCAATAAGCTTCCTTAACTCTTCTAGGACTAACGTGTAATTAACCCTTTGTACATTTCATATAATATCTTCAAACTCGTATACAAACATGAGCAATTCCAGCACTAAAACATCTGTCACACTGTATATTTTCTGATTAGTTTTCTACTTCCTTGGTCAGAATGAAGATATTTTTCTTAAGAATGATCTAGTATAAAAGTTCGACTATATGGACTCATTTTAATCAAACCGTACTGATTAAACTCTGCATTGATTGAACCATGAGTCTAAATCGAACCTACATTGAGGCCCTCAGAACAATCATGATCAGTCTAATATTTCAACATGCACTAAAGTTGAAACCTGCGCTTCAGAATGCGCCGATGTTGAAAGATTAAAACTAGGACAATTACACTAATATTTCCAACAATATCTCAAATTGTTTTATGAATACATAAACCAAAAGCTGGAGTGTAGACATTTTTTTGGAAGTGTATTTGTGAGTCTCCCTCTTTATTATTGAATTGAATATAATTTCAGATTTTTGTACAAATTTTCTTCATGCCAACTTAGAAGTTGAGCTATAATTATTACAAGTTAATTTTCTAAACTAAGAAACATAACTGTTAGGGAAGCTGAAATATGAAAAAATTGGACTGATTTTGATATCTGATAGTAACACTGCTGTCATGTTAATCGCAAGAATAATCGATGGATTACTGGATTACTAAAGTATTCGTTTAGAACAGCCCTAATTGAGAGCTACTGCAATAAACCACTTTTAATGAGTAATTTTATTAAGGGGAGTTAATCATTGAAACTTGTTTTTATTCAGAACCTTACATTTTTGTATGGGTGTAGCAGAAAGAGATTAGAAGGTGTGGGAGTAATTATGTGTTAATATGAGAGCATGACAGGAACGAAGGGCAAAATATGGTAATTTCCCGGCTCTGTTGCCCAGGATACGGCGAAGTGTTTATCTGGCCCTGGCGCTCTGTTCGACTTCCTGGTTTCTGGAGCGGTCTCTGGACTGCTTTGCATTCACTTTTACATTCAAACCACTTAATTTAATGTGTCTCGCTCCCTGATTGGTTCCTTCTTAAGCTCCTCTCAGTCACAATCACTGACATCTGATCGCCCCCTGATTTGGATTTCTGAGAGGTGACAAACCTGTCTCACACTTAAGAGTTGATTTTATTAAATTTCTCTCTGTATACTCGCATATTAGTTCCGGGGAATTATTTTCATATCATTAATAACCTATGGGGCTATTAGCAGTCCAGCAGTCATCAGTCAGTACGTTACTGCAGTGGAATTGTTACGTCACACAGAACAATGTTCGCTGAATTCCCAGCCGGTGCTCCGTGACTGATGCTGGACGGTTTTATTCCCGGCGGAAACATCTTGGGCAATCTCTCCACTGAACTCCATTAGTTGCAAAAGCTCTCTGCTTAGTGTCATCTTCGTTATATATGGCGCACCGCAGCTTTGCTTTATGCTTATACTTAATCAATGAATATGGTTTTATGTGATGCCTGCTTTTATCAAACAGCAGCTCTGCCTCTCAGGGAAATTAAAGGCAGGGATTTATTTATTTATTTATATATATATATATTTTTGGCTGTTAGCTCTGAATGCAATCTGATTCACATGGGAATTCTACAGTAAGCAAAAAGCTTGCCAGGTGGGATTACAGCGTTCAGTAAGAGGTTCACTTTTTCCCAAACCCTCAGCAGAAATCGTGCTGTAAATCATGGGACTGTGAAATTATTTTCTTTGGGGATTTTTTTTTCTTTCCAGGAGTTTTTATCATTTAAATGCAGAAGGTTTTCTATTTTTTTTTTCTTAGATTACCGACTAATAATAATAATAATAATAATAATAATAATAATAATAATAATAATAATAATAATAATAATAAAAACAACAACGATAAATACGAAAGTCAGATAAAAAAAAAAAAAAAAAAAAAAAGCTAAACGTACAGGGATTGTTTGAAGTGATCTGTGAATTTTAAAAGCTTAAAATGCCTGTCATGTTCAGAAGAAGCCATTAAGCTCACATACAGAATCAAACAACAAACAAGCTTGAGGAATAAAGTTAATGTTTACTTACAAAGACTGAGTAAATGAGCCAGGTGGGGTCTTCTCGGTGTTGGGCGTCCGCTTTATTCAAACGAACTAATGGGACAGTTTTCCCAGCATTCATTGCGCTGGAGTCATTACAGATAAAAAAAAACCCCAAACTGATCAGTCTTTTGAGGCCTAGCCTCTGATATCAATCAATTTTCCCACTAATTGTTGTTGGCATGTCCAAGTTAGCTTGCTGCCATTTTGAATAATAAAAACACAAACTACCACACTCCCTCAGTGGAAGCATTGAAACATTTATTACAGCGATTTAAGTTTCTCTTGGTTTAATTCATTGAGATTCTAACAGTTTCAAAATGTACAGGAACAGACAGCTTAAGGCAAAACAACATGAAACCAGAAAGGATTTTTTTTGTGTGTGTGTTTTGACATCTAACTTATTAGCTAAGCTAACTTTTGAACTTGTCTAATAAAATAAATAGTTGGATGACCTGAAATAATTAAGTGGAGCAGAAAAATGTGTGAGGAGGCAAATTTCACTGCACTGTACATAAATAAAGCTAGCCGAGAAGGAACAGCAACGGCCACCTGGCAACAGGTTGCAGCAGCTTTAACTTCACTTCTGTCCATCCACAGGTCACAGCTAATCTGTTTTGTGGAACATTCAAAAAATAAGTTTGTGTTCTCTTCTATGTTTAATGGCTAACCTAGCTTCTAATCAGAGCAAGCTAGCTTATGTGAGTTACAAGTTGACAATGTAGTTAATTCAGAAATAAATAAATAAAAATAGTTTATTCGGTTAGCTAAACCATATTATGGACTACTTTGATCCACAACATTTATAATCAGCCGCAGACAAGGCAGTTCACTTCAGTATTAATCAGAGTGCAGTCTGGATTTCACCTAGCTGCTTTGCTGGAATGTATTTATTTGACCACTTGGCGGGAGCCGGCATTAGTCAAAGTGCTAATTGCTAATAACAGCCATAAACGCTGCCAGTCCAGGCAGCTCCAGCTCGGAGCAAGAATACAATGCCACACACCATTATCTGTTCTCTCAGTCCCTCCGTCATCAGCCTGACAACATGCTCTGAAAGGAAACAAGTACAAATGGAGGCAGGAAGGTGACAGGAGGCATAATGTGCATGAAGAGGGTTGAGGCAGGGGAGCAAAAACCACCAAATTCTCTTTAACTTGAGAGGTTATTTACGGTAGGGTATCCCAGAATGAAAAGACCTGTGGCAGGTCTACTTGTGTCCGTGTGTCTGTGTAAGCTGTGTCTTTGTGCACTCTAGGAATTTCTGAACTAGATTTACATGCGCAGCTTTGCTGTGTAAGCAGAATGTTTTTTTTCTTCTTTTTTTTTTCTTGCATAATGACCACTAATGAACAAAATGGGAGTGAGGTTTGCGTCTAAAACGAGATTCTCTCAGGCTAAGATTCATGACAAAGACTACATTCACACAGCAGGTCCTGATGCTCCATTCCGACGTATTATTTTATTTTACTCTTATTGCGCGTTTGTGTGTACCACTAATTAAATGCAAACGCAATCAGACTTCTCTGTGAATGGTTTACGACCCCAAAGCTTAGAGGAATATTGCTGTAAACAGCAGCTCTCTGTTTACATTTTCACAGGGTAAGGAACCGGTGAGCCTTTCTCTTCCACCCCCAAATGGAAGAAGAGCAAACCTCCGTGTTGCAATGGCAGAGGTTGTGGAAGTCAATGCGTTCCCCGATGCAGTTTTTGAGTCATTTTTGCCTTATCAGCCAACGCTGAGGCAAAGGCGACAGGCAAGAAAATTCTCCAGTGAGTCCTAGTTTGGTTGTTGCGCAGCAGCCAACCCCACCTAGGCTGACCAGCTCTCCATTTAACGAGTCTGGAAACCCCACAGCACCTCATCGAGTCTCACTTACCCTGACTTGAGGTTTTCTGGGATAATCTGTTCAAGCTGGTGTTGAGAGAGAATCATCCAGGTGCCACACGCTTTTTCATTTAGTGAAGTAATCAACTGAGTAGCCCTGCAGCTTCATAACTTTAAATATTGCACTTGTTGACAGCGGCTCTCTCTCTCATTAACAACGAGCACTTAGGCTAGATTTATTTTAATAGCTCAACATAAGCTCCAAGGGTGTTGTTTAAGATTGGCTAAGGTAACCCTTGAAAAACCCCGATATCTAGAACCGTGCAAGAACTCGACTGAAAAATGATCCAATTAACTGGATTGTCCACAACTCATCTTAGAATTGTTAATGCATCTTTATTCAGAAAGCTTTTTAGCAGGGTTAAGCAACTTCATACCATCAATAACGAATGATTTCAGATCCAAAATAAATTTGAAATCACATATACTCATGCTTCTATCAGAGAAGAGCCGGGCCGGGGGGCGGGGCTAATGAAAACTCAAGAAAACATAATTTTATAAAATATTAATGCCCGCAACAGAAGGGCTTACAAGCTTTGGCACCATGGAGAGCGACTAGGTCATTTTGAGTCCATCAACCAGGCATGTTGTGGTTGTTTGTGGTGACAGGATGGACATGGTCAGACACAAGATGAAGTGCAAAAATTACAGTTTTAAAGGTGATAAAGTTCACAAATCCAGGAAGAACAGAGACACAGACAGACACAGATAGACAGAGACAGACACAGGGACGTCACACGACAAAGATGGAGGGGAGCAGGGGAAATACACGAGGAATCAATCAGGGGAACAAGAAACAGCTGGGAACAATCAGGGGGCAGACACAACACAGGGACTAAATTAACTGAAAAAAAAAAAAAAAAAACACAAAATCCACATCCTTACTCACAAAGTATGACAAACCAGGAGAACAACAAAAACATCAGGCTACATATGGTCACTAATGATGGAACAACCCAAATTCAAAGTAGTTCAGCACCACGGATAGTGATCGGATTATTTTAACACCCACTTCATCTCTTCCAGCTCAGAGCCTGTATCTATAGCTTCTGAGTTTATTGAAAAGCCCAGAAAAACAAACTCAAACAGTGATGAGCAGGTCTACCCAGCACTATTTGAAGGGCCCACGACGAGCCCTGCGCTGCTCAACATTGTCCACTATGATTTGTATGTCCATTTTCTTTGCTTTCTCATTCTCTATTGACAACATGGCACGTCCACTCAGTCTCTATTGTCCCATTTTGCTCCTCAAGAGGTTTTTAATGAGTTTTAACTTGGAGAAAGAGCGCTCAGAGCTTGCAACGGTGACGGAAAGAGTCAAAAATAGAAGGAGGGCAATGCAAACCTCACTGACTGTCCTGACTGTAGTGCTCTCTACACCACTGGGCAGATTGGTGCAACTCCTCACCTCCACCGCCAGCTCCAAGACTTGAATTATTTTTCGGGTTATTTGTTTAGCTTTCTGAGCGTGATGCTAATCCGGGTGAATGTTGGTACTGGTGCGCTGCTTTCCCTGCCATCTGGCCTCTCCAGAGGTCTTGTTTTCCTGCATTGAGCCTCGATGTAGCCAAACTCCGTCACGCGCTTTTTTGCCACTGGTCAAAGAGATTTTGATAAGGGCTTTTGTAATGTCTCTGTATCTTTGCCTTAACGCAAAATAATACATCATGTGGGACAGAGGCTTTTTAATATGACAGCTATTTTCTCCTAAGAATATTTTGCAACTTCTATTTATTAAGACTTTGAATTTAGGTCAGTTTCTGATTGAAATGATTGAAATGAAATCTTTTTTCTTTTTTTTTTTTTAAGATATTTTCTGCTGACTGTATTTTTCTTTTATAAAAAATGTCTATTAAAGTTGGATTCTGGATTTCAAACAAAAACGTTGAGATTTTATTTTTGCCAGCCCTGATTTGTTCATTATTGGAAACACCACAACCGCACATGTTATTAGGACGAAGATATCATCTGTACTAAATGAAAATTATTCCCTCTTTTTCTAATCAGACTTAGCAGTCTGGTTCAGTTGTGGCCATCTGCTGCAGGTCAACTCCGTCCATCATGCTGGACCTTACACCAATACGCAATGTTGGAGTTTATGACACTTCTGAAAATATTACCCAGTGATTGTTCCAATCCAAATAGTCCATGACATGTTCATGACAAGGTCTTTGCAGTACATTTCTGCAGGGTTTGCAGAAACCTTCCCGCTGGTCTGTATGTGGTTATCTTTGTCCAGTGGTGTATTCAGACCTGTTCCAGTATGAAGTAGGGTTTAATAAGAGCGAGATGGAGATGCCCCAGAGACTGTGCTCCATTCCACCTCCTCCCACTTTAATTTGCCTGCAGCAGTATCTGCAGTATCCCTGTCTCTGCAGAGAGAGGGGGTTTCCCTGCTCAGGCATTCCCTCACGCTCTTATCTCTCTGCTGCTGATACAGCGTGACCAGGATTACACTTTTTGCCCAGTCCAAGATGGCTGCCACCCTCTCTTGTCTCTCTCTCTCTCTCTGTTTTTTTTTTGTCTCTTTTCATTCTGTTTGGAAGAGGAGAAAAGTGAAAGGCTTCAAAAAAAATACTCGACCCTAGAGAAAGAATGTCGCCCCGCTCGGCGTCCCCAGACTGCGACCGTCAGAACGTGTGCGGCGAGATTCGCTTTTCTCCACTGTGCGGCAGCTGAACGTGGTAATTAAAGCAGCCATTCCATCTGTCGCTTCAGATAAGCAACGCTGCCGAGAGTTCTCGAGGCAAACAGACGGGAATCAAATCCAGGATGCTGTGCTTTTATTAGCAGCCGTTCAGGCCGAACGGCGGCTGCAGACGCTCGCTGTCACGAAGTGGCCAAAGCTGGTCAGACTCAGTCTGATTTCCTGTAAGAAGCAGGTTTGGTTCAGACCCTCATCTACAGATGGAGCAGGGGGTCAAAGGGGATTCTTCTAAATATGAAGGGGGGGGGGGGGGGAATCAATAATTCACTACATCCAGAAGACAGAAGATGTCTTTTTTCATAATTTAACATCCGCCTGAGTGGAGTAACCTAGATTCTAAGAGTTTGTCCGTCTTCTGCTTCCTGTATGGGATGAGTTGTAATAAGGAAGTTATTATGGGAAATGTTCTGTGTTCAGTTTCTGCTTAGTTAGCAAAGTTTATGGGTATTAAATTTCTTTTACTGACACGCTGTTAGTGTAATTGAAAAGCAGCCGTTTCAACAGCCCAGTAAAACTCTGGAGTCACTTGTCTTGAAGGATTCTTTTTTTTTTTTCTCAATCATTTTACGTCGGAGGAGAAAAAGGAAGAAAAAATATGTTGGAAAAAAAAGTACAATAGACTTCAAGTTGTCTGTCAGGATTGGCAGATAAATTTAACTTTATGGCAAAAAAAACAACAACAAAAAAAACGTATGCAGAACATTTGTCTTTATTTTTTATAAACTTACTAAATCACTAAAATTGCTAGATCTGACCTTTACAAAGCTGTTGACTGGAAGTCGGATGCAAAATTTCAGGGAGTTGCATCACCACCGATCTAAAGGCACATTCTGCAAACATTCCTGAAAACAAAACAGCTTTGTCCTCTCAGAACTTTGATGATGGTGAAGTGTTTAAAAAAAAAATTGCAGCATTATAATGCAGCGGTTTTACGCTCAGTGCATGCAGCAGAAAGCCTGTACTGAAAGCCATTCATGACAATATTTAAGATTAACAATAAGTGACTTAAGTTCATTTTCTGAAAACCTTCTTTAGTGAATAGTCATGTCCTTTAGCTTGGATGTTGTTGCAGATGACAGTTTTTATCCCAGGAAACCGCCAAGAGTTGGACAAACAGAGGCTAAACACTTCTTTTCTTTCTCAGAATGACGACAAAAACAAACGGAGCCGTGCAGAACGGCCTGTGTGTGACTGTCCTGTCAGACCTGGTCACATGTTTGGATGTCAGTCCTCTGCAGGCAGCAGATGCTCAAAGAACAACTAAAAGCACACACACACACACACACACACACACACACACACACACGCACACACACACCCCTCCACACGTGAGCACACGTCATGTGAAAGGGGGTTTGCCATACTGTCTGCGTTCTCTGCAGGTTACCATGGAGACACACCATTCTCTGTCTCAGCCGCCCTCTCCAACAAACTCCTGATGCTGCTGGGGTTTTGTCTAACACGAGAAAAAAAAAAAAATATATATATATATATATATATATATATATATATATATATATATATATATATATATATATATATATATATATATATATATATATATATATATATATTGAAATGAGCAATGAAGTGGAACAGAAAAATAAGGCTAATTCAGAGGAAGTGATTTCTCTAAATACTATTGGATTACAAACTTTAGTCAATTAAATTTTTCTTTCCTTTACAATTTTTAATTCTTAGGAGAATGAAAAGTGTACAGCAAACAAATATCTATCTGTCTGTCTGTCTGTCTGTCTGTCTGTCTGTCTGTCTGTCTGTCTGTTTGTCTGTCTGTATTAGATTTTGTTTGGTGATTTTGGTGCAGAGGTAATAAAAACACCTTTCAATGAAAAGTACCGCTTTGGTTGCATTTACCCAGAATGCCCTGTTGGCCACTTCCTGCTTTCGGAGTGGTCCACTTGTATTCACATATACATTCGAAGTGTGCCAGAGTTCACTTTAATTGAACCAAAACCAAGGTTTTTAGGTCACCGGAGTTCACTGTTTTGGTCCACATCAGAACTTGATTAGCAAGCAAACCAGACTTTCAATGTAAGTGGACTAAACAGGGTTGGTGCGAATGCGGCCTAATATTTCTGAGTGCAATTGGGAAGTGAGTGACGGCAGTAACACTCTTGGAGAGCTGACGCCTTCCTCTTTGCAACTAAACTTCTCACCTTGATGTTGCTCATGATCTATTGAACCTTTTCCTTCAAGTGCAACATTCACATCAACGGTTTTAGCCCCCATCTCGATGCAAGCTGACAATGGCCGCATGCTCTTCCACGAAGGTAACCAACAATTTCACACACATCTTTTTCCCAGCAGTCGGTCAGCCAACATAAGAACCGTCTCCATGTTGCCTCCAGAGTCGACCCGGATAAACAAGCATTCCTCCCACTTGACGTCTTCTTCGCCACATTGACAACATCTTGCGCATGCAAACAAGCCCTAATGTGGTTTGGTGGGACGGTGTGCTGTAATCAATCACTGGCAACGGATGGGAAGGTGGAGGGAAACTTCTCTTACCTGCTGCTAGTCAAAACGGAGATCAAAGGCAGTAAAGCTGAGCAGGCTGTGTTCGGCATTAAGTGCAGTCGAACACAAACGTTCGCGCTGACAGCTCGTCACAGTGGATCTTAGTGAAAGGCAGCACATTTGTACGCGGCAGACTGAACCAGAACAAGGCTGAACCTGTACAAGGCATCAAAGAGAAACCTCACAAACACATTCACAAAGTAACGCTGGGAATGGAATAGAAACTACACCATATATGCAACGCTGAGACAGCTTTGTTGGCCAGAACGGGGAACTCCTTGGGAGCGTTTATCCAAAAGCTGTCCAAAGGTACATCAATAAACTTTAGCCTTACACCACAATCTTGTTTCAGTTCACTTAGTTTGTCCTGCTCCTGTAAAGTCATGCGATGCCGAACTAAATGGGTCTCTAATCCAGTCAAGGGATTCAGTGAAGGACGAAGAGAAATAAAATGACAACTTCTACTCCAGAGTCTTCAGATGTTTAACTGTTACCTCACACAGTGCTGCAGTGTTGGCATCTTGTTTCTCTGAGTGGAAACATGTCAAGGTTGCCCCTCTGGACATGTTGTTGCCAGAGATTCATTTTCAAACGGAATCCATTTATATCATCTGTGCTTGTAAAGATGTTTTCATTTCTGCTTTGCATTTGTGTGTTCAGTTCATTCAGATGGTGAAATGTATGCCAACCTTGAACACTTCTCCTCACCAGCAAGGCAAATAGAGCATTCCGACTTTTCGTTTGTAAGAAAAACTTTAAGTTCCTCCCAGAGCTCAGATATGAGCTGCAGCACCTCGCCACGCGACAACCTCTGTATGGAGCAGCAGGGCTTTATGCTCCGCTCCCATTTCCTCACACGAAGATGCAAATGTGCACATTTCCACAGGTCTGTTCTTAAAGTTAATGCGCATAACATCATCCATCACAGGAAGTAGTTCTGTGGCCCCTCAGTGGTCTGCAAACATAAAACACTCTTGGCAGTGTGGAATTATGTTTTGTCTAATACTATATGGGATTAAATTTGTTCTTTTGCCTCATAATGTTAGTTTGCAGACATTGAAGTTGACATTAATTAACTGTGTTTGGTCTGCTGTCATGGCTCAGACTGTTCTAGGACATTATAGGCCACATTCCTGCGCTGGTCAGGCTAAAACAGAGGTTATGTGGCTGTCAGGTTTCACCACCCAGACTGACAGCAACTCCTTTTTCAGGAAGTATGATTCACAAAACTCAAACTGTTAAAAGTCACCTGAGATTTGTGGGCAGGCGTTGGTGGTAGTTTTCCAGAATAGTTTGTTTTATGGTGTAGCTAGAATCTACATAGCTGAGTAATCAGAAAATATACCAGATCCGACTGAACCTTCTGTCTGATTTAGCAAAGGATATCTTTTGCATTTTATTAAAGGTTGGTTGATTTGAACTGCGTGACTCGTTTTTCCATCGCTCACATCACAAACCGGGGTAAAGACTTAAATTGATCTTCAACAGCAGCTGCAGGCCAGACGGTAACTAGTAACATGTATCTCACAAAACCCCGCTTCTCAACTCTGAACTCTGCCTTTTTATTCTAGAGTCAAATCACTTTAATGGCTTTTGTTCATTTATTTATCTGTGCTTTTTATACAGACAGAGTGACGTGGGCTGATATATGTGCCGGCGCTGAGTGGGCAGCCCAGATCCATTACCCATCTGCTAATGCAACACTTTCCCTTTTTATGCACTCATTCGTCTTCTTCTCCAACCATATAACTCACCAGTATTTACTGCAAGAGCAACCAGTATGGAGGACCTGAAGTAGAGTTATGAGCCTTATGAGGAACACAGAACCTTCATCTCATCAGCTTTGCTACTTTGCTGATTCTAAAGACTGGACTCATGTTCTTTTTCATTATTCCTAACCCTTTCAGTGTATCTGCATCGTCATGTTGAAAGGTTGAGTAGCCAAAAAAAGCTCTCAACTCCATCTGCTCTGTTTAGCTGTTATATATGTTGTAATTACTTTTGATTGCTTTGGATATTGTATTTGATTTGGTGTTTGTTTGATGTCATCCCACCTTACTTGGTGGAGTCTCGCTTAACGAAACATTTCAACCTCAGTAACCCCAAATTCCTCACAGCCAGCAAAGGCTTTTCCCGTTGCGACAATCCTACAACGTCCTGCAGAGTGCGGTGTGTTGAATGGCATATTCAACATTGTCTTGGCCCTTTTATCGTTTTTCCATGATTGGGAGGGAGAACGCAGCCTGTTGAATGTGACAGGTAGCCAATCAGAAAGCGCGGTGGCATAAGAATGGAGAAGGAATCCCAAACAGTTGACGTGACGCAACTGAGATTTCGGTGGACATCGGAGGTGATGTGTGGAAATGTTTATTACTAAATCTGATATAGTAATAAAATAAAATAATATAGTATTTTCAAAATAAAAGATTCTCCAGACTCAAATAATACATAAAACGGAAATACTTAATTATTTCTTGCGTGGCCCAGTACGGGTCCGCGGCCCGGGGGTTGGGGACCACTGATATAGAGGAGAAGTGTTGTGATGAGGGGCTGTAGGCAGTGCCTGAAAGAAAACAGTATCAGAAGGAAGGTGGAGTCAGAAAGAGCAGGAGCTTTTTAAAGAGACAGAGGACCAACTTTTAAGAGCTATGTATAGCATTTTATAATTTTAATAAACTGTTTATAAGCTGCACTTTTGGTGCAAATGTATTTGTTCTCCCTTTAGTGAAGTTAGTCAAAGTGGGTAAAGTATCCAGAAATTTTACTCAAATAAAAGTAGTGATACTTAAGGGTAATGTCACTCAAAAGTAAAAAAATACAATGTAGGAAACTACTCTCTCTCATAAGTAGATTTTTTTTTCCAAGACTTCAGTTTCTACCTAAATTTGACAGCATTTAGTTAAAAGTCTAAATGACCTTTTCCACATCAGACCAGGTTCGTTTGTTGTTGTTTTTCCTTCCAATATATATACACCGGAAATCATCAATTAAAAACGGTGGTAAGTTATCTTTGTCTGATATTAAAAGGGGAGATTGATGATCAAAAGGTTTTTGAAAAATATTTTTTCCACAGCGTTTGTTTGCCTGCTGGGGGTTTTACAGTGGAATACATTTTGAAATGATTTAAAATGTTCCAATAACCTCTGTTGACGGCAAGGAGTAAATCAAAAACTTTATTCAGGGATCAAATTCTGTCAGCCACTTCATCTCTTGCAGACCGACTGCCCCGCTGCTCAGACGCGCCACTGCAGGGATTTCCACCAAACAACAAAGTCTTTCATGGTTTGCTGGTCGGGATGAAATTCCAAGTAAGTGAATTGGCAGGATGATTTTAGCCACAGGTGTCCCGATGGTCTGTGGCGAGATAAAAACGTCAGTGTCATCTCGGTTTATTTATTATGAAGCTCAAAGCTTTTGTGTCGCTTCATTCCTCAGCAAACGGGGCTCTTCTAGACACGACTCCTGGCAATGGAAAACGAAGCCATCATGGCTCCTCGAGGCGGGGAGGCGAGGGGGGGGCTTTATTTTCTGTTGTGTGTGTGAGAGAGAAAACAAATTTCTGCTATCCAAAAGCTAATAAAGAAAAACCGACATCTTGTGGTAGGGGGGCTTTATTTTCTGTTGTGTGTGTGAGAGAGAAAACAAATTTCTGCTATCCAAAAGCTAATAAAGAAAAACCGACATCTTGTGGTTTAGGATGGGAAGGCGGTCTGCTGGAGCCCCTGTGGATGATGAGGATTAATCCTGCACTTGCAATGACCTTCACTGTGTGGGGGACAGCTGGCAGGTGGCGCTTCCATAATGTGTAGTGATGAGTCCGCACATAATTACAATAATTCCATGTTGTCATTAAAGGGAAAGGAAATGGCTCTTTCTTGGGAGGTTACTGCTTGGAATTAGCATGGAAAAGAAGTTTACCGGTGGATCCTGTTTGGCATCGGACAGGGAGACTCTATTTTAGGTGGAAGGTCCTGAAATGGGCTCATGTCACAGGCTGGATGAACAACCTGAAACTATTCAACTGATTTTCTTTTGGTAATACAGAACTGTTTATTTTTCTGTTTTTATGGCCATATTAAATTAACGCTGATGCAGTTTTAGGTGGTAAGGCAGGAGTGGGCACCGCCTGGTCCTGGAGGGCTGGACTCTTGCAACTTTTAGATGTACGTCAACACACCTGAGTGTGTTGTCTGGTAAGGCTAAGTTGTTTCTCTTCCGTTAGTACATTGAGCAGTGTGTCGATGAGGTTGATTGACTCACTTTTATGATCTACTTTTAGCCCACATTGATCCAGATGTTGCCTGTGTTCTGCCTTTCTCTTTGTTAGTTTTAACAGCCTTTTAAGCTCTTTCCTTCAAAGTTTGACTTTTGATTCCTTTCAGTGTTTCTTTTTTTTTTTATTATTGTAAAGCATTTGTGCTGCCTTCGCTGTTGGAAACACGCAATATAAATACATTTGACCTTGACCTTGATTGACAGCACGACATAGCAGAGGGAAAGACATTGTGAACACAAAGTTTAAGTTGATCTGTAACTTTTTCCCCTGTGTTGTACTTTAGAAAAACAAACAAACAAAAAAAAGAGACTAATTCTCCTCTTACTGTGTGTAAGAAGTAAAGCACGGTCAACATAATATCTGCAACTTCTAAGAGATATGATTAGATTTACATGTTCTGTACGGCAGTTCCATGTCATTAACCATTCGTATAAAAGAGGACGCCTGAAGAAGTGCAACACAGATGGATGAGCGCTGGAGTTGCTGAGCCCCGAGATTCACGTGGCAACGCCCTCCATTCTGTTCCAACAATGGAATCAAAGTGGCAGAGATAAATGAAAGAGAAAGTGCCACTGGAGACTCAGCCATTGATCCGGCGCAGAAACAAATCTGTCTTCTTCTCTGTCCGCAGGGATTAGAATAACACAGTGCCGAGCACGATCAGCGTGACTGTTACCGCTTCAGCTTTTTGACTGTTCACATAACACAAATAACTGAATCTTTCCCAATATGGTTATTAACTTTGTCAAATTAATGTCAGGTCTTTTTGTGTCTTTAATGTTTTTGATGTTCTACTCACAGAAGCACAATTTGATATTGTTTATGGCTGCTGCAACGCAACTGTGTAGTTTTAACTTATTGAGTCAAAATTATAGTTCTTTAGAGAAAAGGTGAGGTAATGTTAGTGTTGCAGACAGTAGAGACAAATTAAATATGTTAACATCCAAATAAAATAAAAATCACAGGCATACACACACAAACAAACAAAAAAAAACAAACAAAAACACAAAAAACATATTTTGAATACTTAAAACATTAAGGCTGGACATGGATATCCATCTACACCCGGTCACTACCCGGTGTTCACACACTTTGAACACTGCGATACGGATCCCCTAAGGGGACATGGAGGAAAACAAAAAAGAAGCAAACCTGACTTTCTCGCGATCCTGAGAAACTTATTGAAAAAATCTGTATTTCTCTTTTGGATGAAAAGTTGTGTTTATTCAGTTTCTTCAGAGCCGGTAGCTCATAACACTTCCTATGGTCTGGAGAGGTCTCAGATGAGGGTTTTGTTTCTTTTTAGCGCTTTGCCGCAATTCAGTGCAAGGCAAAACCGTGCAAGCGCACAGTACCCCAAGGCATTCAGTCAAGATTTCATCATGTTTGATATAAATGTTTGGAAATGAGAGGAAAAATGGAGCAGGAGATCAACAGGCAGATCGCTATAACAGTCTGTCACCGTGAAGAGAGAGCTGAGTCAAAAAGCAAAGCTCTCGATTTACCGGTCGATCTAAGTTCCTACCCTCATCTATGGTCATAAGCTTTGCATCATGACTGAAAGAACGAGGTCACAGACACAAGCGGCCAAAATGAGTTTTCTCCGTAGGGCCCTATGGGCTCTCCCATAAAGATAAGGTAAGAAGCTCAGAGCAGAGCCGCTGCTCCTTCACATCGAGAGGAGCCAGTTGAGGTACGTTCTACCAGGAGGAGGACCAGGGGAAGACCCGGGACACGCTGGAGGGACTGGGAACTCCTGGGGTCCCCCCCAGAGGAGCCGGCCCAAAGGGGAGTCTGTGCATTACCAAGTTTGTCTACAGAGACTGTCTTACATAAACTATCTTACAAGGAACTAATCAACTAGAAAAAAAAAGCGTTTGTCAAGTAAATAATTCCTTAACATGGATGAAAAAGTGCTGGTTCCATTGGCAGATAAATGAACTTAAAACATGGGAAAATGTTACAAGTGAAATAATCTGCCAATGGAACTAAAACCTTTTAATCAAGAGATTATTTACTTTAAACAGGCTCCTATTTCTTGCTAAAAAGTCACTTGTAAGTTAATTTCGTCTTATTTCAAGGGTGCTAAGATATTTCCACTGGAAACTAGACCAGAATTGCTTGGTAAGAGTTTGTGTTTTTGCAATGTACGGACGGACGGATTGATTTTGGGATCAGAATTACTACAAATATTGCACTCTGCTTTGTGAACTGACACTAGGCTCTGCTGAACTAGCTCGGCTGTACCAACCGCCCCACTCAGACGCAGTTCTCTGCCTTCATGTTTATTTAATATTTATGCAACATCTCTTCCAATCAGGATGAGTTATACGGTTTTGGCATCCTCCCACTCCTGTGTGCCGGAGACTTCTCAAAGCCCCCGGGGCTCTTCCAGTGTTTTCATCCCCGACTTGGAAGCTACATCACTTTATATATATTTCAGAAGGGAAATATGACTGTGTCCCACTTACCTTGAAAACCACCTCACAGAAAAGCTTTTCATCCAAATGGCATCAACGGCTTGTGAAAATGCCTCGTGCGTTTGTGGCGCCTTGTTTCATGAAACGATGCGTCAAAAACAGCGAGCGTTTAATGCGTCTTGAACCAAACATGGTCTGTAAGTAAGTGATTTACATGCAGGCGAGGGAGCGCGGACTATTTCTGGAGCCGTGCGCACTGCGATTCAGACACAAAATGAGAAGGGGAAAAAAACGAACACGGTGCTGTGCAACCAGTCTTTATTGGTTTACTTCATAGTATTCATCTCACTCCTCATGCACTGACGGCTTACAACAACAACGTATTAGAAAGTGTTACCTTTTTCAAGGGAAATTTGTTTAGTATTAATTACACATTACATGTTGCTGTGATAGTGGGTTTTTTTCTCGCTCGGTTTTTTTCGACGATCAAAGGAATTTTAATACCAAAGCTAACCAGATTAAAATCCACTTTTCAAATGACAGAGATTTGAAGAGACGTGGCAAAAGCAAACGAGGCAGATTAGCAGCGTCGGCCAACGACTGAAGGTTTCATCCAGGACATGTTACTGTGAATGATTGTCTCTGCCAAATATTGAGTTGGTAGCATGTCACAAATGTGTGATAAAAGGTTATAGGACTAAAACAAAAACAAAAAAAAAGAAAACCCTAAACATTTAACATATCATGATACAAGTCAGAGTATTTATGTGGAACTGTTGGGGATTTACGCTCAGGGCTCAAATTACTAATTTTACATCGCAAATAGCGTTCTAATCACGTCAGGGGTCCAGACATATTGTTTCCGGGGGGGAACAGTGATAAATGGATTGTGAGATGAGCTTCGTCAGGAAAGAAATCAGTTAGAAGAAGAAACCGAAATCAAATAAAACAGAGGCAAATGAAATAAAACACGAGTTCAACAGAAATGGCTGAAAACATCAGTTTTCCTTTCAATTAGTTTCCTTGTGGAGCAGAAAAGCTAAAAATAAATCGGGACTTAAACTGGATTAACTTTCCAGACCGTATGCAGAAGTGAAAAATTCATGTAAAAATAAGCTCATCTTGAAAAAGGGAACTTTGCTCTTTGAAATATTGACCAAGCAGAAGGTCTCTGGAGCTTTAACCACAATGAACAAACTGGATGAATCAAAGTCGTGATCAGGAGGCCCAGAAGTGGCCGCACCAGAAAATCAATACGCCCCGCATTTCCTGCTGAAAAGTGGTGAATAAAGCTTGAGCTGTGGTCTCAGTCCATCAGAAACAGATTCCTAACAAGGAATGAAGACAAACAGATCTGGAGGCAAAGCACCAGCGTTTCTCATTGCATGATGGGAAGAGACCTGTGGCCTCAGATGAATCAGCCCATAGCAATGGCAGAAAGAAGAAAATAAGAACATAGACGCCTTTCAGTGTAGCAGCCAGAATTTGAGTCGTTCTGGTTTCCAGAGGAAACAACTCTCTTCAACGACTACACAGCAGTTTTACACAAACAGGATTTCACAAACCTTTAAACCGACGTGACATTTGTCTTTGATGGTTATCTCTGAAGAAATGAGCAAACAGGCATCGATGGAGAAATGAAGACTCGTACGTAACACCAGGAAGGGACCTGGCACTCGTAGTGGAACATTTTACCATTAGCATTAGGATGTTTATAGTTAGTGTTTCTAGATAATGTTTGTAACAAAAGGACTTCTTTTGAATCGTCCAGAATATAAAAATCTGGAAAACTGAGTTGTTCGGTTTGAGACAATATAAGATTTTTATTTTACATTTTGAAGACAACGTGTATAATGGTGTGTGTTTTCCTTTGAGTGTGTGATACGTTGTTAAATGTGTGTGTGCACCACCGTCTTGGATAACCAGATGACCTCCGGCTTCAAACAACTGGCCAGTTTCCCTCCACTGAACTGTGAAGTGCAGCAATTTCTTTTCTACTGGGGCCTGATGGCCTGTGACTATAGGTGTGAAGATGGAGGCTGTGCTGTGATACATGGGCTTTCCCCCTCGCTCACCTTGGGGTCTCCTTTTCTGCTCCACCTCATTACACGGGCGCCTGCATTATCACAGCAGGACGAGGAAAAGGCTTTGTCACGACATGGAGCAGCTTTTTCAGTAAAAGTAAAAGTCTCAGAGTTATGAGCTCACGCTTCGCCACGCCACACGCCTACGTTGTCCTTTCGCCACGTGGAAGTTTTGGTTTTAGTTTGTTTGCCTCGTTTTTATTACCGCGCAACGTTTTTCCTCCGAGACGGTTCCTGTTTCGGTTTCTCTTGTCTTTTTGCTCCGCTGCCCCGATTTTAGAGCAAAGGGGCTTGTGGGACTCAGGCGCCAAGAAGTAAAAATCGATAGCTTCGCAAGCAGGATCATTTTACTAGTGACAAGTGCATTTATCAAGTAAAAAAGCAGAACTGCTCAGCGAGAGGCTCCCTACATATTACTCTTCCAACCTGCAAATGCACTGTGCTATAAAAGGTGCAAAAGGCTGCCTTTTACCATCGCTGTTGTTAATTTTATGGAGCCCCCAGGAATCCCGCTCACCTTTGAGCAAGTAGAAACGTGCTTTTAACTGTTATCATGTATGCCCCAGTTCTGTAAAGATTAAATTTAATGAGTAGTTAATGCTCTGTGGGGGTAGACATAGCTGTATATGTAGGATGAGGGCAGCTCTATGATTCAGAGCTCATTTCTGTCGGGATGGCTGAGCCCGTTCAATCCCATTCACACACCAGCATAAGATAAAGAGGAAGTAGTGATGATTAACAGTAATGTTGCACACTAATGGTTATTTTAGCAGTCGATTATTCCGACGATTAATCGATTGTTTGTATAATTTTTTTTTAAATGCCTCACTCTCCTGATTTCTCATTTTCACCTCTGTAAGTTTATTTTATGCAATATTTAAAATACAAAGCAATATTTTATTCTTTTCTAAAATAGAAAAGGATTTTATTGCCATAATAAGAACATTTCTTTAATGAACGCTTGCTCAGTCATAGCAATGGATGCGTCTGCAGCTAAACCCAAATCAGTTTTCTAACATCAACCTGTGGAAACCTGAGCGCTTTCTGCTCGATTTCGCACCGATACAGTTTGGGCTGATCTGTTGATTCCTAACAAGATAGCAAGAGGAGCCGAATAAAGAAAACTCATTAAAGAAAACTACTAGAAAAAAAAAATCAAATACACTTTACGTGTGACGGTTAACAATGATTAATTACAGAAAACAAACATATAAACTACACAGATCTGGTGAGCTGAATTCCAGGACGGACTAAATCATTTTTTAATGGTCTTAAGTCTCTTCTCCTTTACCGTCATTTACCACGTAACAACAATAAAAATAAAAAAACCCATCAGAACTGATACTTGTACTCTGTATGAACTACACAGACCTCGTGACCCGATGTCCAGGACGGGCTAAATAATCCTTAATGTTCTTCTCTATCGTTTCTCTTGTCTATTTCTTTTACTTATCTACAGTTTTTACATTTCTTTCTTTCTAAATTTAAACAAATGTATTTTCTAACAACTTGCATGGAACTTTAAGAAAATCTAGTGGGTGCAAAAGACTAAGTCTGGATACACAGCTGAATGGAACATTAAATGTAAATATACTGTTACACGCACGCTTTCAGAAATATTATATGCTACATACATATGCTATCATATGTAGCATATATATAGCATATATGCTACATATGCTGCATATGCTATCATATGTAGCATATGCTATCATATGTAGCATATGCTACATATGCTGCATATGCTATCATATGTAGCATATGCTACATATGCTGCATATGCTACATATGCTATCATATATAGCATATAGGCTACATATGCTACATATGCTGCATATGCTATCATATGTAGCATATAGGCTACATATGCTGCATATGCTATCATATGTAGCATATGCTGCATATGCTATCATATGTAGCATATGCTATCATATGTAGCATATGCTATCATATGTAGCATATGCTATCATATGTAGCATATGCTATCATATGTAGCATGTGCTATCATATGTAGCATATGCTGCATATGCTATCATATGTAGCATATGCTATCATATGTAGCATATGCTGCATATGCTATCATATGCAGCATATGCTATCATATGTAGCATATGCTATCATATGTAGCATATAGGCTACATATGCTGCATATGCTATCATATGATAGCATATGCTATCATATACATATATGCTGTCATATGTTGCATATGCTATCATATACATATATGATAGCATATGTAGCATATATGCTATCATATGTAGCATATATGCTATCATATGTAGCATATATGCTATCATATGATAGCATATGTATATATATGTAGTATATATGTAGCATATGCTATATATACTATCATATGTAGCATATATATAAGCATAGCATGTATATATAAGCTATGCTTATATGACTTATATATACACAGTATAGACCAAAAGTTTGGACACACTTTCCAATTGAATTCAATGAGAAGCAATTTGACCCCAACATATCCTGCAGGACCCCCACCCCAACACTAAGCATTGACCACACTCTTGAAATGTCAATACAATGGTCCCCCTGACCAAAATCTACCTATAAAACCTAATATGTCCTGCAGGACCCACTCCAAATAATGAGGGTCGACCACCCCTCTTGAAAAGTCAATAAAATGGTCCCCTTGTCAAAAATCTACCTACATTGACCAATTTGACCCCAACATAACCTGCAGGACCCCCACCCCAACACTAAGAATTGACCACACTCTTGACATGTCAATACGATGGTCCCCCTGACCAAAATCTACCCATAAAACCTGAAATGTCCTGCAGGACCCACCCCGAATAATGAGGGTCGACCACCCCTCCTGAAAAATCAATAAAATGCTCCCCCTTACCAAAATCTACCCACATTGTCCAATTGGACCCCAAATATCCTGCAGGACCCCCACCCCAACACTAAGCATTGACCACACTCTTGAAATGTCAATACGATGGTCCCCCTGACCAAAATCTACCCATAAAACCTGATATGTCCTGCAGGACCCACCCCAAATAATGAAGGTCGACCACCCCTCCTGAAAAATCAAGAAAATTCTCCCTCTGTCAAAAATCTTCCCACATGGTCCACTTTCTTCCCACATGTCCTGGAGGACCCTCCCTCAAACACTGAGATCCTGCCTACATCTTTGCATTTTCAAATGAATTGATTAGAAGAGATGGAAGAAAACCAGTGTTTCGGGGTTTCGTCGTAGACTTTGTGTCTGAGTCCTCAGGTTTCAGTCTGATATTCTGTGACTGAACTGGTGGAAGTTTACCTTTCTTTGAAAACGAGATCTCTGCAATTTTATTTCTCAACTCACTGATGTTGATTTCTTGCATTTTTATTTTCGTGAGATATGCAGTTACCTCTGCCTCTAGTGCTTTTTTCTGTCTTCTCAGAGCTTTGATGGTGGTCTGACTCTCCTGAACTTGAAGCATTACATCTTCCGGCACATGGTCTAACTTAGACTTGAGACACTTCATCACATTCTGGAGATTCGCCTCCTCAAGCTTTAGATTTTCAATTTCTGTCACTTTCTCTTTCAGTTTTGTGGACAATCTGCGGTTCTCAGTGCGAAGCATTGTGAGTTTTTCCGTTTTCTTGTCCGTGTCTGGGAGAAGTATAATATCTCCATTCTCTTCATTTAGCCCCAGCCTTTGCACCTTGGAATACGTTTCTTTAACCATTTTGAATTTCTGCTCATTCGCATGGAGTCGCAGAACTTCCTTAGTTAGTTCTACGATCTTGCATTCCTGTTCACGAATGATGTCGGCTTGTATTCCAATTTTTCTGTTATTGCTGAGAAGTACTTCTGCAGCTCTTCTGTTTTTGGTCAGAGCGTCTTCTCTCTGCGTTCTCAGTTTCATGTAATCTTCCCTTGTACGCAGGAGGTCCTTCTCAAATTTGATTTTATTTTCCTTGCTGTTGTCTGTCGTGTCAACCAGCTTTATCTTGACCTGCTCCACCTGATTCTTAAAAAATTGAGTCTCTTGCTTGGACTTTTCCAGGAGTGTCTGGGTTTCAATCTCTTTCTCAAGATTTGCTGCAGAAGTTTTTAGTTTTTGATATTTTTTCTGTAGGTTTGCTTTTTCTGTTTGAGCACGTTCACATTTCTCCTGGAGGACGTGGTATTTCGACTCTTGTTTAGACATCTTCCTCTCAAAATCATGCAAAGACGTGTGTAGTGACGTGATTTCCTTTCGGAGGCTCAGATTTTCATCATCTTTGTGTTTTAGTCGCTTCATTGAGGTTTCTTCATTCTGGCGATTTCTTTTTGCCTCCATTTCTGTCTCTTGTGCGACTTTGCGTTGTTTCTTAATCTCCTCCTTCTGAGCATCAATTATCTTTTCCTTTGCATCCAAGACAAGCTTAAAATTGTCAATTGTGTTCTCTTTAGTTTTCAATATATCAGACTGCGTTTTAAGCTCGGCTTTCAGGCTCTCTGATTCATTTCTAGATGTGATTGCTTTTAGCTGAGACGCATCTACCTGTATTTTCAATCTTTGATTGTCGTCTTTAAGCTCTTTCACCAGTTTTTCTGCATCAAGGGCTCGATCTCTGTACACTTTCAGTCCTGCTACTTTCTCGGACAAGTCGCGCCTCCGTGCAGTTTCAGCCATGAGAGCATGTGTCTTCTCTGCAAGAGCTTGTTCTATGTTTTTTAACTGACCTTCTAGTTCCTCAATCCTAGTTACACTTTCCAGAAATTTAGCGGAAATCCCTTTAAAGTTGTTGGAAAGTTTAAAATTTTTAACCTCCAGCAATTTAATTTCCTTCTTCAGCTGATATGTGTTCTGTTGTTGTTTCCGCAAATCTTTTTCAGCTTGTTGGACTCTCTCCTTGGACGGAGAGTTTTCTGTCTCGTTGTCCTCTGGTAGTGTGGATCGCCGCCTTGTGTCTCTGGCTCTTTCATCCCCATTTTTCATGAGGTCCTTTTGGGATTGAGGATCATCGTCAGTTAATCCATCCTCCATGGTCTGCCATTCTTGTATTGAACGTCTCATTTTCGTCTTGTTTTTGGATAGCAATCCTTTTACATACGTATAATCACAGAAAGCAATCCTACCTTGGAACTATTGGAGCTCAATGACTTTAACACAGACAGGGTCACTGACTATGTCAAAGTCATTGTCTATGACATCACTATGTCATGAGTGATGTCATGATCTTTGTCCCCATGACATCACTGTTCCTGCAGCAGTACACTATGAGCCGTGTGCACAGATGGGCTTATTAAGGGGTTAATCACTCTGTCACCTCCCCCTGCTCTGTTTTCCATTTTAAAATTACCTTCCAGGAGCAGAATTCACATTCTGGTGAAATACAAATTATACGCTTCACACAGCAACACTGTATTTTAAATTTTATTTTATTTTTTTAAATGACTGTTTTATGTGACAAAGTTAAATTAAGGTATGTTTAAAAAAAAAAAACTGTCAAAAGGTTTAGAGAAAGTGAAAAATGTGACTGGAAGGCAGATGGTCTCATTTCATTGACTGGATCATCTCTGCGATTGTGTCCACCACTCAAATGATGTGTGTGTGTGGGTGTGTGTGTGTTGAGCTGTAAATCCTAGCTGCAGGATTTACTGCTCTGTAAAACCAGTTTGAAGTTTAAGAAAAATACTTACAACCCAGGCTCCACGTTCTTTTAGAGAAGTTGTTGACCAAACTGCACTGGAATATATTAATTGTTATAAAACCAAGAAGACCAAGAGTTGCGTTGGAGAGTTGTAGTGTGAAGATTTTATCTCCTAATTTGCTTCACATTTACTCTTCAGGTTGCAGCAGAATTTCACATGAAAAGAAACAATCCGTATTTTATAAATATTTGTCAGAGTCAAAATGTAAGATGACGCATTTTACGTGTGTTTGTTTCAGCTAACAGTGTGAACCTTCCCTGACTCATTAGCTTTGTTTCTATCAAACTGTCACGCAAAATTTAAGCAAACTTCCCTGTAACAAAAAAGTGAATGAGGCGTGTTTTCGTCTACTGGTTTGGAGAGAGTCAGTCAGGCTGGATAAAGGGTCATTCCGTCAGATGTTGGCGCTACGCATGGCTGCAATACACAGGAAGTAGAGGTTGCTAGCTAGCACAGACCACACATCTCAGAAAAATGGACAGCTGTTCCCAGGAATGTGTTGCTATTGGATAAGTTGTAAATATACTACTATTGGCAATGCTGTATTTTGTCCGGAGACAAATGAAACGCAAATCTAGAAACAGCGGATCAGTCGTGCGATATTGACGTTCGCTACATCAGAACTTATTCAGCAAATGTTTTGGAGGAAATTGAGAAAGTTATTTTGAATTTTGCCGTTTCCATCAACCATTTCTGATGTGATGCTTCAAACTCTGCATAAAAAAAAAAACATTTCTACATTTGGTTTGTTGACTGCTAAGAAACAACGATAAAATATTGTAGCATTATGAGACTGTTCTACAACAGCAGAGTATCTACAGTCAGAAGCTTCTTCAGGTATGCTGTAATACTGGCTGCTACAGGAGGTCCTTACTCTACCCACATTCATTACAAGAACCTATTAAAAAATCACGTATAACATGAATTACATTAGACTTCCCTTTGAGATTCATAAACTGTTTTACTTGAATTAATCTATTTTTATTTTCACATCATGTTGAGCTACTGAACTTTTTTTTCTCAATAGTGATGCATCAATAAAGTCTGTTTTGCATCCTTGAGCTAAAGAAGTATAAACACTGACATTAAGAAGTCCTACCAACTATTATAGTGGATAAACATTTACCAAATTGGTAAATGTGGGATGTCAATCTGGAAGTCACAAGTGATGTGGAGAATAGACAAAGGTACAGCAGTAGGATAAGGAACTGGGTTAAGGATGTTTTTTTTCCCCTCTATTAGCTAAACGTATCTTGCTGTAACAGGAGAAGAAAATGAAAAGCATGTGGAGACATTAGTAAAGATACTGTAGTGTAGCCAAACTGCCAAAGCATATGTGGAAGATGCAATCTCCTGAAGCAATTCAATTTTGTCCTTGACTTACCAGCAGCATGCGAAGGCTGCAGAGAGGCTGCATTAACATATGCTCAACTTTAATGAGAGAAGGACAGATGGTGGTTTGGGGTTTTATCTCAACTGTAACTGGCTCCCTTGACTTTGCAGCAAGCGGCTTGAGCAGGAAGACGGGGGGGGCGGCGGAGTGAAGAGAAACTCTGTGGAAACGTTAGAGGAAGAGGGAGAAGCCTGCAAAGTTGGGTCAAAGTACGAAGAGTTGTTACATCCAACATCCTCGAAATGTATCAACATGATTGGGAGGGTAGTGACAGAAAAGGTTGGGTTCAGTTCTACTCTGCAGTTTTAAAGCGGGCTGGACAACAACGATACAGTTTAGCAAGTTGTTTTAGTATTTAGAGCTGCAGAATGGAACTTTTATAAAGAACGAGTTGAAACTGTCACCATGTTGTGACAGGACAGTATGAGACAAGTAATGTGAAAAAAAATGGAGCTCCTCTGCCTTCTCCCAGTTTTAACTAGAAACAACCAATCAGAGCCAGGAGGCAGGTCTTAGTGCCGTCAATCACCCTCTGTTGGCGCTGCTCATTTCCCCCTCCCCGTACACTCCTTGCTCTCATGCTAGGCTTCAGCTAACCTGTTGTGAATGCTAATGCTAGTTACCCTGGCCACCGAGGATGGCGGTTAAACGGTTTTTCTGCGACGGTAAGTTGTTTCTCCACCAGTAGCGCACTGAGCAGCGGGTACATTGGTTTGATTGACAGCACTAAGACCCTCCTCCTGGCTCTGATTGGTTGCTTTTGGTCGGGGGCAGAGCATTTCTTCTGATGGTATATTTCTTAATAAACGTTACATACACTGGCACCAGGTGTAGAAACTGATTATTGGACGAACAAACAGAAAATAAAACTACAACAAGAGGTGACTGAAGGTGTTGCTAATTTTCTGAAGTTTATTTTATTACCCAAGCAAAACTCTAAACCAGAGCACTTCCTCTCCCGAGCGCAAACCATCGTTTCCGGCATAGAGGTGTGGACTCTACGATGACTGCAGACAAAATGTCCTCATCAGGACGGCTCAATGCGGTTCTGACCTTCAGATGAGTCCAGGCCTGATCTGAAGGTCAGCCATACAGCAGTTGGATCAGACACAAAGTCCACACTGCACAGAGCCTTGTCATTATTCACTGCCTGGCCACCAGCAGGGCAGTAATGTTAAAACCCCCAACGGTTATTATGACTGCCCTTGACACTTTTCACCAACGCTGGAAAGTCTTTGAACATCAATAATAAGGGAAAAAAAACAACGTCTCAAAGCAGAGAGAATATGCATTTTGATTAGGAGCATCAGAGAGACTCTGAAGCATGTAAACTTTAAAAGAAAAAGGTTTTGTTTGTTCAAGGACACTCTGGCAGTTTCAAACCTTTGACCATGTTGAAAAGGCCTATCAACACATACGTAAGACATTTAGAAAGGAGCCAATAAATTCTACTAAAGGAATGCTGACGAAGACCGAAGAAAAGTCTCATTATCGTATCGACTGTTGGGCACTGCAGCCACAAGTTCCAGTTAATTCATGGCAGAAGAGTTGCAGTGGAATTGTTTTCTCTCCCGCTAAAGAAAAATATTGAAGACATCAGTGTCTTTAATGTTTCACCACAGCAAAATGGAGTCTAAACGTTTAATTTGTCCCAGTGCAGCCAGCTCCACGCTATCGTGTAGCTGGGACTTCTTCTCTGGCTAAAAGAATTGTGCTATGGAGACTCAATGAAAAGTTGCTCAGTTTGCTGCCATTCTGTTTCATTGCTTAGCTGGGACCTGAAAATGTTTTCTCCCAAAACATACCAGCATTTACACGCAATGGTAGTTTGTAAGGCCACACGGTAAAAAATTAGCAGCAATATTTTTGGGGGGTTTTTAGCTTGGGATAGTGGGGGAAAAATGGGTGTTCACCTTAGTGAAAATTAATTTTGCAACCTTAACATATTTTGTCCCCAAATGAAGCCAAACATTTAGTTTGGTATCTAGTTCTTCAGTTCCCAAGTAAATGTTTAGTGTCAAGTTACATATTTAATTTACCACATCTTTAGTTTGGCGTTGAGAAGGAGTAGAGCGACTCAGATTAGCAACACTTTAATCTCACAACTGTGATCACGATCAGACAGAATCGTCAACTAGTAGCACAGGAAACAACTCAAATGATAGACGGTAACTGACAAGGAAGCAACAACCACAGAGCACAAGACAGAAGACTAAATACAAGCAGACATAATCAGGGAACAAGACACAGCCAGGTACAATCAGAGGTGAGACGCTACAGGGGAACTGAGTAACCAATAAGTGGGGAAAAAACAGGACACAAGACTGAAAGTAACACGCAACCTATACAAACCCCCTAATCCCTGCATCACCCTCCCCCTGCTTCAAAAGACAGCTACTAGATGCCGAAACAGAAAACGACCCAATATGGATGGGAGGAGGGGCCACGGACGGAGGGCCTGAAAAAACTAAAGTCAGTGTGATGATCCACCAACCCATACAAAACCCCTAACCCCCCCAGGTGGAGCATATCTTCTGATTTTAAAGTGGTTATCCGACTGGAGCCGGCACATTAACAACTTGATAGTCTGCCATGGTTGTTGTCTTTCTTCCTGCTTGGGTGTGTGAGGGCGCAGTACAGGGACATTTGTCGAGTAACAGTGACGTTCAAGTCGGTTGGATGCGACCAGGATGTTTGGTCACATTTGACTCGGATACGTATTGGATATCCACGCGGGCCTGGGTCGCATTCGAAAAAGGCTGGATCTGTGTTGTTCAGACTGTCATGAAAAGATCAGATACAGGTTTCATTCAGGCAAAAATAAATAAATAAAAAATTACAAAAAAATCTGAATTGTGTCTCTTCGGTCTGCTGTGTGAACGCAGCCTAAATGTCCTGAACTTGTGTAGCACTTTCTCAAGTCCAGAGGATCTCAAAGAGCGTCACGCTGCGTCCAGTCACACATTCACACGCTCCAAAAAAACGGGTGGGCCAAGTCAAACTCAAAGTCTGTATTAAACAAAGTATCTCATTGAAGGTCATGAGGGTGTAACGACAAACTTCTGAATCTTTATGGGAAAATATTGTACCTATTATAAAGCTAAGTGATGCCATACGTGACAGCTAATAAAGGGGGAATGAGAAGAGAACCTCCTCATCCTAATACTATGACACCCATGAAGTTCAGGGTCCTAATCCCCTTCCTCCCCTTTCTCTCTCTGTGTGTGACAGACTGTTTCTGGACCATTACCCTAATCTATCTCTTCAACGTGGTGAGTCTGGCATTCCAGTCAGCGGGTGCTTCTGTTTGGAAGCAGCGTGTCTTTAAAGGCCTCCCCGTAGGGGCCGAGGGGCTGATGAACGCCGCCGGTGAGACGAAACATTTGAGGTTTCCTCCGTCGCAGCGGAAGACGCCGCAAACGGCCTCTTCCTGGACGGCCGGCGTCACGGACACGGCACGGCTCGCTTCAGTTTTCGCAAAAAACGTTTCCAACACTTTGAAGTAGCAAACGGCGTCAACGGTTTGAGCAGGACGCACACAAGCCTTTGCGCCGCAGCTTCAGTTTTAAGACATCGAGACCCTTCTGAAGTCTCGGCAGAACAGAAGGGATATATTTGGATTTGCCGTTTTCAAATGTTTGTTATTCAGACATGAACGTAGAAGAGCAAAGCAAGTGGAAAGACGGAGAAGTGCAGAAAAGGAGGGAGATGAAAGCACTTCCAATCTCAAGCATGCAAAAACCTAAATTGCCACTTGTTTTGTGAAAATGAATTAAGAAGAGTTGACGGTGCAATCAAAGCCCAGTTCCCTCTACGAAGACGGCAGCTATTACTATGTGCACTGAGACAGTCCAAATTGGTGATTTCAGCAAAAGCTGGGAAAATAAGCTGAATATATGAGAAGTGCTCTGTTTTTAATAGGAAAACTCGCCACCATCAGCTCGGCCTCGTTTAGAAACGCCAACAGCAGAGCAATACGCCGCACATGCTGCTGGTAGTTCCTTTCATTAACAGAGCTGCTACAGTTTCTACGCAGTTTCTGAACACTTATAAAAAAATAAAACAAAAAAGAGAGAGATTTTCATTTAAATATGGAAAAGAAAAACATCTGCATTTCCAGATTTTAAACATGATTTTGTCTTGGTTTAGACCCCAAGCAAAGCCTTGATGTTTTTGTTTTTTGTTGTTGTTTGTTTCATTTTCACAACTAAAATGCAAATATCATAGATCAGTTGCATCTGTATTCGAAGTATAACTCTCCACGTTGTTCAACATTCACTCACACAGGCTAAAATGTCCCTCAAAGCATTAACTTACGCTTTTTGTCATTGAAGTCAAAAGGGCGACAGACACTGTGTAAATATTTAGAATTTTATCATTATCTGTGCCGACTGTGCCAGACAAATCGACAAACCTGTTTGTCGGATTTCTCTTTTGTCGAGGGCTTAAGACCACGAGCCACTTCTCCTGCTAGCACCGTAATCTACCCAGAATGCCCTGCGCTGTAGCCTGCGTTGTGAGGATCGAAAGGGGTGGGGGTGCGCGCGTTGTGAGCTGGCGCAAGACTAAACCCTCGGCATCCGGTGTACGATTTTCAAAATAAAAGCTCCTCCAGACTCAATGCATAGAACGGATATATTTAATTATTTCTTGCGCGGCCCGGTACCAATTGGTCCACGGACCGGTACCGGTCCGCGGCCCGGTGGTTGGGGACCACTGGTCTATAATATACTTACTTAATACCTAATATAATAAGTATATAATATAGCAATATTATTATGTATTGTTCTATTTTGAAAGGTTGGATTAGACACTGTAGCCAGCTGTGTTTATAGCACATGTCCATAAAGTAATAGACCTTGTTGATTCTGTTGGATTGCTCAGAGATGGAGCGTTAACTGTACTGGATCTGCTTCCCCCTCACCTTGTGTGTAACAAGAAGGACGTGCAGGAAGGCGGCTTTGGACAGCCTGGTGCTGGCAG
This sequence comes from Gambusia affinis, assembly GCF_019740435.1. NCBI lineage: Eukaryota > Metazoa > Chordata > Actinopteri > Cyprinodontiformes > Poeciliidae > Gambusia > Gambusia affinis. The sequence goes on along the minus strand of NC_057889.1, from coordinate 20,737,016 downwards.
TCGCTCGCTTCTTGCTTCGCAGGACGTGTAGACAGGGGAGTGAACCAACTTGGATGTCCTTTTTCACAGAAGACTGATCATGACAAAGGACACAATAATTAGGCTCACTCTCCGACACCACACAGCTCCACTAAAGAGACGGCGGTTGTAAAACAGCACTGTTTGCGTTCAAGACTGGTTGATGGGTTCACTCCTGGCTCCAGGGACGCTCTGAGGAAGCCTTTTAGGATACATTGCATGTTTGCACAGCAGATGTGACACCTGAATGTTTCCAGACGTATTAATTGGTTAGAAAAGCAGACGCTGCTGGTAATGAGATGGTGTTATCAGATCATCCACTGCTGCAGAGGAGAACATTTTACAGCTGTTCGTTTTAATACTGTTAAAATTGTTGTTGGCTTACATGTCACAATACTGTACAAGTACATTGTAGAAGCACAACTCTTCTTTTTTTTCTATTGCTACTTTCACTTTTTTCAGTGGGGTAGTTAGCTGGTAGCCCTGTAGCTACAGTAAACCAACATGTCTTACTTCAATAACTTCTATTTGCATGTTCCTTTGTGAATGATGGCGGTGATGGTGCTGAGTTATTTAAGAGCATTACTCTCAGTCAGAGGTCAGAATGCAAAACAGTGTGTTAGACCTCAGTGTTAGAGCATTGTTAGCTTACCGGGAAACGGCCTTTCTTGAGGTCATACAGTCATAACAAAGTACTGCACTGTGCTTGTCATGCAGTAAATAGAGATATCCATTTGTGTCATCAATCAGACAAAGTGGATTTCTCCACATGACAAGGTCTTTACTCGGGGGAGGAAGAAGCCATTTCTTCAAAAACAACATAAAAGGCCAGATTACAGTTTGCAAATGAACTCAGGGACAAACACTTCAGTTTTTATAGGAATGTTCTATAACATTGATCTCCATAGTGACCTTTGTTGCATTTGGGAGAAAAAGGAAGAAGCATGCAAGCCTGGAGAGAACATATCATTCGAAGTGAGAGGGAGGGAGCATCATGTTATGGGGCTACTGGGATGGATGGACTTTATAAAACATTTGAGGCATTGAGAGGAAAATAACTTTATGTCTAAATATTAAAGCAGCATCACATGATATCAGCCGAGAAGCTAACACTTGGGTGCAAATGGGTTTTCAAAGTGAACAATGACCATGACCATTTACAAACCATATATATATATATATATATATATATATATATATATATATATATATATATATATATATATATATATATATATATATATATATATAAATGACCAATCAGAGCCAGGAGGTGGGACTTAAGGATCCAGCATGATCAGACTGAAGTCAATCTGTTGACGCATGGTCATGTGGTTTTGGATTTTTGTTTCCACGTAGACCTTTCACGGTCCACAAGACCCATCAAGTTGAGCTCCAGATGAGACTGTACTCTTGGTGCCCCACTCCATCGTTTCAGACTTCTCTCTCATTCAGGACACAGGAACACAAAAACAAAACCTCAGGGGAGATCTGGAGCCCTCATAAGTTATATTTTGCATTGTTCACAAGCCTTACAAAAAACCGAACTCAATTGTCAGGAAGCACTTAATGTCCAAGCAGGGTTTTCCTTTCTTTTCTTTTTTTTTCTTTTGTTTCAAAAGTACCCAAACGTTCTCAAAGCTGAAATGTGTCAAAGGTGTTTCTGGGTTAAAAGGCCAGAGCAGAGGGTTGCCTCTTTCCTGCAGTTCATTTTTACTTCAATGAACTAAGGATGAACTCTCTTGTGCACCCGAGCATCTACTGAGCCTTCCAGTCCAAGTAGTAATCCTTTTCTTTCCAGTTTAATAGTTTTGGTGTTCAGAGACGTGGAGACCAGAGTAACATGATTCATTTGGAATTTTGACTTGGCCAATTAAATGTTATAGCAAACCTTTAGTTCTCATAGAGTTCTAAAGGAGAAGTGGGAGGAAATGGTCAACTCTGGGGTCGGCAGGACTTTGTCATTAAAGCTACATCTGTGAATATGCAATGTAAATATTTCCTTGGTTTGATCTAAGCACTCAATTAGTGTATTGGTGATGTCATTTTGATCACTGCAAATTCATATTCAGTTAGTGAAAGGAACTGAAGGCGACTGTAGAACCTGACTTCTGTTTGGACTGTTTCCTTTCATCACCGCCACATTTTAGATGTCATTGATTTGTCTTTACTAAACAGATACACTCCATGTCAGGGGTTTGCTTAAGTGCTACCAACCAGTAAAATTACCATGTGAGACAATTCCCCACTGTTATGCTGATGATAGTCTATAGCTGTATATACATCCACAAATCCTGATGAATCCAATCAGTTAGGCAGAATACAGGCATGGACATAAAAACCTAGACGATTGTAACTTTTCTGCTTTTAAATTCTGAACAGACAGAAGTTGCCATCTTTGGTCGGAACCTGCTGCTAAGTCAAACACTTGGTGCCATTTTCTCAGGAAATCAGAGTGTTTTCTTCAAATTCACTGTAATACAGACTGTTACAAGGGATCCTTCCTGCCATCACTATAAGTCTTTGAGGAATTTGAATTAATGAGTCACAACAACCTTTAATTTCCCTTTGAAGTATTTTTTGAATTTGAGTTTTCAGTTTGGTAAAATGTCGATTGACTGAACGAATAACTCAATATAATTCCAACATCAAGTTACATTTCAGAGCGCCTCTACCCCGTGGCGCCCCCACTCAGTTCCTTCAGACTAGCCGGCAGCAATTGACAAACACCAAGTGAACCTGTGTGTCTGCTGAGCTCCTTATAGGAGCCACTTCTCAGTGAAATGCTGGTAAAAAGCCAAGTTGTGATGACTTCCTGAAAACGGAGTTCACATTAGTTTGTAATTTCTCTTCAGTCATATTTATATATATATATATATATATATATATATATATATATATATATATATATATATATATATATATATATATATATATAATTTTTACAACAGTTGAAGTTAACAGATAGTGCTATAAGATGGCACTCTGTGCCTGTAAAATACATACTTCTCCTTTAAATGCTGCTGCAGTAGCCTGGGATCAGCCCATGTGATTGGCTCCTTGTAGTCACATGGAACACATGAAAGCCAATTGAAATCTAAGCCCCTGTGGCCCATAAAGCCCAGCAGCCCACTGGAAGTACTCCCAGCCCTCCCATTTAGCCATATTTACACTGTAGGACTGCTTGATGACATTGTTAGCAACTCCATTCATTCATTCATTCATTCATTCATTCATTCATTCATTCATTCATTCATCATAATCAGGTCTTGTAAAGGGATCTATCGATGCACAGACAGCAGCTCTATTGTGAGCCAGAGATGAGGAAGAGTCACCTTAACTGGCCCATTTTCCCAGTTTTCCCGGGGTGTTAAGGTCAGCTTGCCGGCTGCCATCAGTAATCCTGCCTCCCTGTTGAGGATTCAGAAAGAAGGACAGCGTCTATAAATGGCCGACCCAGATGTCTGAAAACAACCTAAATCGGTACCAGCAGACATGCAGCGGGGGGTGAGGGGTGGTCGAGCGTCTAGACAGGACCAGAGTAACTGCGCAGCCTCACAGCCTCTGTCCTTCACAAAACCTTTCACCTACAGCTTCACGACGCTTTCCTGTGACCCGACGCCTGTCAATACGTCTCATCTTCACTGCGGCCCGACAGTCTGTCATGGAAATGTGTAAATTAGATGCTGATTCACACTGACGGCTGAACCATACTGCTTTGTTTTGTTTTCTGTTGGGCCATCTCTGGCCTGTTAGGGCCCCTTAGTGTGGGCCTTCCCCTTGAGAGTGGCTGTTCCCTCAGTAGATGCCAGGCGTTTAGTAGGTAGTCATGCTTTGTGTGTGGAAGAAGCTACAAGAATTTGTCTAATATGCATCCATGTCAGTGCCTGAGCACTAAAGCCGAAACATGAAGTGACAGCACTAAAATGCTTTCACTCTGAGTGACGCCGGAGTACTTTCCAGGAGCAGAAAGCTGCAATTTCACTCTTAACCTGAGTTCGACTGTACTGTTCATACAAGTGTTAATTTTTCCAGCTGTAACCTGCAAGGAGTTTAAGCATTTAAAACTCCGCTGGTCACAACGGCCTGAGTTTAATCATTTGTATTATTTTCAACAAGCGTCCTTTTTCTTTATATGGGTTCTTTTCACCTTTGCCTCAACAAGATCAAAGGCAACATACACAACATGATGTGACTGTGTTTCCATTACAGATGTACGCAAAACGTTGTCATTATTCCACTAATGTTGAAAAAACACAGTCGCAGTGTTTCCATGAAACAGGAAACACAATCAAAATAACACGTGAATAAGTTTTACTCCATAAGTCACTAAAAAACGTCGTATCATCATCCTCCAACTGACCAATTACATACTCAATGGAAATGGAGCTACTGCTATTGGTTTCCTGCAAATAGAGTTCACGTCTCCATGGCGACCGGAGGGTCGAGCAATCCCTGGTGAAAGGACACACTCCAATCCTCATCAGGTACAACCATAAGGATTCAAGTTTGTTGAAGTTCGAGTCTCCAATGAAAACTTCTTGGAGGTAAACAACCATCGCCTGATTACGGAAGACTTCCAGTGACTCAGAGAGAGACGACGGTCTGTAAAAAAAGACGTGCTGAGATGAGTTTCTCTCTCTATCTTCTCTAACTGTTTGCTTGGTATTTCCAGATAGTGAGCAATGTTAGTGTTGAAAATCTCAGTTAACCATCTCTAGAAAACACGTAATGTTAGATTAGTTAACTCAACGGAAACGCCATTAAAAAAATGCCAGGGAACTTTGAATCCTACTTTATGCAATAAAAAAGACAAACCAGTAAGTAACAGATGTGCAAAGCAGATTTAAAAAAAACCTTTTGCAACCCAGTTTGTTCACTCTCTCCATTAGCTATCTTTCTTCATCGTCCCCTTTCCTCATCTTGATCAGATACAACAACAATTTGGTGCAGTACCGCCACCAATCAGTAGGGAGCGACCACCGTCTCGGACCATGAATGTTGCTTTTTTTACGCGTGCGCAGGATGACGTTTGATTTTGACAAATTTGCACTTGTAAATCTGTGATTTGTACTTGCATTGTGGCAGAGATGTAACTCCGGAGTGGTTTCCACTGAGATGTGCTGAAGACAACCTGCTGAAGTTCAAAGCCAACACCGACGTTTATGGCTGACGCCAACAGCCATGCTGTTGGCATCAGTCTCACCTTACCATGAGTGTACAGAGAATGGTACGAAAAGAGGAACAATCCAGTGAGTGGTAGTTGTGTTCCTTGTTCATTTCGACGGTCAACTACCCATTACAGCCGAGATATGCTGAAGTACAACACATTGAGCTCAAACTGAGCTTTCTTTCAAATGTGGCCTAAATCAGACAAAACGACTGTTGTGGGGGAGAATATTATGATCTATTTTTAGATATGTTCAAAGATCGATCGGAAGGAAATGGCTTAACTGTGGAAACATTCTCCTTGCAGAATGAATGAAAATGAAAAGAGAAGCAAAAGCAAACAAAGTGAAGAACAAAAGGACGAGGAAAAATGAGACGTGTGGGTAATTCCAAGGCTTAATGGCTATTCCCACAGCTCATTGGTCAGGAAGAACACCTCAGCAACTTTGGCAAAACCCATGAGATATCCATACATCATCCATATACCAGGTACTTTACAAACCGCCTCCACAGAGATCATCAGCTTACAGCCATCGGATCTTTTTCCTGAAGGCCTTTTTTTATGGTTTGGTCATTGTTCCAGTCAGACAAAGCTGAGATCATAACATCTAGGCATACTGTAAACATTAAAAGATTGGCAACATTACACCCAAACAGCATGTAGCCACATTGACCCACGGTTATGATCTGCAACTTTGTTTTTAGCCAAGCCGACGTGCCTCATGAAGCTAACATTCAGGTATATAACGATCTGTAAATCCCTTTTCGCTTCGGCTGCACAGGTATTGGATGTGAAATGTTTAATATCCACACATGGTTTACTGCCGTGCCGCCACCGGCCTGACCTTGATATGATGAGATTTTCCTTCATGGGACGCAGAGCTCGCCCATCAGTCATGGTTTGCTTAGCCAGGCTGTCTGGTGAGCTATCAGGTTGTAGAACAGAGCAGATGCTGCCGTCTCCGAGCGGGGATGGGTTTTTACAGATGCCGTTTCCTCAAGTCGCCCCTCTGTATGTCTGACTGCAGGACAAACACCAACCGCTGTTTGTTTGGATTATATATTCATAGAGTGGTTTGTGATGGGTTTTACCTAGAACAGCTAAGGCCATGTATGATCAGATGTCCTTTATCAGCTGACCCAAAATACAGCAACTCATCTTCACAATGCAAGTTCAAGTGATATGGGTGGATTATTATCATTTTCAATATTGGTCAATTTTACTTGTGTAGATACGTTTTGAATGCATAAAAGAAAATTCCCTATTTTCTGCATTGGTTTGAGATCAAATGGAGTATAGACACAATCTAAGGCAGAGGATTAGGATCATTGCGAATAGAAAAGAAAAGAAGAGTCAATTTCTGCCAACTACTTGGACATTTCTGAGTTTGAAAATTCTAGAAATGGCTAGAAAAACCCCAAAGGTTTGAGATTAGTCTCAAAAATTTTTTAGAGAAAGCTTGGAAATTTCAGAGTTTCAAAAAGTGAAATTGTTCCAACCTTTGAAACTGATAGAAATCAAAAATGTAAACGTCAACCTTTGAAACTCTGAAATTTCAGTTTTTCTCAAAATTAAATTTTTCTTTTCTGCCATATTTTTGACTTTTAAAAATCTGAAATCTCCAATCTTTTTCCAGGAAAATCCATAGATTAGTCTCAATATTTCTGAGCTTTTAGGTGGAAATTAAGTCCTTTATTTTTATATATATATATTTACAATGACCGTCACTTTGTCCTTTGTGACAAAGAGCTCACAAACAGGCCCAGTAGATGACTTTGTAAATTAGATCAATAATTTTATTCCTGTTTCTTTAAGATTGAGTTTGCTTTGACCTGTTTTATTTTGGAACGGTCTAATGAACGGTCTGTGAAAACCAGTCCGATTTCTCAAGATCAAAGGTAATTTCAGAGTAAACAAATATGGCCGATGACAAAGAGACAATCTGACAGTTTGTAGAATGTTTTAAACAATAATTTAAAAAAATAAATTAAAAAAACGCTGAAAAACATGTTTTTGAAATCCAGTGGCTGGCGCACCACTTTGGTAGTTATTCTCTCTTCTGTATTTTGGATTCAGGACATTTTTTCATGCTATAAGAGAAGAGGAGAAATCTACCAATGATGCTATCACTTCTCTTGAATCAATATTAATGAATTATTGACTGAAAACGGGCCCATAGCGATATGTTAGTTTTGTCTTATTTCAACTGGACTTAAGACATTTGCACTACAAAATTGACCAAAAAAAACCCAAAAAACAAAACAAAAAAACCTGGTAAGATCTTGTGTTTTTACAGTGAATGTGGATTGATCTTTTTTTTTATTTAAGTTCTACTTCTAACCATCTGCATATGAAATACTTTCTTTAGAAATAGTCATAGGCTTAATATTACAAAGTCAAAAATTGGTCTTCTTCTTAAAAATGGACAATACACACACACACACACACACGCATACATACACAGTGTTCACCATCAAAGTACCGCACAATAAACGCACAACATCCACATTGAACATAACCACATTAGCCGCTGCTTTATAGTGGGAAACTATTGTACATAACACAGAGTGGAAGAAGCATTTCAAGCAGAGCTCAGACGATTTATTTAAATAGGAGAGCAGAAAACGACTCCCTAATATAAATACTTTTCATGCGGTTTTCTCAAGATGATGAGAAAAATATCTCATTATCACAAGAAAACCCATGTTGTTGTTTCTCTCTTACATCATTTGCTCTGGGAGAAAACTTTTATTTCTCAGCTCCTGAGATGAATACAATGCAAAAAAAAAAAAAAAAAATAGATTTCTTTAAATCTCAGTGGCTTCTGTAGATTTAAAGAAATTTAATCTTCAGTGTCACCCTTTATTTAATTTTATTTAAATGAGCAGCCCTTCTTTTTTAAAAATAACAACGAGCTAGCAGTAAACTATTGATTATTGTCATGCAAAGTGCTCTGGTCTTTCATGATTCACAGCAATTTGTTCTGTTATTTGCATAAATAAACAGAAGTATTGGTAGACTTTAGCTATGAAGAAACTGTAAAATAAGCAAGAAATGGAAAAAATTCAACTGCTGCAGCAGAAATCGTCTTGGATAACTTAGTATTTAGTGAAATGCTACTTTTCACAAATTGTTCTACTTTATCCGATGTTTTAGCCGCATAAAGTAAAGTGCAGCTCATTTGCTGCATTTTATAGTTCGAAAATTGAGTTGTGCTAGTACGGATATAATGTGTATGCAGGTTTTTGATTTGGGATGTTTAGCACCCCGTAAAAACTGTGTAACATTGCTCACTCTGTCCTGATTTTGCTGGGGACCGTTTGTTTGGCTGCTACATTCACAACCCGATGGATAAAATAAGACGTAGCTTCAGTGTAGCGCAATGTGAGAAAATGTGTGTTTTTCTCACATTATTTAGCAGAAACATGACAGATATTACAAAACAGGAACCGCTTGGGTTGCTGGATAGACAAATAAAAGATGAAAAGGACTGTGGAATGTGAAATGGGTTTACATTCCAAAACAGAACCGCATAAAGTACATTTTACATCCCACACCGGACTCCGTTCAGATCGTGTCTCTCACATCCTGGTATGGCCCCGCCACCTTTATTTCTGTATCAACTGGCTCCACTTAAGGATGAACAGCAGCTGCCAGATCAGGTTGGAAAAATACAAATTGAACTTCTTTGTTTTCCTAAAAAGTATATATATATATATATATATATATATATATATATATATATATATATATATATATATATATATATATATATATATATATATATATATATATATATATATATATATATATATATATATATATATATATATATATATATATATATATATATATATATATATATATATATATATATATATATTATTTTATTTATTAAAACAAAAAAAGGAACATTGTATTTCTGTTTATGGAACATTTTGTCCAAAGGAAGCAAAAAGAGCAGATACAATTTTAGAATAAGAAAATATAATATTCCATCAAGGTGGAATGAAGTTTATTGACTCAGAAGAGTGTTATATTATTACAAAGATAATATGCTTTTTTATTTATTATGTTGTACATTGCCCGTTTTGTGTTGCATTGATTGTTTGTTGCTTGTGGTATAAAATCTAGCTTTGTAAGAGAATTGGCAGACTATTCCCTTCTTTAATTTACTACTTTTCACTCAAAACTGTCATGTCAAAATGCGACACGCTCATTTGAAACTGCAAATGAAATGAATAATTTATATATATATATAAAAAAAAAAAAAAAAAGAAATTATATTCCGCTGAGGAAAAAGCTAAAGACGTTTTCGCCCAAACTTGTGTTGGTTTTTGCCTCCTGTAGTCAGAAGGAATGTCTTACATCAGTATGTCTTGCCTCAAGGTGGGATGCAGCGTTTTTACGTCTTCTTGCCCCAGTGAGGGTCTTACATTGGGCTCCTTTTACTTCCTCCTGAGCAGCAAACAGCTGTAGTGACGAGCCGCTCGGCGGGAAGAAATCCGGCCGGCCTTTCTGCCTGCCATCACTTGGCGCGGATCCATTATCATTTCAGACACACTTGGAGTGCTTGCATTAGAGTTGTGAATCCTCATTAGCGGCAATAATATCCAGCTGGCCCTCCTGATGCCTACCAATGAGCCCCTGGACAAACAAAAAGGTGCTGCGGCTTTCAGCAGTGGAGGACGGACAGCGAGGGGTCACACCAGGGGCAGAAAGAAAAAACAAAAAGAGGCAATAATTAGAATAAGCAGTGGTCACATGAAAATGTTTATGACTTTTCTAATGAGTAATTATGGCGGGGATTTTTTCACTCATTAGACCTTAATAAGATTAGCTTGTATTTAAGTGGTTTAATGGCCTGACAGTCAAACACGATGAAATCATGCAGGACAGGCGGTCACTGCTGATGACACAATCACTGCAGGTGCAGCGTGAAAGAATAAAAGAAAAAAGAAGTGGGGCGAAATGCATCCAAAGTGAAACATTCCTCCTCTGTGATTCATTTTTGCCTCGTTTATGTTCTACATTAGTAGAAAGCCTAACTTCAGAACCAGACTGCTTTTGTTCCTAACCTGAGACAAAATGTTTGATTTACCAAAAGTGTCTTCGGCCTCGTCCACTCTGTGGCCGGAATGAGATTAGGGCTCCGGCATCAGTGTTGAGTCATCCTCATGAATATTCCTGCTTCATGGTTGTCTGTGTGTTTGTGCTGATAGAGGCAGTTATAGTCCACTTCCCCGCCAATGTCAAGGTTGTCAGTTCTGGACCAGCCTGATGTACAAACTGACCCGGTAGCTGAAGGGGGGTCTTCATGTTTATGTTTTATTGTACAACACTATTATTCAGCACATCCAGAGGTTCTGACTAGGGATGCAGGTTGTTGATTGGAGTCAATCTAAAGTTGATTTATCTTATCTACTTATAGACTCATGATTAATTGGTATGCGGCCATTTTCTTAAAAACCTGAGTTTCCTCTTCTACCAAGGGTGTCAACCATTGTTTCATAACATAAAGGGCTACATTTTTCATAATATGCTGAATTTAAAAAAGAAAGATATTTATTTTTGTATGATACAAAACACTTGGGTTTTGGATTGAAAAATAAAAGATGAAAAGAATAAAATGTGTGAAATTTGTTTATATGTCAAAACAGAACCGCATAAAGTGTATTGTACATCCCACACTGGACTCCGTTTGGACCAATGGCCCCGCCACCTTTCTTTTTGTAGGAGTTTTTTTAATATTCCAGGTCAGTTTTGGGGAAAAAAATTGTTTATAAAACTGATTTAAAAGCAACTCCTGTAGATCAATGTGTGTTGTAACAAAGATAGTGAACGCATTAAAAACAACAGAAACCAAAAGGACTTAAATGTCATGGAGATGAACTGTGTTTTATGTTGGTGGTTCTCATCGTAATGACGCAGCAGGACTTCCATGTTTCACGAAAATGGCCTCATTCTTTCCTCTTTTTTTATTTTTTTATTTTTGACCTTGATTTTATTTTCCAGGTAGATTACCAGTTGCACAACAAAAAATAGGCACAAAACTGAATTTCTTATTTCTTATTATTTCTTTATGTTTAGACCCGGGCTGCACAGTGTCGCAGTTGGTAGAGCTGTTGCCTTGCAGCAAGAAGGTCCTGGGTTCGATTCCCGGCCCGGGGTCTTTCTCCATGGAGTTTGCATGTTCTCCCTGTGCATGGTGGGTTCTCTCCGGGTTCTCCGGCTTCCTCCCACAGTCCAAAATCATGACTGTCAGGTTAATTGGTCTCTCTAAATTCTCCCTAGGTGTGAGTGTGTGTGTGAATGGTTGTGTGTCCTGTATGTCTTTGTGTTGCCCTGAGACAGACTGGCGACCTGTCCAGGGTGAAACCGGCCTCTCGCCCGGAACATAGCTGGAGATTGGAACCAGCAACCCTCCTGACCCCGTTAGGGTCAAGGGTGAACAGAAAATGGATGGATGGATGTTTAGACACATATAAAATGCCAACATTCAGGGCAAGTGATTTAAAGGCTAGCTTACCAAAGCCTAATGCTAGATTGATAAATGTGAAATAATGTTTAAGATTCATATGTTGGATTGAATGTGCAAATGAAGATGAAGCGCTCCAGATAAGTTGAAGTGAACCATTGAAGAGTTATGAAGCTGTCTTGAAATGAGGTGATCAGGCAGATGTCACGTGTTCAGCCATGTTAGAATTTTGTCAAAAGATGATCCTGGAATACTGAAGTGAAACTGAAATCACAACATTTTCTCATTTTATTTGTCCCACTAGTTTCTAGCTCCAGTTTAAATGCACATGTGAGGCTGGCGATCATAATGTTTATTTAGAACTGGTTTGATGGTGTTGGCTTGAGTAAATACATTTGCACTAAAAGGACTCACATATCTGCAGACCCCACACATTCTGGACACAGTCCTCTGGTTGGCGCTATTTATTGTTAGTAGCAGTCCCCACATAGACAGTTTACCCCCCAGGCTGCCTCTCTGATTAATATAATGAACATTTTACAGCCAGAGGGTGCTAAGATGCTCTACTGGGGAAAATAAAACATCTAGAAAAAGACATCTGGACATTTTAGAAACCACAAAGCCCCCAAATCTTTTAGGCAAGCCAGAGACTGGCAGCATCACGTCCAAGTCTGTGTTCAATCGATGTATGTGTCTTCTCCTCTTTTTCCTCACGAGGATCAGGATGGCAGCAGAGAGTCAATAATATCAGAAACATGCCAATGACAGCAGCAGCACGGCCTGAGTGACCATGATGTATAGGAATTCCAACCAATCAATTTATCCTGAGAGATTTCCGATAAGCTTGACCCCGACCAAACCACAAGGTCTGCAAGCTAATCTGAACAGACAGACAGATACTGTATTGATCCTTTGAGGGAAAATGTTCAGCCAGTTAGGCCAATTTACTCTTCAAATGACTCTAAAGTTGCTGTTACATTTCTGTTTTTGATAAACTGGTTGGCATAAACACTGTGGGTTTTAGTCTCAAAAAAAGGGAAAAGTGCATACATCCAAGTCCCATTGTAGCCCTAAAGTGTGTGTGTGTGTGTGTGTGTGTGTGGATGTGTGGGTGTGCGTGTGTGTGTGTAATGGAAACATTGAAAACAACCTGCAACATCCCTGGGTGTGACTGTTAAAGTAAATTCACCATAAAACCTGTTATTGCGCCACATCCCCCCCCCTTCTCTCTCTACTCACTCACTCTCTACTTCCTCTTCTGAGAGGGGAGATGTGGTACCAGCTCTCCATCTAACGGGTTAATTGAGTTTCCTAAATCTGCTGAGATTTACCCTGTCCAGAACTGAAGTAAACTCTGTTTAAGCTGGCATCGAGAAATGATTCGCCTGGTTTCTGACGACCTCCATCCAGGTGTCCCACCCTTCTTCCCCCTGTGAATTAGCCAGACTGAGCAGCCTGCAGCCAACTAGTTTCACAAAGCTCACCTGTTAACGGTTGCTCCTTCTCTTTTATTACAATTTGCTCTTGTTACTGAACCAGGTAGGTTTTAGTGACTCGGGCGAGTCCCAAGGATGATGTTTTAAATTTGGGCTATCAGGAACCAATAAACATTTTCCACCTCTTCCTCTCCAGAATCAAACATCATAGCTATTTTACAACCATCAAAGAACTTTAAGGTGACTCTTTAATTGAATGTCCACAACATCTTTTAGATTTTCTTTATGCTAAATATTTTATTAGTAAGGCAATTTTGCAAGGGTCAGTACAGCTTAATTCAGTAGCAGAAATAATCAAATAAGAAAAATCAATCATCTAGTCTATCTTTCCCTAATGCTGACACTGAGAACTAAAAAGGGAACCTTTGAGAGAGACGGACAGTTTGGCTTTTCGAACCCCAGACCTGGCCTGATGATGAAGGAGGTGTTGCAGCAGTAGGAGGATGTTGGTCGACGAAGGCAGGGATCTCTGTAGGCCTGATGAGCTTTCTTCTCCTCATGGATGGTGAGGTCACACAGGACTTGGGTGCTGGCAGAAAGGAAGGCATCAGTTCTTCTTCTTCTTTGTTCTTTGTCTTTGCCTTGGTCTTCATCTTCGTCTTGGGGTCTGAACCCAGCGGATGAGAGAAGTGCAATTTGAAGCCACATGTTGCGGGGCAGACGGGTTGGTCCCCATGATCAGGACAGTCTTCGGCTCTGTGGCCCCGGCTCTTCTTCAGATGCAGAGTTCTTTGTCCATCTCGATCTTGACTCGAAGCTGCCTGATATTCTTGTGACACTGGTGATACAGGCGCATTACAAGTAGATTGGAATAGCCAGAATGCTTCTAAATCCCTGTGTATGATGCCTGTTTGTTAGGTCTCCTCTCAGTAAAGAATCAGCACGTAAAGCTGCACCTCACACTCAAGCTGGAGTCTGGGCAACCAAAATCAGTTTGACCAAAAGAGTTTTTACGTAGAGATACTTTATAGTTCTTACGAGACTCACCTTAAGTTACAAAGCCTCCAGATCTGAGATGCCACTGAGCGACCTTTCAGACATTTAAAAATGAATATTACAATATTTAATAAAGTTGTCAAGGTTTAAAGACAAACAGTTCCGCAAATTAAATATAACTTAGCATTAGCATAACTCTCGTCATTTTTAGAACGGCCGAAAACTACCTTCCTGATTCGCACCTGGCTAAGGCCGGCTCTGCAGCATGCCCAAAGGGACGGATTAGAAAGGAAGAGCTAAATATATATTTAAAAACAAAAAAGTTTGTATTTCGGTAACTTGGAAAAACAAATTATCTCTGTGTCATGCTGCGATCCAGGCACCTCTGTAGTAAAACTCATGTTGACACCATATGTTGCCTTCTGCGCAGCTGCTTGGAAGCGAGCGAACACCCACCTACCGTGAAAGCAGCAATTTTGGGATATTTTCCCAGCTACAGTGTCACGATCGATTAGCCGAGATGTGAACGCTTGTCGCACCCTGTCAAAGTGCTGCTGACATGTTGACAGGTTAGCTAGCAGCACCAAAAACAATATCACCACATCCCCGTTCCACTCGATCACTAATTCCCCGGATTGGCTCTTTCTGTAATCACAGCATGGTTGGAAGGTGAATTGTCATTTAAGCACTTATTGAATTTTCCTGGTTCCTGCTTATCTGTGCCTGACACTCTCCATCTTCCCCTCATCTAACACAGCCCCCGGTGTTTAGTTATTATTGAACAGGTGCGACACCTAATGTCTCAACATTTCGACCCTTAATTCAATTCAACACAGGTTTATCTCTGAATGCACATACAACTTCTGCACGTTTAAAAACATTAAGAGCCAGTTGTACCAACATGAATGAATGAATGAAAAAAAAAATCATGTAATATAAGGCAAATAGTAAAGTTGCGGAGAGGTTTAAAGTGGAGTTGGATCACGGAGCAGGATCCCAAACTCTGGAAGTGGTCCACCTCCAGCGACGGGAGCCTGGAAGGAGAGAATTCATCAGAGACGACAAGAAGTTCATAGTAACTCTGGAGGAGAAAATCTGTTGACTGGGCAGCTGTGAGATTTATTTCTAGCACATTTTAGCAACAAGGCGAGTGTACTTCACATCATAAAAAACATTTTTGAGAAAAGTTACAAAGACGTCATACAATTGGGAAACCAGTAACAAACATTACATTTTGTCACAATAGTCGTCCTCCCCACAGAGGAGGTTCATTTTCCAGCATGATGGAAAATGAACCATCAAGCATGTCCCATGCCCCAGAGCTTTTATGGCATGATTTACTTTGAAGCATATTAATATTTTAGAATATGAATATGATATGAGTCAAAGCTAAGACCCATATGTAATTAAAACATTTACAAATTCCATCCAATTCTGTACTCTACTTGTTGTTGGCCTACGCTGAAAACTAGGGCCGGGACTTTAAGCATTGATTTCAGTTAATTAATTACACACAATGTATGTGATGAGACGCGATTACTTAATTACATTAAAACTTTACGGCAATTTTAAAAAATAAAAAAATCAGAACCTTTGTATTTGCGTGTTTTCTGTACTCCCATAAATGTGACGCACAGAGGGGGCGGGGCGGGGGAAACATTTCTGCTTCAAAAACCGATCTGATTGGATGCTGGAAAAGACAGCTGTTGAGTTCAAGTTGTGCTAAATGGAGTTAGCCTATCAGTGAAGCTATTCAAGCCCAAAATAGCCCCTGAATGCTACAGATGTTGCAGCAGTGCAGTCGTCGCCAATGCTAACAGTAGCATCCACATCTTTAAGAATAATTTTTTGAAATAATAATCTGGAGTTACAGAAATGTGCACAACAGTACTTTAAACCAATCTGAGTGAGTAATAAACTTAAAAAAAAAGAAAAAGATTAAAAACAATGTATAGATCTTTGTTTTTGAGTCCACATTGCTTTTTATTCAACAATTTAGCAGTAAAAAGGGTATTTGAATTGAAGTTTTGATCAACATGTGGTTGTGCTGTAAAAAGCCTAACATCAGGCCAAAAATAACTGAGAAGCGTCGAAGGCGATGTGTGTGGAGACTCTCTGCAGTCTGCTGTAGAGGAAGGAGTTCAGTGGTGCTAATCAGTCGCTACCCACACTGTTCTCTGGTTGAGGCTCAGAGCTGACCTCCTGGCTGCTTGGCAGAAACCAAACAGCACCATGAAAACACTCTCTGCCCCCTAAATCAAACCATTTGTTGTACTTGCTGTCGGTTGACATGTGTTAAGAACTGCTCCACCGTGTTTCAGGATTTGTCTGACTTTGATTTATTTTTTTTTTAACCTTCACTTCATTCCTTAGCTTTCAGCTTTTAGATTCCTTGTAGTATGCTAGTATTTGAGACATATTTTTATTCAGGATTTAGTTTTGTTTCTCTATGTATCTCAGTACTTGTCTATTCTGAAAAGCTTCTTTTTTTTTTTGCTTGGTAATTTCTTTTCCTTGTTGCTTCTGTGTTCTAACCTTTTGGTCATTTCTCCTGTTGGGTCGTCTCTGGTTTGTTTTCATTTCTGTTTCCTTGTTTCCCACGTTGCCTGTACGTTCTATCAGACATTTCTCCGATTTCCTCCGTTTTTTTAAAATCTTTTTTAATTTTCAACGTGTCTTGTTCGTCAGTGTGGCACTCTTTTTTTTTTTTTTTTTTTTTTTAACCCGAACAGCCATGAACCATTGACTTCCATGGAAGTGTTTCTGTGGTGGCAGTTGAAGCCCAACACGTTTACTTTCACAAGCAGAGCGTTATGGCTTTTGCTATGACACTTATGTGTGTAATTATGTGTAAATATAGATACTTAAAAAAGAAAAACTATTAGAAACTGCATCGGCTTCATTTCGAATGGAATGGACACAAAGATGGAAAAGACGGAGAGAATTGGAAGGAAAAATCTTGAAAGTAAAGAAAGATGGAGAGAATACACGACAACGCGCCTGCAGGAAGAGAGGAAAAAAACAGAACCTAGAAGATGAACAACATGAATACTGTATATAACAACTGAAAACTATACAAGTTAATAATACAAGATGTAGTCCAACTGAAAAACACGTGAATCCAAACACCTGTGTGTGTGTGTGTGTGTGTGTGTGTGTGTGTTAAGTGCTGGCTTGTCCAGGATGCTGCTGCTCTGGATGAAGATGGTTCAGAAATTATTGATGGCTGTAACTACAAAAAAAAAAGGTTTTTTTTGCAGAGACAAAATGTCCAAGAGAAAAAAAGCAACACAGTCATCTTCAAAGCAACGCTCTCTTGTCCATTTTCTGGGTTCCCAAAGGAAGACCTAAAACAGAAAAGGTTTCATTGGATTTAACGTCAGATGGTGAAAAATAAGGTTGCTCCCCCCCCCCTCCTTGCAGGGCCTGGAAACCTCTGATTTAATTTCTGCCAGTGACTGCTGCCAAAGCTGACTCGATCCAAATGAAGAGGCCAGAATGTCAGGAACACTGCACTGTTTCAACGGAACAGGGAGGAAGTCATAGTGGAACAGCAGCGCAAAACTACAAGTCAGGGAAAACTAACATAAGCAGGAGGTGACCTCATTCCAGAGCTTTACCTCCGATTCCTTCTCATTTTTCCCCTTCGTTCCCAGATGCCGCGCGCCCCACTTTGAACTGATGAAGAGCATCATTAGTGAAATAAGACATGATTAGTTCCCCATCCAGTTCTTTCATCAAAGCTGCCTTCACTCACTTTGCTTCAGCTTCATCTTCGCTCTAATAAAAAATAAAGTTTCTGACTATTTCAACATCTGTGCCTCGGCGCCGCCTCGCAATTAAGACTGCGTCGGCTGAGCATGCGGAACGGGAAGACGTCAGAAAAACTCAGCCAAAGACCCCGAACCCAAACAAAGGCTGAAGGAGACGCCGCGCTAACATGGCGGCTGGTTTACGGGAGGGTTATTGATCTCACAGCTGGCGTCAAACGGGGGAGCAAAGTCACTCTGATGCAAAAAGTGAAAACTGCTTCTTCGTATAGCTGAGCCTCGTCTCAAACAAATGTGTTTAACGGAGCAAAAAGGTTTTCTTTGTCCAGGTGTTTTAGGAGTCTCCTACATGTTCAGCCTGTTTGACCTGCAAAGGTTTGATGATGAACCTGAAACACGAAGTGGTCCTGAGGACTGCAGCTCTTGTTCAGACGTATACAAGTTTTCTTTTCACTTGTTTAGTCAGTATTTTTACTGTGAAAGCAGAAAAAAAAAAAAAAACAATCAGCTAATCCATGAGTCATTATGGGGAACATACATTTTCAACATTGGACCAGATTGGTTTGAAAACTCTTGTTCCTAGAATGCGTCAGAGAATACATTAAGCGAATATAATGTGACACATTTTACGCGGACAAAGTGTTGTTTAAACTTGGAAACCTTGGAAGGAAAACTTAAAGCTTTCCATCATCTGCATTACGTTTCATCTGAAATACCTCCAGATCCCCAGTATTGATTTTTATGCTTTGCAGTTTCCATAAGACACTCACGAACTAAAGATTAACTAAATAATGAACAATATGGCTGCACTTTAGTCAAAGCCACCCAGCTCTATCAGCCAGACTGATGGAAACCGTGAAAAGTGTGCAGCTGTGGAAGATCAGAGGGAGCGTTCCTAAACTCATTTATTTAGACAGCCATAATTTGTTTCAGTCATTTTTAGCATAATGTCTTGAGCAATTAGTGGAATGGCTTTTGATTTTAGCTTTTCATTAGCTTTTTAATTCTGCGTGTGTTTGATAGGTGAGTGTGTGTGTATGTAAATGTGTGTGTGCTGGAGTCAGGTAAGTTCTTAAGGAGGAATAATAACCTCCAAAAAAATAAGCTTCTTAAAGTCTTACAGTGTCAGACTGGACGAAGTGACAGGATTGTGACAATTCTTCCTGGTTTGGCAAATCTGTCAGATTTCTGACTTGAAACCAAATACTTAGAGGCGTTACAGACGGACAGAGATTGTTTCTCACTGTTAAGCTAAGTTCTTCTTGTTTTTAGCTCATTAAAGTATCAAAGTATTTTTTTTATATATATATATCAGAATAATCACAAATTTCGAACTCTACCTCAATTTCTTAGCTAGCATAGTTGCTATAACTTGGGTCAAAAACTCCAGTAGTTTGTTGGACGTTTGGCCCATTTGTCCTGACAGAACGGGTGGAACTGAATCCAGTTTGTAGGTCACATGGTTCACAGAGACATTTTCCGGAAACACAGCAATTAAAAAAAAAAAAAGTTTTTTGCTAAAAACTGTTTTGCACTAGGATAGGTGTTTTTTCAATTGTATGTAAATAGATATGTTTCTCTAACCTGCAATTTGCTCTTTCTCAAAGCACCATTATCACTGTTCTGTTAATGCAATTGAGCTGTTACAATTAGGTGAGAAATGAATATAAAATCACACAAATGAGCTTATTTATGCGATAAGTCATTAAAAATTACGGCAGCGGATGTAAACCGTTACATGAGAACCACCTTGTTCTAGTTGAACAACTTTTGATCGAAAATGCGAGAGTTTGTTTTTATGTTGACAGTAGTTCCATTGAGCAAATTTCTTTTCTTAATTTCAATTGGCACAATTTGTCTTGATTAATGGAAACGCAGTTACTGACAACAGAGAGCACCGCTAGGACACCGCAAGGCAATACTGTCCATCAAAGGACAGAATAAATAAAAGCAAATGATCGGATGGAGAAAACCTGTGGAAGACGGACGGGAGGCATATATTTCTGGGGAGGACGGTTGCGCTGAAAAATCCCCTTCAGCTTGGAGGGCCATATATATCCAGAAACGCTGCGTTTGCATGGCGGTGAGACAGCCTTGACGAGCGGCCGGTGATTAACGAGGCTCAAGACAGAACCGGCCCCCGTCGTTTAACGAGAGACGATATATTTCTGAGGAAAGCGCTTTCCTGTATTTTCCAACTCTGGCTCGCTTTCCACGCTGCGTTCTGGTCAGCGATTGAACGGAATCCCAAAGGTTCAGACATAGAAAGACAAACGGCTCAAACAACTGGAACTGTGTTTCTTCTTCTTCCCTCCCAGCCTGTCCACTCGCCATCCTCTTGTTGGGGATTCACACATGGCAGCTCAAAGCTTACAAGGCCAGACACACACCCACGCACACCAACACACACGCACACACACTGCAGAAAAATTTGGCAAGTATAGGAAAGAGTTTTATATCAGACCTTTAGCATCATGTTAGACATACACTGAGAAATAAGAGAGTTCAATTAAAACACTAGTTTGTTTCAAGCTTTCTCCACTGCATCCCAATTTGTGCAACAATTTAAAAAATTGGTGCGTGAATGAGGGTGTGTTCTTTGCTTCAGTATGAAGTCAGTGTGAGTTAGATTTACACAAGTTCACTCCTTTTCCTTTTTGAAGCCCTTGTGCCACTGCTGAAGCTGAGCTGCTGTTTCAGGACTGTAAACGTTTAAAAGCAGCTTTTTAAAGCATTTAGAAGATACAGAAAAGCAAAAA
Organism: Gambusia affinis; assembly: GCF_019740435.1. NCBI lineage: Eukaryota > Metazoa > Chordata > Actinopteri > Cyprinodontiformes > Poeciliidae > Gambusia > Gambusia affinis. The sequence goes on along the minus strand of NC_057889.1, from coordinate 20,716,389 downwards.
CTGATGGAAAATTTCAAAGGGGAAACGTCGTAATTTGCTGTGAATGTTTAGAAAACCCAAAACACGGCCGTTACAAAAGATACCACTGCTGGTGTGGACGATGTTTGAAATATGTAATCACCGCTAATGACGCAAAAGCAGCAGAGCTAAACGTGTGGCAATGCAGTTGCCTGGAGGATAAAGCTGCTGAATTATGGGTGTAGTTTAACTCCCTGCCCTGACTAGGGAACTGGGGGTTAATGAGGTATGGGGGTATAATTCCCCCTGTACCACTTACCAGGCTTTGAGGAAGCCACTGAACCTTAAACTGCCGCAGCGCGGCTGCCCGGTAGCCGGGGACAGTAAACCTGCGAGGGAGTGAAACCACGAAGTGAATGAGGAGAAAATGAGTCCACACGCCCGCCTTCTAGATGTACCCTGGCTGAATGGAGACCCTGCAAAAAAGGACAATTAAAAAAACATGGTGTGTCAGATTAGAGTGTACCATGTAACAGGCAGAGACCCCGGTCAGCGATAGTGACCTGGTGAAAAATGAACCTATAGCTTAATGCTGCTTAGGTGGCGAGACAGATTATGTACGTTCGATGGAGCTGAAAACCCTCAACGTACGAAATGGTTAATAGCGGCTAGTTCCACTCTAAGAAGAATTTTATGTTCCTCCTGAAGGTAAAATGGTGTCAGAGCAGTGATGAAACTGGGACTACAAAACTTATGAAATCAGTTAGAGACAGAAGTCATTTTGCTTTTCTCCTTCTTTGGTTTGCTTCTTCATTCTGGTACAATTCCGTCTCATCAGATCGAGGTAATTTGATCTCAAGTAGAGGTGGGCAGATCGATCCAAAATATTGATAATATCGATGCCAAGTCCGTATCAATTTTGAATTTTGTTTCACATTCCCTCTTGAAAGTTCTGTTTGTTTTGCAGTTTCTTAAGTCTACCATAAAAATGTTTGCTTTGATTTGCTGTCAAATAAAATCGTTTTTGTACTTTATTCAGAAAAAAAAGCTCACAGTTTTATTTGGTTTTTCTATTGTGATAATAACAGTGATGAAAGTTTATTCATAAAATGTTTGAAATTTACACATAATATATAAATAATAATAAAGTGCTACAAAATGACATTAAAAGCATTAACCAATGTAAAAACAATTAGAACTAATTTAATAATATTTTACACTATACATTTTTCTTAAATTCTGTCTTTTTCATTTTTTTTTTTTAAATAACTCAAAGTAAAGAAAGACACAAAAACACCTAAAAGTCAGAGGTTTGATGAAACATCATGCTTGTGCAGCTAAGCTTAGCATTGATGCTAATTTTTAGCATCAGAACCCTGGGTCCAAACCGACGGGCACACTTTGGCAGGCCCCAGTTAAATTTCTTCAAGAAATTTCTAGTTTACTTTATGTTCATGAAAACCATAACACTAGCACATTGCATACAATGTCTCATGGGAAAGAATAGATTCCAACGTTTGTCATGCATCAACACCAAACAGTCAAATATTTGTAAAACAATACGCTTTGTCTATCAGTGAGCTGCAATTACCTCTAAATGTTTCCTCAGGTTTGACATAGATTGCTACGACGTGGACAAGTTCTTGATAGCCGGTAAACACTTATTGCACTGCATGGTTAAATTTGAGCCATTTTCACAGATGTAAATGTAAAGCAGTGCATAAATGTTACAGAAGAGGGTACTATTGTTTTCTGTAATTGCTGGTATTACCACAATTCCGAGATGTTTGTCCTGCCGGGGACACCGTAGTGCAGGGGATTTTTGCGCGCGAACTGCTGTATTCCTTACAGTGTGTTTACTGCCTGTAAGGTAAGCAGCAGCTCCGCTAGCCCGGTGTAAAATATACATTGCGTTGGTATGCCGATCTTTTTTTCTATTTGTTCAGTGTGCCAGTTGGCTGCAGATTGCATCTTGTTTTGCACCGAACACACCCCACTTTCACGAAAATAAACACAACGCAGAGCCCATAGGGCATATATGTCAGAGTCAAGGCCCGCGGGCCACATCCGGCCCGCGAGAAGATTTTTTACGGCCCCTGGGATGATCTTGATTTATTATTAGAACCGGCCCGCAGACCGCAGCAAGCCGGCACCCCGTCTGAAAAAAAATATCTTCCTTATTTGAACTGTAAGTAGTTCTTTAAATGTTCTGAGATGATGTACTTACCCATGTATCCATAACAACCGTTACTTTCAATATCCACCAAGTTATTGCCGAAATATACCGTCTATTAAACGAGTGCCCCCCGGATTAATTACACTCTTTGCAGCTGCAGCTGCGAAGTTACCGTATTAACCCGATACTTGCTGGAAAGTGCAACGTCTCCCCTTTCAGAAACCGTTGGAATTTTTCCACTTAGCGCTACGTGTGGCGGAATTACGGTACTGCAAATTTAGATAGATTTTTGCACTTTATTTTATTGTATTTCAATCCAATTATATTTTAAAAATATTTCAGTTCTGTCTGTTGAAAATTAAAGATTACTGACAGAGCCATAAGAAAATATTGCTTTATTTATCTGATCATATTGGAATATATTTGTTAGGTTTTCAGTAGGTTCAATTAGGTTCACTAGACCAGGGGTCATTTCAAAGATTTCAATGAAAGGGTGAGCCCCTCCAAGGAGCACAATGCCTGCTGCCCCCCCGCACCAGTGATGGCATAGTTACATTTGAAAAAGTAACTTTAATCAGACTACTGATTACTCCTTGAAAAAGTAACTTAGTTATATTACTGACTACTTGAGCTTGAAATGGAACTGGTTACACTACCAAAGTAACTTTAGTTACTTTCAGCAGCTGCTAACATGAAAATCACATTGAGCTTTGCCAATACTTAATTGTAAGTTATTTTATAATGGTAACATCAACAATGTGTCTCCACTGATAAGGTTGAACTGGAAACTGTACAAATAAAGACAAGTAAAGCAATAAAAACATCATTACATGTGGTCCACTGTTGTCTGGAAAACTCAAGAAGGATTTTTTAAGCCCCCTGCCCCCAGCCTCCAGATTCTGCGTTCGCCCTGAGTTTGATGTGGCAGAGCTCCTCCTGCAGCTCCACAGCTCAGATGGCTGCGACACTTACCATAATATTAATAATTATAACGGTGCTAACTTGCCATTATAATTATTGCCAACTCCGGACACGTTTATTCGTGGCTGTTTTCACGCTATTCATATTGGTCTCGATGTTTGCAGTTTTCTGGGCGCCTGGCTTCGATGTCATTGAGAGGTAATAAATTAAGTTGACATTAACAAAGACACAGCGGACGGATCATCCGGAAATGATGAACAGGGAGGCGGAGTAAAACTACCTTAATGACGGACAAATTCTGGGATTTATTATGAGTCTCTGCTTATTTCCAAGCCCAAATGAGCAACTTCACGTTCAAAAGGCCCAAAAAGCGCAACCGCCACTCATTAAATTTGGGCGACTTTTAAAGATGTGAAAATAGTTCCAGTTTTTCCACCAACAAAATGCGCATCTCCCTCCATTGTTTACATTTCTGTCTCATAGAGGCGTCGGTCCTCGACAAGCAGTAGAGAAATACGATTAAATAACAAAAGATAGATAGTAATGATTTTGATAAGTAACTGTAGTCTGACTACTGGATTTGAAATAGCAACGCGTTATATTACTAGATACGGAAAAGTGGTCCGACGTCAGTAACGCCTGACATCACTGGCCAAAACATCCTCTAAGGAAACATTTCCACTGATCCGCTCACGCACCCACAGTACCAACTTTTCCTAAATCCACAGAGTTGATCGTATGCGTAAAAGGCGTTTCTCTCACATCAGTAGACAGCAAGTAGCTTTTCGGTTTACTTTTCCCTACTTCGCCTCCCTAAAGTGCTCTGGCAAAATTTCAATGAACATTCGATCAGTCCGGCCCTCGGCTTGTAGCTACATTTTTTATTTGGCCCTTCGTCCATTTGACTTTGACACCCCTGCCATACGGTGTCTTCCACCAGCTGCAGGTCTGAAGAGGGAGAGCCTGGGTTACATAAATAAAATGCTCCTTTAATTTCCAGTGCTGGAAGGCTGTCATTTTGATCGCTGCTTGAGCTGAAATGGAACCGTCCGCTCGCTGTTCCTCCAGGAGGCTCCACCAGCACAGGTGGAACATCAGAGTGGCATTCTATGATAGAGACAAAGAGCTGTAGCAACAATAAAAATATCATTACATATTTCGCAAAGGTTTTTGTTTATATTTTTTAAAAAATGTAACTAAATTTGTAATTCTTAATATTTTCGGAAGTAACTGTAACTGGATTACATATTTTCTCATTGTAACTAACGAATTACAGTTACCCTTTTTTTGTAATTAAATTACGTAACATCGTTACATGTAATCCGTTACTACCCAACACTGAATGTAATTTAGTACATGTGGATCTGAAGCATCGAGCTCTGACAACCAGCTGTCCCTGGACATTATCTGACACTACAGGCATGCAGAAGTAAAGCATAGTTTCAACATCAAGCGTCATCTAGTATCTCATAACTAAGTTCCAGCATGCTTATTTTCACAAACTGTACTGGCAAATACATTTCAGAATGTCAAAATATATTTGAAAAATTTAAGCTATGTCTGTCTCCAATATTCCACGTAATTTATCAAACTAAATTAGGCTTCGTTACGATGTTTGTTAGTTCATATCTTGACAGCTGTGGATATATTCTTTGTGGAAGAACTTGTTTCCTTTCACACATTTGTTGGTGGGCGAATTCGCACATCAGCGAAAGAAAGTGCTGGGAAATTAAGTAATGATGATGAAAAGGACCGGAGGAGGAGAGACGTTTTTCAGGGTACTTGAATTACCGTCACCAAAACAGGAAGTGCCGCAGCCCTTTCAGATGCAGCCGGTTATCGTGAAAAAGGTCTATTCTCTTGTTTTAACGTGCAATGCTATGTACCTACAGCCATCTAGTGATAAGGAAATTACAATATTACACCGCTAGTGACTTCTACAGCACAGACACTCAAAAATGGCATATTATTTGCAGATAATTAATTTGTTTTCAAAATATTTTTTTAGACCAATTAAGGTGAAATTGGATAATTTCCACGGCACACCTGACGATCACTCACGGCACACTAGTGTGCTGCGGCACAGTGGTTGAAAAACACTGGTTTAGTGTACTGCTGCAGGAACAGTGATGTCATGGGGACAAAGATCATGACATCACTCATGACATAGTGATGTCATAGACAATGACTTTGACATAGTCAGTGACCCTGTCTGTGTCAAAGTCATTGAGCTCCAATAGTTCCAAGGTAGGATTGCTTTCTGTGATTATACGTTTGTAAAAGGATTGCTATCCAAAAACAAGACGAAAATGAGACGTTCAATACAAGAATGGCAGACCATGGAGGATGGATTAACTGACGATGATCCTCAATCCCAAAAGGACCTCATGAAAAATGGGGATGAAAGAGCCAGAGACACAACGCGGCGATCCACACTTCCAGAGGACAACGAGACAGAAAACTCTCCGTCCAAGGAGAGAGTCCAACAAGCTGAAAAAGATTTGCGGAAACAACAACAGAACACATATCAGCTGAAGAAGGAAATTAAATTGCTGGAGGTTAAAAATTTTAAACTTTCCAACAACTTTAAAGGGATTTCCGCTAAATTTCTGGAAAGTGTAACTAGGATTGAGGAACTAGAAGGTCAGTTAAAAAACATAGAACAAGCTCTTGCAGAGAAGACACATGCTCTCATGGCTGAAACTGCACGGAGGCGCGACTTGTCCGAGAAAGTGGCAGGACTGAAAGTGTACAGAGATCGAGCCCTTGATGCAGAAAAACTGGTGAAAGAGCTTAAAGACGACAATCAAAGATTGAAAATACAACTAGATGCGTCTCAGCTAAAAGCAATCACATCTAGAAATGAATCAGAGAGCCTGAAAGCCGAGCTTAAAACACAGTCTGATATATTGAAAACTAAAGAGAACACAATTGACAATTTTAAGCTTGTCTTGGATGCAAAGGAAAAGATAATTGATGCTCAGAAGGAGGAGATTAAGAAACAACGCAAAGTCGCACAAGAGACAGAAATGGAGGCAAAAAGAAATCGCCAGAATGAAGAAACCTCAATGAAGCGACTAAAACACAAAGATGATGAAAATCTGAGCCTCCGAAAGGAAATCACGTCACTACACACGTCTTTGCATGATTTTGAGAGGAAGATGTCTAAACAAGAGTCGAAATACCACGTCCTCCAGGAGAAATGTGAACGTGCTCAAACAGAAAAAGCAAACCTACAGAAAAAATATCAAAAACTAAAAACTTCTGCAGCAAATCTTGAGAAAGAGATTGTTGAAACCCAGACACTCCTGGAAAAGTCCAAGCAAGAGACTCAATTTTTTAAGAATCAGGTGGAGCAGGTCAAGATAAAGCTGGTTGACACGACAGACAACAGCAAGGAAAATAAAATCAAATTTGAGAAGGACCTCCTGCGTACACGGGAAGATTACATGAAACTGAAAACGCAGAGAGAAGACGCTCTGACCAAAAACAGAAGAGCTGCAGAAGTACTTCTCAGCAATAACAGAAAAATTGGAATACAAGCCGACATCATTCGTGAACAGGAATGCAAGATCGTAGAACTAACTAAGGAAGTTCTGCGACTCCATGCGAATGAGCAGAAATTCAAAATGGTTAAAGAAACGTATTCCAAGGTGCAAAGGCTGGGGCTAAATGAAGAGAATGGAGATATTATACTTCTCCCAGACACGGACAAGAAAACGGAAAAACTCACAATGCTTCGCACTGAGAACCGCAGATTGTCCACAAAACTGAAAGAGAAAGTGACAGAAATTGAAAATCTAAAGCTTGAGGAGGCGAATCTCCAGAATGTGATGAAGTGTCTCAAGTCTAAGTTAGACCATGTGCCGGAAGATGTAATGCTTCAAGTTCAGGAGAGTCAGACCACCATCAAAGCTCTGAGAAGACAGAAAAAAGCACTAGAGGCAGAGGTAACTGCATATCTCACGAAAATAAAAATGCAAGAAATCAACATCAGTGAGTTGAGAAATAAAATTGCAGAGATCTCATTTTCAAAGAAAGGTAAACTTCCACCAGTTCAGTCACAGAATATCAGACTGAAACCTGAGGACTCAGACACAAAGTCTACGACGAAACCCCGAAACACTGGTTTTCTTCCATCTCTTCTAATCAATTCATTTGAAAATGCAAAGATGTAGGCAGGATCTCAGTGTTTGAGGGAGGGTCCTCCAGGACATGTGGGAAGATTTTTGACAGAGGGAGAATTTTCTTGATTTTTCAGGAGGGGTGGTCGACCTTCATTATTTGGGGTGGGTCCTGCAGGACATATCAGGTTTTATGGGTAGATTTTGGTCAGGGGGACCATCGTATTGACATTTCAAGAGTGTGGTCAATGCTTAGTGTTGGGGTGGGGGTCCTGCAGGATATTTGGGGTCCAATTGGACAATGTGGGTAGATTTTGGTAAGGGGGAGCATTTTATTGATTTTTCAGGAGGGGTGGTCGACCCTCATTATTCGGGGTGGGTCCTGCAGGACATATCAGGTTTTATGGGTAGATTTTGGTCAGGGGGACCATCGTATTGACATGTCAAGAGTGTGGTCAATTCTTAGTGTTGGGGTGGGGGTCCTGCAGGTTATGTTGGGGTCAAATTGGTCAATGTAGGTAGATTTTTGACAAGGGGACCATTTTATTGACTTTTCAAGATGGGTGGTCGACCCTCATTATTTGGAGTGGGTCCTGCAGGACATATTAGGTTTTATAGGTAGATTTTGGTCAGGGGGACCATTGTATTGACATTTCAAGAGTGTGGTCAATGCTTAGTGTTGGGGTGGGGGTCCTGCAGGATATGTTGGGGTCAAATTGCTTCTCATTGAATTCAGTTGGAATGTGTGTCCAAACTTTTGGTCTATACTGTGTATATATAAGTCATATAAGCATAGCTTATATATACAGGCTATGCTTATATATGCTACATATGATAGCATATATGTAGCATATATATATGCCATATATATGCTACATATGATAGCATATGGCATATATATGCTACATATATATGTATGTAACATATATGGCATATATATGCTACATATGATAGCATATGTAGCATATATGCTATCATATGTAACATATGCTACATATGATAGCATATGTTACATATGCTGCATATATGCTACATATGCTACATATGATAGCATATACATATGCAGCATTACCCTAACCCTAACCAATTATTTTACTCTAAACCTAACCACTCGTTTTATTTTAAACCTAACCAATTCTTTCATTCTCAACTTCACCCAAAAAATCTTTTATTCCAACTCTGGCTAATTAATTCATTAATTTATTTTAACTTTAAAAACTAACTTTAAAAACATTCTTTATTCTACATTTAACCACATTCTGTTTAAGTTTTTACCTTTAATTTTTATAAATAAAAAAATACATATATATATATAAAAAAAAATTTTTTGTTTACTAAAAACTTTTTCAATTCATTTAACTTTATATTTAAAAATAAGAAGTTCATAAAGGCTTATTACAAAACCTACCTTGTTAATAGAAGCATCTTCTCTTTCAAACAGTTCCTTTGGGAGAGAAACAGAGGGAGGGGGCGGAGCCTTCCTCTGGTGTTAGTATAAATAGAGCTGCAGAACAGCTCCAAGCTCATTTCTGCTCCAGCAGGTGTGGAGGCAGCATCTCCCCCACTGCTTGACTCTTTTTGTTTAAAACCTTTTGTGAGCGCCCAACCTGAAGAAGACCCGTGACAGGGTTGAAACGTCGTTTAGGGCGCCTCTATACATATATACATTTTTCTTTTTTTCTAAAAATAAATATAAAAAAACGACCAAAAAATATATAAAAAAACAAAAAACTCAAAAAAACAATCGTTTTTAAAACAATTTTTATTGTTTCCAAAAAGGAAACCCCTTTTTTAGTTTCCTTTTTAAAAACTTTTTTTTCCTTTTTATTGCTTTTACGTATTGTTTCCGGAAAGGAAACCCTCTTTTCGTTGTTTACACCTTTTTTAAGAAAAAACACACAAACACAGTTAAAAACAAACACTTCTTTTCAGACAAAAAACACAATGGAAGACGACTGGAGGACAGTTCAGCGACGTCGTCGCCGTCCACAGTTCCGTCGTTCGTTTGAGAATTGGGAGCGGGGAGGACCCCCGGTTTGGAGGGCCAGTGCACCACCCTCCTCGAACAGGAGGTATCAGTTCCCTTACCCTAACCCTTACCCACAGGGCGCCATCATCAGAGCAACGGCCGTGTAGTTATTTTTAAAAAATCACTCTTTTGTGAGCAACAGACAGTGACGCCACAAGCCACCTTTGGGAGCATGGATGCAAGCAGAGGTTCTGTACACCCTCAGATCCATAACAATGTAAATGGAAGGCACTTTTTAAGGGTTCCATAAGTCTAGTGGTCCAGTCCCAGAGGAGTTCAGCGAGCTGCTCACCCACAAACCCAAACAGAGGAGCAACTACAAACAGATTGTTCAGAAATCCATCAAAACTGAGCTTTAAACTCTGATAGGAAGGAAAATCAACAATTATGAATGTTAGAGGTAACATCCCTGTTTTAGTGTGGTAACTTCATTCTCGCCAGGGTAGGGCAACGTGTGTAAACCTGCTGAAGTGCTGATCGAAACATAATTCTCATTCTTGCTAAATTCAGCAGGGAGTCAGAAGAACCTTCGTGTTCCTCAGCAGGGCCTCGGGTAGAAAATATAAATTCAGACTTCAATCACAAGGACGACACAATCATACACACTGATGCAGAGTGGAGAAGTGAAAGGAACTGAGCAAGTAATTATAAAGAATATAAACTTTGCTTCATAGAATAGATGTAGGTGTAAATAGTTTGTGTTTATTATAATACATGTAGGTGTAAATAGATTGTATAATGTAGGTGTACAGTGATCCCTCGCCACTTCGCGGTTCACTTATCGCGGATTCGCTATTTCGCGGATTTTCATAATGCATTTTTTTTTTTTTTTTGGTGCATTGTGCTCTGCATTCTGATTCGCTAAAAACTCACTCCCGCTTCTTGTATCAAAACATGCTACGAATTACTGGAAGGACTAACGCTTGGTCGCTTAGCAACCATGGTGCGAATGGCCACTGAACTTAAGCGAGTAGCTGAGGAATGGGACCCTTTGAGCCGTTTATTACAGTTCTCCAACGTAATCGATGGTGGCATTTCGGTGTACAAGGATCTTTTTGCAAAGAAGAAAAAAGAGCGACAACAGCTGCTTATCACTATGTTCTTCTCCCGAACAAACACACCTGCACCGCGGGCTTCAGAAGAAGAGAACACTGCAGATCGCAGTCAGGATGCAGCGGCCCAGTCTGAAGAGCAGTGAAACGGCCTACACGTGAGTCACTGTATTTGTATACATGTAATAGTTGCTAATTGTAAAAAAAAAAAAAAAAAAGTTTTCTATTTCGCGGATTTCACTTATCGCGGGTCATTTTCGGAATGTAACCCCCGCGATAAACGAGGGATTACTGTAAATAGTTTGTATAATGTAGGTGTAGTTTGTGTGTGTATTGATTAATTAATTGAATTAATTTACCAGCGTATTCTTGGATGTGCTGGTGACCCTAACCCTACTCCCAACTTGATTCGCCGAATCTGATGGACTCTTTGGTTGTGTCTTCAGAAGACACGTAAGCCCCCACGCCACGTCAAGGCAGAGTCCTTGTGGAGGTTTTTTTTTTTTTTTTTTTTTTTGGGTAACAGCAAAATACAACTATGTACACAATAAAGAACTACAACACTACACTACAACTACAAGAATATAATTAGTTTCTATTTCTGTGAACTGACCTTCTCACGGAAGGTAACCTGTAACATGTAAAATGTTAACTAAAATTAGTCTTCCTGGTTCATGAGCCGTAATCTTTTGTTTACAAACCCCCTCTGGGTTCGGACAGGAACACCCTGTTCATGGCATTTCTTTGTGTACATGCCATATGCAACCTTTGTTGACACATTTCTGTCAAGGTTGATATTTTCCAGCTTGGCATCAGACCACTGCGTTGAAGTTCGAGCAGGAAATGTGCGAGATTTGGACCTAGAAACAGGTTCTATGTCATCCTGGTCGTCGATGGCCTGCACATCTTCGAATGGCTGCTCCTCCACAGCCTCCTCTGGTTTATTAACCAAAGGTCTGGGTGTGACAGGGACCTGAACCCTGTACGGGATGTCCTCACTCAACTTCCAAACAAGGAAGTTGAAGACTTTGGGGAGGTGGAACTTGGACTGTATTTGCCACCTTTGGAGGAGCGCCTGACTAACAGTCGGACTAAGGTCTGCCAGCAGGGTCCTTAGTTGATTGTAGTCCACATAGTCACCATTCATGATCATCCCCACACAGCTCACAAAAGTCAACACATTGAGCTGCAGCGTTCCTTGGATTCTCGAAGGAATCCGTTGAAGCACCTTGTCCATCCAGGTCATCCCATGGTCTCGGTACTTCTCCAGATTCCTCGAATAGCTCAAGGAACGCCGCTCTATCTCGGTGCAGACTTGGAGGGTTGCTGTTGCAACCTTCGAAAGATTCACGTCATATCCCTCAGACTCCAAAATCCCATAGTCTTTGGTGTTCCAGGCCATTTTTTTGGAGCCGCGGACATCCCGGAACTTTATGGCCGGGAAGAACCGCAAACGCTCACTGAGGAATCCCTCCACCAAGCACTTCTTGACGTCCCTTCCGTTCTCGACCATCATCTGCCGTGCTCGGCCAAACGTCAGAGGTGCTCGAAAGCTGTCTTTGACACTGAGATCTTCACAGAAGAAGTAAAGGGATCCACGAGGGCCGACCAACTCCTGAAGACCAAACCGGGAAAATAGCAAGTGGATGTCTGGGTCATGTGCTCTTGCACTACACGCAGTGTGCACAGAAAGACTGGCTACACAATGTGGCATAACAAACTCAGTGACATCCAAAGCATCCTCCAGCTTCTGACCAAATGCTGTCACATACAAACCAGGCTTCAACATCAGGCACTCAGGTATGTTCTTCACGGCCTTGTCAAGAAGGTCAAGGATGTAGTACATGTCTCTGCTCAGAACATGGTACTTGCTAGTGTGCGTGGAAATCTGTTTCTGGAGGGTGGGCCTCCTTTTGTCTTTTGGTGAGGCAGCCTGAAGTTCCCTCTGAAACTCATGGACAATCAAATTGAACATCTCATAAGAATACATTTTAAATGTAGTCTTCCTAGTGAGGCGTGTGTCAGGGTTTGTGAGAGACTTGGTTGTGAATATTAAAGACAAATGGTACCCACCATCAATGTACGCAATAGTGTAGCCACAGCTGTTGCGCAAAGCGCTCAACCCAGCTGGAGTGCACTGCTTGAGGTCTACATGCTTTTTTAGAAAGGGATAACAGTCTTGCAGCATGTGGGCCTGAATCTTCGGTAGCAGCAAATAGTGAAATGGAGCTAAAACTGCAGTTGCACATTTTAGCTCCACCACTACCCCATCAACATCAAAGCTGAAGGAGAGGTCCTCTTCAGGATTGCTGATGAATGTTGGGTGGAAAGACATTCTAATGTCAGCTGCTAAAAACTGAGAAACTGTTGAGTACTCAGAAAAAGCCTCACTTAGCGTTCCAGAATTTAGGATGCCAACCTCAGCAATGTCAGACAAAGAGCTAGCCATGTCTACTGGAGTGGAAATGAAGAAAGTGAAATGAGTGTTTGTGTAATTAATGAGAGCTGTTTGTGAAATGAAAGAGGTAAGTAACTGTGTAATGTAAATGTATGTAATTAGTAATGGATGTTGTTTGTTTGGCTGCTGGATGTGAAATGAAACAGGTGAACCAATATAGATATATGATATGCTATCATAACATATGATAGCATATTTTACATATGTTGTATATATATGCTACATATGATAGCATATTTTACATATGCTGTATATATATGTAGCATATGTAACATATGCTACATATGATAGCATATTTTACATATGCTGTATATATATGTAGCATATGTAACATGCTACATATGATAGCATATTTTACATATGCTGTATATATATGTAGCATATGTAACATATGCTGTATATATGTAGCATATGTAACATATGCTACATATGATAAGATATATGTATATATATAGCATATAGCATATGTATACATATATATACATATGATATATGTATATACATATGATAGCTACAGCATATGTAGCATATGCTACATATATGTAGCATATATATGGCATATATATGATAGCATATGTAGCATATGCAGCATATACATATGTTACATATAGCTACATATACATAGCATATATGTAGCTACATATATAAGCTATCATATGTAGCATATATATAAGCACAGGATATATAAGCATAGCATATGTGAGCTATGCTTATATATGCTAGTGACTTCTACAGCACAGACACTCAAATGTTTTTTGCAGATAATTAATTCGTTTTCAAAATATTTTTTTAGACCAATTAGGTGAAATTGGATAATTTCCACGGCACACCTGACAATCACTCACGGCACACTAGTTGAAAAACACTGGGATACTCAATACAGTCTTTACACAAATTGGATTGTTAATCAAACAACAATATACTTATGTAAATACACAAATCATCTACAGAAAAGTTTTGGCTTTCTGATTTTTCCTATCATTTCTCACGTTACTACAGTAACATCTTACCTTATGTATATAATTACTCAGATTAAAAATGTACAAAAACAACAATACACATTTCTCACTTATCCCTTTTTATTTTCTTTCTTGCATAAATCCAACCTTGTAAATAGTTTGTAAATATTAAAGGCCTTATGTGCATGGTTTTTAACCAGGGGCTACACTTAAATAATAATTATCTGTAACAGTGTTGACAATATTAGCCAATATTATTTAGCGCAGTTAGCATGGTACAGAAACAAACAGGGGGGTTAGTTTTTAATTCAAACCAGTTACACAACAGCTCAAAGTTAGTTGTGCACACAATTAAAGACAACTCCAGATAAGAAGTTGGACCAATATAGATACCAGACATTGTTGCCCAATTTCAACAGATTTTACTCACATCCCACTTGAGACCTAGCTAAAACATGGGTTACCCCGTTAGCATGGTCTATGTTTATTTACCTCAAGTGAAGCCAATTAATCATAAAGATTAATAGAGCAGAAAAGAAAGAAGCTGCTTGTAGTGCTCCATGACGCTTTCAGGACAATCAGGGATGATTTCGACAGAGCGCTACGCCTACCACTTAATCACCCCCAATTTGGGTTAAGTGGGCTTACCATGACCAGTAGAGGATCCATTAGAGTCCGGTCTGGAGGGAGCAGTGGAGGACAAGTAGGTTCAATCAGAGCTGTCCGCCACTGAGCCCTCATTAAGCAAAGCCTGTAGCCTTAATTCTTTTAAGCAAAGTCATGTTACAAGGCAAGATGAGATAGTTTTGTCTTATTCAGATGATTCTGGAGAGAGAATCATCCTGGAAGCAGCTATTTTTAGCTCCGACCAGATGAAACATACTCAAGATGAATAGTTAATGAGAACAGAAGGTGAAGGGAGCAGAAGGAAAGAATTTGGTGACAAAACATCTGAGTTTCTTTTCTTGACATAAGTGGGTGGACCTTGCGTGGCGGCGCGCATTGAAGCAGATCGACAGTCTTTCTTGTGTCAAACCAAATGACAACACCTGATATGTGCAGCAGGCGGTCCCGCGTTGTGCGGACTCAGCGGTTTTAGATGTGCTGCCACGGAGAGCGGAGAAGGCATTCATTAGCTGTCACTTCTTGCCTGTGTTGCTGATGGAGCGCAGACAGGAATAGAATCATAAAGCCTCGTTATTTAGAGGTATTTTGGGAATCGGGATGGATGACACTTCTGCGATGCTCTTTGTGCCGACTGCCAGCTATTTTCAGGAATCCAGCACATGTGTTCTCTTTGATTCTGGAATCACAAGGATATAATTATTCCACAGCTTAAAGTGGCAGGAAGTAACTTTAGGGAGCTGTGAGGCAGCAAGGAGTTGCAATGTTGGATGCTTTAAATGGGGATCCTGGAATCTGGAGAAGTCTCTATTTGCTTTCTCCAGGTGGAAGAAGCAAATAGAGGAAAATTATTTTGGTGTTCCGTGTCATTGTTAAAGAAATCCAACCATCCATTTTGAGAATATGTACCCCTATTGATGCTATTTTTTGAAAGTATGACCAGGTTGCCCAGCTCAGCAGTGTGGCCACACAATACAATACACAATACAAGTGGCTTATTTCCAACTCTAGTTCCATTGGCAGGTCATTGTATATGATGTTTAACATTAATAAGTAAAAGCAAACTCAAATTACTGCACAAAAATCACTTCATAGATGAGAAATGGGGGAAATTGGCTTAATACCTTTAACTTTAAGTTAAGTTCAATTAGCATAACAGCACTAAAAATGTGTGCTGTTAAGCTAAGCTAAGTGAAACAGAATAAACGTGTGACTAGTTATTTAGATATTTTGGGTACACGTCAATTCCGAAAACAGAGGCAGTCACATGCTAAACAGATCCATGTTGTGTTTTGTTAAATAGTTTTGGCCAACTGTTCATTGTAATCTGAGACTGTAGTACATGTAGATGAAATTGCAACTTTTGTGTGCTATTCATCTACAGTCTGTGCTCCTGCTTGGACCCCATAAGGAAAACAAATCTAGACATGTCCCTGGTCAAGTGATCATAATTTGGGGGATAGCTAACTACACTTGTCCATGTCACCCAGCAAAGTTGAGTCAACACATCAATTTTGTTGACAAAATGCCAAAAATATTACATCCCATTACCAGTTGTTGTTGTTGTGAAGAGATTTCCATTAGCTGCGTTTCCATTACAGATGTGCACAAGATTTTGTCAATATTCTGCTAATGTTGAAAGGAAACCACCTACAATTTCACAGCTATTGTGTTTCCATTAAATAAGAAGTGTAAATATAATTGTTCACGAGATAAGTCATTAAAAAGCTGCACCATCATCCTCCTACAGCTTCCTGTTGTCTTCATCTTTTCCACTAGTAGTAAAATCTGGTTGCTGATCACATGACTGAATCTCCATTGCAGTTTTATGAAGTACACTAATTTAGATAGTCGAAAACCACCTCATCATAGCTCAAAATGGGCATGTTGTTCAAAATTGTTGCTTTTCCATTAAGCAAATTTATTTTTGTGATTCCAGTTTGTGCAATTTTATGGTGAATGGAAACACAGCTACTGTTATTCACCTCACCTGACTTTCGTATCACATTTTTAGGAACGCTGGCCCAATACGTTGTTAATAAAAGCAAATCAGCCAGCATTTGGCATGCTGAGGTGAGCGATAGTTAATCAGTTTAGTATCATTGTAATATGCCTTCAGTGTAAGTAATGCTATCAAAACATTTCACTGGTAGATGAACTCTCACAATGAAAATGTTTGTTGAGCCAGGGAGTGAAAAACAAAGATTTGATGATGTGTACAGCAAATGGGCCATGTTTTAGTGTGTCTGAGTCTGTGTGTGCTAGTGTATAAAACTCCATTTAAAAATCACAGTGTACAGTCTGTCTTGTAAGCAGTGTGTGTGTGTGTGTGCGTGTGCGCGTGTGTTTACGGAGGTGCTGATGCATGGCTCTGATTAGCAACAAGGATGTGACACCTTTGGAGGACCCTGCAGGATTACAGGACAACAACAGCATTTGGGAAACAAGCAGTCGAGCGGAAAATCACTTTTTATAAAGTGACACAGACCCCAGACAAAACATAAGCACACACGCACACACACCCACACACACACATGCAGAGGGATAAATCCTCTTAGTTCCTTACAGAAAACTACACCATAAACCCACATTTCCACAAATTTTATAGATTGTGAAGAAACATTTGAATGCAGACGTGATATCGATGGCTTATTATGGCAGTGTGGGTAGAAACAGTGAAAAACCTAATTGGTAATTAGCAAGAGTGCATTAGCTGATTGTCTTCACATGGTGTTTAGGTTTATAGATTTGCCTCGCAGCAGCCATGTTCAAACAGCCATGGAGGTCCTGGAGACTGTGGGGTCTTACAAGAGAGAAAGATTTGCAAATGCAAGTATCATCTGAATTGAACGCCATTTGCTTGGAACCTGTTGAATCGCTTCTGAGTAAATAAGTGGGAACAAATATATCTGTAGTTTACTACTACTAATGGCAGATTTTCATAATTTTTTGCCTTTAATTTGAAGCTTTTTCAGAATTTACTAGTCTCCAAAATGATCCATTCCATAGAAAAATGTTTATCTATTGCTGCACTTTTTACACGCCATAGCCATGGACCTATTAGGTGACTGATAATATTTTATATCTCCATTAGCCTTATTAAAAAGACAATTATTCGTCCAAACAGAGAGACTGAAAGGGAATGTGGTCAGCAGCACTGGGCATTCATACCACATCTGCTAATGTGCCAACAGCAGAGCTTAATTCTTGTCCAACACATTTGCTAACTTTGAAAACGTTTAGCTCACTTAGCTTCCCATAAATACAGTTTTTCCAGATAAATTCTAAAGCACGAATTCACTTGGCCGTTTCGGCAACTCTCAGTTGAAAAACGTTCGATAGCTGTGATGATGTTTTGTTGATGACATTCTTCCTGTCGTTCGCTGTTTATATTCATGCTTTTATTTTTAAGTGGGTGAAGACGCAGCAGTTCCATTTCCTCTCCTCACCTTCTCTTTTTTCCCCGCCACTAGCTTTTTTTCAAACAAAAACCAGAAGAACAAAATAAAACAGAAAGAACAAGATATCAGCATACATACGATATGTGAGGGCGTTATAGAACATGTAAATTGTCTGAATTAAATTGGTGCTTGAAGGTTGTAGTTCTACAAGGGCAGAACGTCAATTCAGTATGTTGAATTGAAGTTAGCACTTTAGCTTCTGCTAAATACTGTGTTGGTATAAAACATTAGCATTAGCTTCTGTTAGTGTAGCACTTTAGTGCTAGCAGAACTAATGATTAGTGCTTTATTGTTAGCACAACTACATGGTCAGTGAGTAGCATGCAAAAACAGAGTATTTATCTCACTTCCCCAGCAACATGGGCTGCTGGGTGAAATGGCAGTTGAAGTGTGGGAACATTAGAAATGATTAAGAAGAGTTTATTTATTCATTGACAGGGCACATATGTTGGTGCTGGCATAATATAATGAGCATGCTCAGATCTTTGCTATCCACATCGGAGGAGTTCCTGAGTTCCTGAGCCAAATCTTACAATCACATATACATCTTAAGCCCAGTTCACACTACATAATTTTAGAAATGTCGGCCGATTCTCAAGACATGAGAGACCACACACTAGTCGATTAAAAATTGTAGGTATAACCTCACACTCAATTGTAGAGTGTGAGGTTTCACTCAAGGACTTTCCAATTCCAGATATGGAATCCCTTGAAATTCTGCGCTACCACACTTGAACTTAAGATTAAACAGACATGGACGACCACCTTGAAGCAGTAACTTTAGTTTGTGGACTTATTTAACCCTAAAAAGACGTAACCAAAAATGAAAACTTTGGATTAAGAACTGGAGTACATTATTGTTTGTGTTTATAAAAAGAAATGTTTTAAGTGGATTCAGCTGTTTTACTGTATTGGACCGGTACTGGCCGATACTAAAACCTCAGATATCATGTCGGAAGGAACGAAAGTAGATCAGTACATCCTTAAATGCACTCCTTTATGTTGATCTGTCACATAAAATTACAATAAAATGCATTTTGTATGAAAACGGCAAAAAATGTGAAAAATCCAAGGGCATGAATATTATTTGAAGTCACTGTGTAATGAGGGGCTGACTTTTAGATCTTATAAACTGTCTTTAGTTGCAGACACGACTCCGGTGGCTGTCCAGGCAGAAGTCACCCTGCAGACAAACTTCTTTGCTGCCAGAGACTTCTTGACTCACTTCCTGCCGCTCATCAAACCAGGCGGTACGGTGAGACATAAGGCTCCTCCTTCACAGGAACTCATTAAAGGTTCAGCTCATGTTCAAATGAGCCAAATTATCTTTAGCTCAGCAGCTAAGGACTTTACTTCCTTGGGTGGAGCTCGTAGAAGTTTTCTGGCCAATCAGCAATCATTAAAAAGCCTGACCTCGAGACTTTCTGCAAATTCTGATTTTGGCCGAGACCAATTTTTTATTTTTATTTTTTGTGAGTAAAGTTGTGAAATATAGCGACTGATTTTCAGACATTTGCGGATGACATGTAAATATCAGCAAACCGCGTTCAATTAAGGAAATCGGAACTGATTTATCGGTGCACCTCTACTTACTGCCTCCCTACTAAGCATTTTAACTGTAGTTAATGGAGAGAACAAATCTATTTTGATCTGTTGTAGTAGTTTGGAAATGATACAGAACTTTCCAAAGTTCTGTATCATAGCCCTCTGATGGGAGACTATCGTTCTTCTCTCTGCGTCCAGAAAGCCTGCTGTTCAACTTGGGTTCAAAGTTCAGGTATTACTTGGGCTTTAGAGATGATATTCAGCAGCTCCCAGTGGGAAAAATAACATCTTGTTGCTATGGTTCTTGTTACACAGCAACCAAATCCAGAGGGCATAATTGTCCAAACATGCAACACCTCAGCCAAAAAAAGAATAATCATGAACAAAAGTCGACAAAAAGAACCATAACATAACGGAGCTGCTTCAATATTACAGCCACTGTATATAGAAAAATGATTTGCTTCATATGAAGGCTGCTATTTCAGAAAGGTTCTTGAAAATGTTATTGGCACTAACAAGATCTCATTTATCTTTTAGGAAGGTTATGTGCAGCCAAAAGAGGACCATTAGTAAGATCAAGTTTTGGAAAAAGTGAAGGCAAATTTTTTTTTTTTTTTGCAACTTTGACTGCAAAATTGTTGAAAAAGGATGCCACAAAATCAGCAATTTTACTCCACAACAATTAGAGGTGTGCGATCCGATACCAGTTAAATGTTGGGACAGTATCACCGATATTGATACCAATATGGATGCCAATACTTTTTATTTATATTTGATACACCATCAAACATCTGACCTTTAGGTGTTTTCTTTGAATTATTTTTTGTTAAAAACCAAGGATAAAATTTAGACAAAGGTTTTATAAATACTTTAATAACATGTTGACATGGCAAACAGAAACAGTAGAAAAATAAAACTTTTTTTTTTGTTGCTTTTTTCCTAAATATGGTACCAAAAAAATCAATTTGTAAACAAATAAAAACAAAATAATTCATGGGTTGAAATTTCAAGAGGG